>NW_006911282.1:0-337593 GCF_000523455.1 Bipolaris oryzae ATCC 44560
TATTAAAGTTATAGATATTATCTAAAAGTACTCTATACTTCTTAATTGTCTCTTATATAAGCTTTAATTATATATTAATAATATTTAGATCTTTCTATTATATTCTCTATAAATTCTTTATTTAATTAAATACTATTCTACGCTTATTTAAATATATAATAAATTACTTTAGCTAGTTTCTATTTAAAGACTTACTATCTTATATATATAAGAGTTTCTCTACTATATCTTCTACTTTATAAAGTTAAGAAATAACTTCTTATAAGTCTAGATTAAGAATATAGTATATAATTATTTACTCTTTAGCTTTAGTTAGGTTTTAGTATTTTAGCTATATATTAAGTTAAAATATAATTTCTTAAAGCTACTTAGAGATTTACGAATATTATATATTATAGGCTACTATAGTATACTAAATACTCTTAAACTAATCTAATATAATAGGCCTAAATAGTAAGAGTAATTTAGCCTTCTTACTAAATTAATATTCTATTTTATTATTAAGATATTATTATTTATACGTTATATTCGCGATACTAAGAAAAAGTAGCTCTCTTAATAAAGTAGCTCTCTTAATAGTAGAATACGTTATACTTCTTAACAGTCTCTTATATAAGTTTAAACTATACTTTAATAATCTTTAGATTCCCTTACTAAATTCTCTAATAATCTTTTACTTAATTAAATATTATTTTAAGCTTATTTATATATAATATAAACTACTTTATTTAGTTTTTATCTAAAGACTAATTATCTTATATATATAGTAGTTTCTTTACTATATCTACTATTTAATATAGTTAGAGAGTAAATATTTATAAGTCTAAATTAATAATATATTATATAATAGTTAACTTTTAAATTAAGTTAGCTTTTGGTAATTTAGCTATATTATAAGTTAAAAGGTAATTTCTTAAAGCTACTAAAAGATCTACTAATAATAGACGTTATAGACTATAGTAGCGTATTAAATACTTTTAAATTAGCCTATATAATAAGCCTAAATAGCTAAACTAAGTCTATCTTCTTACTAAGTAGAATATTATATTCTATTATTAAGGCATTATTTATTATATATAAAGTTTACGATGCTAAGAAAAAGTAGTATACTTAGTAGAGTAGTACTCTTAGTAGTAGAACACGTTATATAGTAAATAGTATTATAGATAGTATAGTTAAGTTAGATATAATCCCTATATACGCTAAGTAGAATTAGAGAATATTACGAATATTAGATTATATAAAGAATAATATCTTATTCTACTAAATACTAAGATTAATTATAGTATTATGTAAGAAGTATCAAAACGTTATTTTGGTAGGAAGACTACGTAGCTTAGTGCAGTGCGGCGCTTAGTGGTGAAACACGTCATAGTACATTATTAAAAGATAACAAAAATATAAAGTAGATAGAGAGGATAAGGTGGATAGGAATATACTTCCTTAGGTTTTAAATGATATTATTTCCGTCGGCAGTCGGCTATTTTACTCCACCTTTAAATTTAGTCAGACCTTCATAGGTTGTGGATGGCCCTTAGTATCACTAGCAAACATTTCTTCATTGTAATTCGCGCATCTCTTTACCCTAATCGAATTGTACCTAGGTCGTTAGCTGTTTTTACACAATACGTACATTGACAAGTCTTGAAATCCCACTGTTAAAGCACAAGCCACGAATTTTACATAATTTATCATAACTGTGCACCTGCAAATGCGCCTCTACATGCTGCATGGACGGTTAAGTACTGATTGTGTTGTGGATGCATGAGCAATCAGGCTCTACGAGAACGGGTGTGTAGCACCCCTTGATGAGGATTTCCACGGGATCGATTGTGGCATCTTTTTCTTCTGGAAAGAGGATGTATGGCCGATGAGGGTTCATAGAATTGATAAGCACTCAGGCAACCACTCAACTGCAATCCAATATGAGGGGTCAAGAGGCTGGTTGCAGTTGTGAGATCCGAATCTTGACATGAGAGATGTATATCAACGGCAATTGCAAGAAAGAGCAATTCGCACTATGGAGTTGTGAGGCAATGACGCGAGGATTAGAGAGTTGTGCTGCTCGAATCCGCGGCGACACTTCAACAGCTGTGGCCGGACTACAGCTTAGTCATGGACGATAGATCCGGTAGAATTGATGGTTTACGATTTGGCAGTATGGTACACGGGTGATCGCTTGATTTCTCACATCGCCACTGAGAATTAGCGAGCCATCGGCTTATACTCTTCTAGGATATATAGAGGGAGATTCCCGAGTAAGTCAATACCAAGACATCCTAAATCCTTTTAAATAGGCCCGGAACCATGGAAATGCAGCAATGGATACTTCGCAGCGCCGGCAATCAATTCTTGCGGAGATCACATGAAGTTGAGAACTCGGATGCTTTGGCGCTCGATCTCCTTACCATCTCCGCAACCGACCAACAAGAACCGAGGCTCACTTTAGTTGATGTGTGAACCGTATTTTCGATAAAAAGGCTATCAGACGCTATCTTTACAAGGAATTGGCTACAAAGAAGCCTTAACTTAACCAGCAGCATGTTTGACTAAAAAAGACGCAACTGTGTTCACTGTTCAGCCATATATGTATAGAAACCCCTCTGCTCAGTACTATGCAAATATCTCAATCATCCCGTTGGTTCCAGTGTAGATAAAGATACAGGTTCTGGTGAATGTGTTGTCGCAAGCAGCGAATGAATTTGGAGTTGTTTGATGCACGATTTTCGCCTCTGGTCCGTCATCTCTAGTGAATACAACATGAATTTTAGTTTGAGAAGACATATGCGCCCTAGGCGCTTCTTTGCTAGGCGAGAAGCCAAGACAATTCTCACAAGATCACTCTTAGGGTTTGATATCAATATGCCTCCAGATGGACTGATGAAGAAGCCTGTACGGCTGCTCTATCACAGGTGTTGTAATTCAGAACTAAGTAAGAAGATTGTGTTGGAAAGAGTAACGGTTTGAGACTATGGAAGCATCGATGTTTGTGATCCAGACTAAGTGGCGAATTACGCGAAAGACATGTTATGCGCATATGTACAGTGTATTAGCACGTCTGATTTAGACATTTCGTTCCCATTCGACTCTGTTTTGACTATCGGAGAGATTTTGGCTTTACGTGGATCGGCGAAGCCAAGCCACCTTTCTACGTAATATCCACACCATCACAATATTATACAAAATGCAACCTGGATAAGGTCAACGAGCCAACTCTACATGTCCTATTCCGAAGTTCATATTCAATGAAACACCACCAGTTGTGTTGTAGCAGCAATAAAAACTTCAAGCAGGCTTTAGGTTTTCGGTGCTAGACGACTTTATCTCCGACTTCATCGGTCGACCGAGAGCCTGGCACAGTTGATAGGACACTCTGAGCGACCTCGTGCCGGCGTTAAGTACACAAGAAAAGAGCCCGATCTACGGCCGGTCAAACTTAAACGGACCAATGTTACACCTATGGAATAAGTATTAGAAATCATCATTGCTGATAAACTTGAAATACGCACATCTATCTGAACCACGTTTCACGGGGCGTCTTCTGTATCCTATTCCCACTATTATATACCGCCGAACTCCTTGTCAGTGCATCGATCGTCATATTCACAGTAGTTGCAGTGGCCGGCGGAACCAGCGGTCTCGGTCGTGCCATCATTGACGCCCTGAAGTCAGATGGAAGTTACGAAGTCCTTGTTCTGAGCCGAAGGGTATCTTTGTTTTACCATTCCTTTTGATCTCTGGCCTCATCTCCCATGCTTACCCAGGTTCGGGTATACAGGAAAATCTAAAATTCGAAGAGGATAACAAGATTCGCGTTCTCAATGCCAACAACTACTCCGATGTAGACCAGCTCCAGACTTTGCTTGACCGAAACGGAATTCAAGCAGTGATTTCAATCTTCAGTGGACCCTTGGGTTCCCCAGGAGAGCCGAAGCTTATTGAAGCTGCTGAACATTCGAGTACGACGAAGAGATTCATACCTAGCTTATTCAGCGGCTTGCCCTTCACTGACGAGTAAGTCCAATATCTTTCGCGCTAGTTCTCATTCGCGTTGTATCTGATTGTTTGTCAACCAGACACTCTAATAACCCTTTCCTCGCCTCACACGTAGCAGGTTACACAAGAATAGCCGAAGCACTGGGCTAAACCTCTCTAGAATTTGCAGTGATCCACCCAGGCATTTTCATGGACTATTACGTTCCACTGCCCACACACGTGGCAGTTCTGCCAATCACGGTCTCCCTGTCCGCTAAATATGCTGCGATCCCAGGCTCTGGGAATGTTCCAGTGTCGTTTAGACATACTTCCTCAACCGGCAAATACCCGTCGCGTCTTTTGGCCAAACCGCCAGGGACATGGCAGAAACGGTACTTCATTTTGGAGGACAATCGAACTTGGAATGTGGTTGTTGCATTAGCAGAGAAACATATGCGAGTCAAATTTGAAGTCGTATATGATAGTTTAGAAAAGACGAATATGGGGGAAATAAGTCAAATCCCCGGGATAGAGGTTCTTTACGAGTCTTTCGGGGGTGGGGGAGAAGCGAGAAGGTTCATGATGGGGTGGTTGGCGGGATATGCTCAATGGATGGAGAAAGGACATTTCTGGTATCAGCAGGGGCCGCTTTTAAGTAAGGAATTTAACGATGTAATTGAAAAGCTAACTTTTAAGAAGGTGTGGGAGATAGCGGGAAATGGTAATATAGCTAAAGGCTCATACTAGCGCTTAGAGAAAATCTACCTTTAGCTATAAATTATTATCTCTATACTAACATACCTACTAGAAAGTTTTGTATTGCGAGCAACGTGACCGAACCCTTGGGACGGAGAAGCGCCTTGAGGAGTTTGGTTTGTTAGACTGGACGAAGTATAAAAGTCCTCTGGCGAGCGATCGTAACGTACAGTTCAATGTGTAATTACATTTCCCAAGTCTTGGCGTGAAAACAACGTACCAAAAAAAGGATGCATTGAACTTAAGTACAGAAAATAACAACTTGGCACAAGGGTGAAAGCAAAGTGGTTATAGTAGCAAAGGACACACACAGTATGTATCATTCCGGAGACACCATTGCTCATTAAAGTGAGCTGCAGAATACCTAACATACACATCTCCCCCCCCCCCTTGGGCTCAACTATCCTGCGTCTTCTGCAGGATAACGTTGATCATCTCATTCCCCAGCTTAGTTGCCTCAGGAAACCTGGGCTCAAAGTATTTCTGAATCTGCTCAAACTTATCCCTGTAGCCATCAAAGTTGCCTAGGGTAACACGCGAGCTCCAATCTCTGGCTGCGAAAGTAAATTCAAGGTCATCGGCGCGGAACGTGTTGTCGTCAATAGCGGTCTCAATAGCTTCTCCGAGTAGAGCAGGGTTGCAGAAGAGATACTCGGTGATGCCGAGCCACATGCGCGAGGGCTAAAAAAAGCAATAGTCAGCGAATTAACGAAATTCCATGTATGTTTTGTCGAGTTTCGGGAAAAAAAGGCAGATTCTTACCGGCGTTGAGCAAATCATGTGGTCATAGGGTACTATACCCAGCTTCCACCAACAGTCTACCATGGCGAGCAAGCTTAGGTGGTTGTTTTTCAGCTTCTTTTCTGGAATTGTGCCCAAGGCGAACTGGTCAAGCAGGTCGTCCCGGAGCAATAGCTTCTTGCCGCTTGCATTGTCGCCAAATACAGCTTTACGCGCCGTATGCACACGTTCGCGTAGTTCATCCCGCTGCCCAGCGAGCATAAGCTTGAATAGTTCAGTGACTGATTCGGCATACTGCTTGATCTGCCTCTTGGCGTCCGGATTGAGAATTGCCAGTCCAGCATAGACGTGCCACTTGTTGGAATAGATGCGAAGAGTGATGTTCATCTTGACATTTTCAATACCGCCAACGTAACGGGAGCTGTCCCACGGGTACTGGTTGTTGGCATACCATGCGCCACCCATACTCAAAAAAGCGGCGTGTGTTACTGCTTGCGTGTCCGCTGTGATGCGATCGTGTTGCTCAGCACTAAGATAGACGTGCTTGGAGCCAAGGCAGGACATGATATTCTCCACAAAAGCAAATTCATCATCCGAGGCGCGGTACTTGATTAACACCAACGGTTGGCCTTTCGGATCTATACCAGGCCCGTGGAGGGAGTGCACGGAGACGATGCTGACATCCTTGGGAAGGTGCTTGTTAAAAGCATCCATTTCTGGGGTCTTGCATGACGTTTGCCCGCCAACTATGGCGCCAACCTTGGTAGCTATACGCAAGACAGGTCAGTTTCGGACAATGCCAGTGGCAGGAGCATCGGCATACAAGGACCAAAGGCCTTCACGACCGCATCGATATTCTTAGCCTCAACGCTGTAAATGATGTAGTCGCTGCACCGAGACACGAGATGACCGTTTTGCATGATTTCCACTCTGGGCTGGCACAGTCTCAGCATGAGTTCATTGATCAAGTTTATATAAAAGTGCTATCCTACAAAGTCCTTGAACTCTTCTACTAATGAATCAAACTTATCCGGGAGGTCGCAAGCGTGGACCCTTGAGAGGGATCGTATTAGCAAAGCTGATCATGGCAGTAATCTGTGAGCAACTGGTTAGCAAAGGTCGCGTGACAAGTATGAACTAAGCGGATTGGAGTTGGTGTAGTTCAGAGTTGTATAAAGTTAGGTAGCGAGAATTCACATCATGGACGACGCCGTGGCCAGATGCTGAAAGCCAAGACGGCAACAGCGCGGACACGACGCCGTACTCGAGCCAAATGCACTCACGGTCATCATAACAGGGGAGAAGGAGAGTAAAAGAGGTCATGACTTACCAATTGCAAAACTAGTCGAGATAGGACTATGGTACGAGCGAATGCACTCACTTCCATCCAGCGCTGCTTAGGCGTCGAGCATACATCTTGCCCATGTCGCCCATGCCAATGAGGCCAACACTCTTGCCGTCTCGCATGGTTGCAGTGGTATCGCACGCTCCGGTGCGTGAATTTGGTGTTGGCGATCAGCCCATAACGAAAAGTAGAGGCAAGAACTGCAGGCGTCTCACGGCTGATGGAGAAAAGTTATGTCGGGGTCTTGGCGCGCTAACAGCGGCGTTACGTTCCTCCGCACACAAGCGATTTCCACCCACCAGAAAGTTCGTCTTTGCAGTCGCCGACAGTATCACGAATCCGCCAGTCACGCCCAGATCGTAATTACCGCCAACATGCCTCCCAAGCAGAAGGTTGCACGCGCTCCCCAGGAGAACATCCAGCTCGGACCCCAGGTCCGCGAGGTTCGTCGTCGCGAGACAATTGGAAACAACCGCATAAATTGACCATCTTGTAGGGTGAGCTCGTCTTCGGTGTTGCCCGTATCTTTGCCTCATTCAACGACACCTTTGTCCACATCACCGATCTGTCTGGCCGCGAAACCATCTCCCGTGTCACCGGTGTAAGTGCGCCCAGACGCGCTCACTCACTATATGCGACAGTCGCTGATCAGTACAACAGGGCATGAAGGTCAAGGCCGACCGTGACGAGAGCTCTCCCTACGCCGCCATGTTGGCAGCCCAGGATGTCGCCGCTCGCTGCAAGGGTAAGTCGGGCACATCCAGAAGTTTCTTTTGCACGAGCTAATATATGCAGAACTCGGAATCACCGCTCTCCACGTCAAGATCCGAGCTACTGGTGGTAACGGCACCAAGACCCCCGGCCCCGGTGCCCAGTCCGCTCTCCGCGCTCTTGCCCGTGCCGGCATGCGCATTGGACGTATTGAGGATGTCACCCCTACCCCATCCGACTCCACCAGGAGAAAGGGTGGTCGCCGTGGTCGTCGTCTCTGAGCGTATGCGCGCAAGTGGCTCTCAGTGGTGGAATATGGCATGGCATGGTTTGCACGATTTATGGTTTCATGACCACAATAAAGTCGCGGGGAACGGCGAATCTGCCTGGTCTCCATGTTGAACTTGGCTTCTCGTGTGAGAGATAGTCGAGCTAAATCAACAGAATCCTTTTTAGTTTGAAAAGGCTTCCCGACAATGAAGTGCTATTGCTGTGTTGATCAAAAAAAGGTGTTCATTTATACATTACGATTACGACTTGTACTTGTATACCGTGATAGGCAACATTAGATGTCGACGACTTGGACGGAGTTGGCCAGACGCCCTGTGTTTCCATGCATCTGGGCTGCGTTGATCATGATAGTATTAGGGCTTTGGCCTCCCCACACACGATCCCATAGCAGTTCCCTGATACCGCGGTATATAACCCTTACCACATTCAACCATAGGGTTGGGTTTAGTAGCCCACGAGTCCATTTGGACTGGATCGATAGCCCTTGCACATAGGCATCATGTGCTTTATCCCACCAGACGACTGTCTGACCAGCTCCCCAGTGTACGTGACCAAAGACGTGTAGAGCAGGCTTCACACGTTGAACCTCGGCCAGCAGGTGCTCGCAGCCTAAGCCCACTGGCAACGAAAGGTCGCGGTAGAATCTCGGAGGTGTATGCGTAATCAGAATATCTATGTCTTCAGGCACAGTCTCCGACCAAGCATCTTGGCCCCGCTCGTACTGGAACGCGTGAACGTTCATGGGGCCACAGGCGGGTATTTGCGGCGCGCCATATATACGTATGCGTCTCTGGCACTGGTCCGCAGCCAGCAACGGCGTGTTCACACTGGTTGCAGCAGTAGCATCGTCGCCGTGTACAGGCTGGACCTTGATCGTGAGACTGACGCGTCGGTGCTGCAAGTAATGCACTCTCTTCCAGTTCAACGCGCCTCGCCGCTGCTCTTCCGACAGCGAAGCCCTCACCCTCGGATCGAGAAACGTGTCACGGCTTCCACTAATCACTACGATTTCCTGGTGCGGCAGCGCACTCAACCAATCAATCTGCTTTTGTATCTCTGCCACACTCCCGTCGTTGGTCATGTCACCAGCGTGGATGAGCACGTCGCCATCGGGGACGTTGTCGGGGATTTGACTGTGCGTATCCGATATGCAAACAACACGTATGGGGAGTTCATGAAGAGGCTTGGGTGTCGAGTGTAGGTGGCTGAGGAACTGGTAGGTGTGGTGGAGCAGGAGCTTGACAGGTGCTTGGAACGAGAGGGCGGCTAAGGATGCTGGGTCGAATTCAGAGGGTGGACGGTACCAGGGGTTCATATGCTCGAGAAGCATTGCCGAGGGTGCGTGCTATCGCTTTTGTGGCGGGTAGGTCTCGTCGGAAAGCGTACTGTGTTGTTGTAATAAACATATGTATAGCAGAGCGCCTAAAGTCTATATTCCCTGGTCTAGTCTGCTAAGATTGGATACTCAGAACTCAGTCTATTTATAGAAATATTCGACGATGTAATATGTACTTCACAATAATATTAAATTTGCAATACGTTTAGAATTACTTATGTTTATAACAACGATAGAGGTAGGGGTTGACTTGAGATTCTCAAGGAATTGATGGGATACTATAGAGTTTCCAGCAACCTCCCACGGCTGTATATGTTTTGGAGCGGTAGAAATCACATGGCCGGAATTTGGTACAACCATGTACGCATCAGCTGTGCAAAACAGCAGTTGTGAGGATCAAGAATGCAATAGAGCTAATTCATGTCTGGGTCCTCATTTGCTCAACAGCTCGAACAAACCACAACAATCGAATCCCGGGTATCAGAAACAAAGTTGAAAATAATCATTTCCGCCAACCACGCATCCAGTCAAACCCCTTCCCCACAAAAACGTTTACTTCTTTTCCGGGCTTGCTCCACTTTCAAACTCGCACGACTCCCCGATATCGCAAATGCCAAAGCCGCCTCTACCGTGTTCAATACCCTTCCATTCACATGCCTCCTTGAGCTCTTTTGGCGGCGCCATGACCTCCTCCTCTGTCAAGACCCAGGTTCCCCAGTGCATGCCTAGCGCTCTTTTACAGCGAGTGTCAATGAAGATGTTGACTGCGTCTTTGGGATTCGCATGGACGTTGCTAAACGCCCAGCGGGGTTCGTATGCGCCAATGGGAATGAGGCCAAGATCGAAGGGGCCTCTGTGTTTACCAATTTGCGCAAAGGCCGGGCAAGTAGGGAGGTGCGAGTATGCGGCCGAGTAGTCGTCTTCTGTTGCAGGTATACCTTTGGGAACGGTTCGGTAGCCAGTGTCACTAAGAGAGAAAAGATTTGCTCGTCAGTAAATCGGATTGTTTGAGCGGACGGAGAAAAGGGCACACAAGGTGGGGGAGTAGAACGTACCCGGCGAAATATACTTTTGAACCACCAGACTCAACGCTCCAGCTTGCCCAGAGGGTCTTGCACTTGTCAAAGGGACCTCTGGCACTGACATGCTGACAAGGCAGTGCTCCTATGGTCGCGGTGATGACGCCATTACCGCTCACCTTCTTGTCCACCTCTGTATTTCCACTCGGAACAACAGATACAGCGTCGTTCTTTTCTTGCAATTGCAAGTCTCTGCTCTCCCACCAGTCCAGCTCGGTCACTTTGGTCACACCGCTCTTAAGAAACCACTCTTTGTTACCCAAGGGCGCAAAATAGTGTGCCTCGGGAAACTTTTTGTGCAGCCGCTGGATGGTCGGGTAACTAAGGTGATCGTAGTGATTGTGACTGATAACGACGGCGTCTACAACGGGTAGATCTTCTATCTCGCAAGGAGGAGGCGTGAAACGCTTTAGACTCTTGATGTTGACGGGCGCGCAGCAGTCTTCAAAGACGGGATCAAAAAGTACGCGAAGTCCACTGGGGAACTCAACGTAATAGCATGCATGGCCGAGCCATGTTGCGCGTAATTTGGATGTTTCGCGAGTGGGAAGGAAAGACGCAGTGTGAACGGGAACAGTGGGTGGCGTGGTGTCTGGGACGTTTACTTGACCAGTGATTTTGCGCCTGGATGGGTATGTCAGATTATGATTTCTGCATAGACGTTTATTTGTAAAGAAGCGTGAGTAGCGAGGAAACGGGAGCCCTTACCAACCCAGGCCCGTGAGCAATTGCCATGGAGTAGCATCGACATAGCTGTCCCAGGGATTGGTAAACCCCTTGCCGTTCTTCAAGTGATGTCTCTTATCTGCTGCGTCCTCGGGCGTAGCAGCAATCTGCGCTGGGTTGCTCACTGCAGCATACAGCCCTGCACCGATAGTTGCGCCTCCGATTGAACTCATCTTGATTGTCGTACTAAACTGCGGTGTTTGCAAGAAACACTGGTAGCGGCGAGCTTTGTGTTGATACTGTGTAAGTCGCGCTTCATTCAGCTGGAGCCTCAAGCGACGAGAAAAAAGCGAAACCAGGGAAGGCATTGCATATATATGTAGGTGTAGTTATACAGCGTTAGGCTCGGTCTCACCAACTGCTGCAGCTGTGGCTGGCTGTGCACACACACACACAAAGGCTCAGACACGCGCGTCTTCTTACAGGCGGACGAAGAAGATTAGACCCCACGGTCTTCTGGTCCTCCAGAGTTGGCGGTAAGACTGCAGATGAGTCTCAAGTGGGCAAGAATCGCGGCATAACGGAGTTAACATGGTTGACGTAGTGAGATAACCGAGCCATGCATGTGGCTAGCGTTGCGCAGCACTTTGCTATAGACCCACCCAATCCACTCGCCGTTTTCTCTCGCCATCAACAGGGAATCCGTGTTCGGACAAATTTGCCATGGGGTTGTGCGATCTCTTGTTCACTGTCTTCAGCTCGAATCGAGGGACTGACTGGTCAGGGTTCGTGTGTTGGTCAGCCTCGTGCATAGCGCGCTTCTGCCTATCCGCGGGGAATTTCGGGTAGTAGTTCGTCCGTCCATGCAGACTTGTCAGCATATGGAGAGACACGCGCCTCTAATTAATACTTGCCCTTCGGGTTCTGTCCTCTTTAGGTGGTGCTGAGGTCAGCCATGGGGTTTTGGCGCATACACAATCAATCCAAGATCTGTATGTCACGCCCATGGGCAAAGCGGCTATCGCGCCAGCATAAAGCGTTGTAGCACCAACCCTGCTATTTCTTACACTTCACTCTCATACTATGACTGAGAATCTACATACAGCCATGAACACACGCTCTGCACATGGTATACCGAGATAGAAACAACTCAGATTGAATTGCATACACTGGACCAGTCTTCTAATTTACGAGAAGAAGCCGCTATCTTCTGATACTCTGTTCTGCCAACCAACAGAGGCCTATGAAGCCCAACTCATACCCTCACACTCCCAAACCACCTAATTATACACAGCAAAGAGAAAACACTCCATCACTACCCATATTCGGAACCTGAGAAGAGTCATGTTTTCCTTATACGACTTCGTCGCTTTTCTAGGGTTTTTTTTTCGCATTCTGTTGTGTCCCGGGATATCAGGATCTTTCAATGTATAACAGTAGTACACTAAAGAAAGAAAGGGGAAAAAGCAAGAAAAAAGCCAAAAATAACACTTCCTCCGTTTGCCTAAAGTGGTGCATAGGCTGGGAAAAGCCCGTAAAAAAAAGCGAGAGGTATTTTGTTCCCACCGCCCCGAAAAGAATAAAGCGAATTCCTTATCGCCGATCTTGTGCCATTAATTACAACCCGACTACAGCGGAAGGCGACAATGAAAAAAAGAAAAAACATTCATGAACGTGATAAGCAGCACTCCAGCAATGACAGATAAGTTGGTAGCCGCCAACGTATGGAGTGCGAGGAGTGACTTGACGCCCTGGAAGCGCCAGCCTGCCCCCGAAGAAGAAACAACCATGAACCAATGGATAAAGAAGCCCCCCGTGCATATTCTTGGAGGAAGCGCTGAGGAAATGAACAATCGTAAAAGTGCAAAATGGCACCCCCAGGTGGTAAAACATTAACGCCGAGAACCCACAATTTCGCTGACATGCTCCTATCAGACCATGGACAAACCAAAGTCTAAAACGTAATACCCATGATAACAAAGAGCGAAAGGAGAAAGAAAAAACAAAGGGGGGACGACAATTGTGAAATCTATCGTGCAAAATAATTGCAAGCCTGATGCGTTTTCGTAAGATCCGGAGTGGCGCCAATATGTGTGCAAATAGCTTAGGGAATAAGGCGGTTGCGCCGTAGGAGGGTCCGGTAGTCTAGGCTTGAAGGAATCGAAGCGAACAAATGAATCCAGTGGCCGGGACTGGATGATCGGGGTGGAGGCTTCGGTAAGCCGGGGTACTTTGTGTAAATGAGCAGAAACTTTTTGAACAAAGGAAGCGCTGAAATAGGACGACGAATGTGTATCCATGGAAAGTCAACAAGACTGCGTCGCGATAATGTCCAGCTCATCGAGGACAGCTTTAGACAGCGACAGCCTGGGGGCCATAGCCGGGAGCCATGAAGTATGGCGGATGTCTTTGGATACAGTACGCACATCCACAACTCAGGCCATGCTGGTTCCATGCAGAAGGCGTATACTGTGAGTAGGCTGCTGGACCATAGTTGGACGACTGTTGGGACGCCTGTACAGGGGCGGGCTGAGAGAAGGGTGGGAATCCGAACATGGTGCGACGCGAATATCCCTCAACGGGAGCCCAAGTGCCCGTTGCGCCATAGTACTCGGGAGTGGTGGGACCCGTGGTAGGTGCAGACGCAGGAGAATGTTCGCTTGCGGACCTCCATGGATCGTACTGGGAATAAGACGGAGGGTTGTAGTGTGCAGACTTGGGCGCATAGTCGTACGATGGAGTGTAAGCCTGCTGCATCGGCAGAGGAGGAAGCGGCTTGTTGGAGTTGAATGAGCGTCGGTGCATCGTAGTGTCAATGGGACTCAACTTGCTGGTACGGTCTGCGCGTGCAGCAGCGGTCTTTTGGTACTCCTTCCAGTGCTCTGACCAAGAGGTCCAGCCTTGTTGCTCCGCGGGGTCGCGATGAAGCTTGAACTTGATAGCGAGGAGCCATTCCAGCTCGAGCTCATTCAGCTCATGAACCTGAATGCCGCTGACCTCTGACCAAGAACGGTTGATGAAGGTGTTGTCATCCAAGAACTTGCTACCAAGCACCAGCGCAATGGTAAGCAGGCGGAACAAATGAGTATCCGTCTTTGGCTCGTGAGCCAGCATCGGCATCCTGTTGGACAAATAAAATATGCTGAGCAGGATGGTTGCCGAGGGAAGCCTCGTGGCACAAAGGACTTGATGTACCCATTTTCGAAAGGTGGAAGGCATCATTCGACCGGGAGTTATGAGGCGCAGGGCTGTGTCGCATACGAAATCGGTCATGACCTCCATGTCGTAGTCCAACTTGGCTGAGACGCCACCAACGGGCTTCTCTTCCTTAGCCTGTTGGCTTATGCGCTGGTTGTACTCGTGCAGTCGCTGCTGCTGCTGTTGCTGTTGCTGCATTGCTGCATCCGCCATCGAGTTTCCAGACTGCATGCGCATTGGAGGAAGAGTTGCGCCCATGGGATCGTAGAACGAGTTGGCTGGAGGGAGACTGGGGGGTGCAGTGCTTAGATAGGTGCCGGCCTGCGGGTACATGGGTGGCATGGCGATGGCCAGTTGGCCGTAGCGGTCTGCGAAGTCGTAACCATCATCTTGTTGGCGGATCGTAGGACCAGCATAAGCAGGCTGTTGCGGTGGGTATGATGCACCGCATGCAGAGTGATAGCTGGGCACGAACTCTGGCGGAGAGAGCCGAGGCATGTTATGCCGGGGGTAGAAGGAAGGCATGATGGTGTCGGACCGTCGCAGAGAGAAGACTGGCAGGGCTCCTGGCACTGTGTTAGTGAAGGCTTCTAGCAGCAACAAGCGAGGCGTGGCGCGTCGAATGGGGGATTGGCGCTGGAAAGATTTGTTGGCTGTGACGTACAGTCTTCTCGTTCGCGCCGCCTCTAGAGTAGCCTACGGACCCTCTAGCAAGATGTGCTCATTCAAGGAAAATTTGTCGCCTGCAAGGAGTGTTTGTTGTTGTGTGTTGAGGATGTTTGGCACTGCTTGTTGCGCGGCGCGTACGTGCGTACGTACGTGTGTGCGTGCGTGCGTGCAGGCGTCGAGCGGAAAAAGGGTAAGATGAGATGAAGGCGGCCAAGTATGCGTCGACAGATAGCGGGCAACTGGCGGTTGATCAAGAGCAAGCCGGGGCTAAGTCAATAGATCCGGCGATGCGTGGTCGGGAGGGCAGGACGACGTTGCTGGGGTCGGGGATGTTGTGGTGGATGGCGCAGAGGGAGCAGAGATTGAAACCGAGCCGGGCCCAATTACGCAGCGCAAGCCAAAACCAGAGGCGAAGATTGCACACCGGGCGTGTGTGTGAGAGGAAGAGGCAGGCGGCGAGGCGCTTGATGTCAGAGACTGCAGCCGGGATTTGTCTTCTCTGGGCCAGACAGACTTGTCGAGCCAAGAGTGGCAGTACAGTGATGGTTTGCAGTTGGGCTAGGCCTGGAGACAGAGCAAGCGTCGGGTCAAGTCGCTGAGCGGCTTGGGGGTGCCGTGACAGCCGAGATTGGATGCGCACGTCCGTTTGGCTGGGGTCACTGTGTTGCAACGAGCAACACCTGCGACGACGAGACGTGAGGAGATGGGAGGGGGTGGTCGACGAGGAGGAGGAGGATGAGGATGAGGAGGACGAGGGAGAGAGGAGGACGAGGGAGAGAGGAGGGAGGGAGAGATGGATGGATGGTGGAGGGGAGGGAGGGGGAGATGGGGGAAAGATGGGATGGGGCAGGGCAGGGCAGGGCAGAAAGCGGTGATGAGTGGGTGGTGTGTCGTCGAGGGCAGTTAGCGAGGCCTAGCAACCGCGAAGGGGCCTTGTACGTAGTAGGACGCCCGTCTCCATCCGAAGGGTGCGCCTGCAACAACGGTTCATTACATGTGTGTGTGCCCACTCATGTGCCATGAAAACTCTGCCACTTGGGGTTTAGTGGGTCATGTCTTCCCCTCCGTCCATGGCTTGCGGTGACTACCGCTCATGACTCCTGACGCAGGAGTGCTGCAGTGGTTGTGCACGCATTGGAGCGAGCGAATGCACCTCCAAGACCCCCCAGGCCAATGAACGCCGCCAGGGACCGCCGTCTGCGCCTGCGACCACAGCGAGCCACGTATCGCCCGCCTCTCCTCGTGCAATCCGGCCTCCCGCCCTCTTTTCGGCACGCCTGCAGTAGCGGGCTGACTGGGCCGCTGCGCCTGGAGAGGCCTGAGGAGGAGGACCAGCAATCCAAGCAGCGAACAGCCGCCGCCAGACGAGCGCGTGGCATTGCGACTGTGCTCGAGTGCCTTGTTGTTTAATATCTATCCAAAATTAGGGGGGGCCAGATTGGCGGCTGCATCAGCAAGAGCAGGAGCAACAGACACGAGCCGAAGGCCGTGGTTGCGGCACGCAGCAGCAGCCTGTGTGTCCTGGCGCTTTCTCTGCTTTGCTTTGGTGGTGGTGGTAGTGGTGGGTGGGCATCAAGACGCATAGCCCACGAATCGCAGCCTGATGGCGATATCCACCACCGTCACCTCGGGCCCGTTCGCCATGCGTGAAAAAAAAATTGTGCCGCCGCGGCCGTTGAGTTGCTGCCTCCCACGACAGGTGGCCCACGGAAGCGTCAGACGTTTAGGTAGGTGTCGGCGAGCGGGGGCCATGGGCTATGGGCTATGATTACAGTATACTACTACTACGTACATGGTGCAAGTAAAGGTAGCAGTGACAGCAGACGAGTACGGCGATGCGGAGCTGTGGTGCTGCGATCAGCGTGACCTTTGCACATCGATCCCCAAGCCCGAACACCACGGTGGCGGTGACAACGTCGGCGGCGAAAGCGGGCTGGGATGCAGATGGCATTGGCATGGGCAAGGGTGCGGCCGGTGGGTAGGCGTCATTAACCCTACAACACCTACCGCCTCCGCCCGCCTGCTCACCACTACCACGCACATGCTGTGCCATTGCAATCGTCACTCGGGCAGCGGGCTCGCAGCCCCCCCCCCAAGCGCTCGGCACATCGTTCTGGGCTCGGTGCAATTGCATAAGCAAGTGCCCACCCTGTCGTCTTGGGATGCATGTGAGTGTGTTCGAGGCCGGCCACCTGCTCCACCAGCACCTCCGACCGCCAGCCCCTATGCTGCCGGCCATTGGCTGGCCATTGGCTGCTGGCCGCTCCATTGCCTTGGTGACGCTCGCTGTTCGCCGCTCGCTGCTCACTGCTCGCCCATGGCACAGCAATGTGTGGCTTCAGGCACCACACGATTCGCTTGGGTCACACAGCGCGGCCACCCGGACCCCGTGGGCCATTGCCGCCGCCTGACGTGGCGTCAATTTGCATCTTGTTTGGAGCCATGTCGACGAGATTGCCCTCAATTTGACGCCGGCCGCTGGGTGCGGTGAGGGTGGGCAGCTAGAAGGAAAAAATCTCATGGAACATGCGGCAGCCCTTAGTCGATTGGCTAGCCAGCCTGTCACTCTCCTACTGGCCCTTTTCGGCCTAGCTCCGCGGCACCGGCACGTGAAAGAGAAAGAGAAAGAGAAAGACGGCCAGCGCCAGGCTGCTGCGAGGCCTGCGAGGCCTGCGAGACGTGCCTGCCAACCGGGCCCCCAGCCCTGGCCTTGCTGCTGCACACCCAAACATCACGAGCGACACCTGGCCGCTCCTAGTGGACCCCCCGCCAACACCACGTCTCCGAGTGCCCGTGTTTCAGCGACGGCTGCCTTGCCCTTCTCGACACGCCTGCATCGCTGCATCGCATTTCAAAATGCCCACTCGAACTCTCGCACCCGTCTGCTGCACCTCTTCGGCCTTCGGACTTCGCGGCATTGGCACAGGCACAGGCACAGGCAGCGCCTGCTAGCTCTGACCTCCGTGCTGGCCATCAACCTGGGCGAACAGACAAAAAAGCCACCAAGCACAAGACCATATGCTACTACTTACATAAACTCTATCCTCAAGCCCTATTCACCACGTCCACTGTCGGACAGACAACACTTCTCAGCCAAAACATTGCACAAGTTTCAACATTGCCTCGTCATATGCATTCAATATGCTGGTGCCTTGCACCCAACTACTCAAGTACTTAGACTCGTCAGAGGGACCGTGCCCTCCACTTCCGTCAAAGTGTCCCAAAACGCCAATGTAAATGCTCCGTCCCGTGGTATATCCGACCAGCTTTTTGCGCGCCAACCCTTGAACAAAGACAAAAACTCAAATCACTGCACTAGTTCATCTGTCTGATCAGCTCGTTGATCTTCTCTTCCCGGTTGCCCAAGTCACCGCCCTCAATATAATGCTTGAACTTTCTCTTGCGGAAGCCGCCCGTTGGGCTGTTGAGCTTGAACGGCCACAGGAAGTTGGACGCCGCCTTGAAGTTGGGGCCAACAGTGCAGATCTCGTGGATCAGATCCTCCATACAGATCATGCCGTACTTGCCCAGATTCTCCTCGATGATCTCGTTGTCAGTCAAGGGAATCCGTTGCTTATCAACCTTGCCATAACCACGCTCTGCCAATCACGTCAGTACTGCCAACATCCCTTTACACTGGGGGTCACTCTTACTATAGATAAGCTCACGGACCGACTTTTGGTTCGGGTAACCATACGCAACAAACGGCTCGACAATCTTCAACATCTCCATGGTAGCCTTGGTAAGCTTGATGAAGACGCCATTGTTGATCTGGAGCAGCCGCAGAAGCTGCAATGTCTTGCGCTTCTTGGGGTCAATCTTGTTGATACCCTTGATGCGCACCACAAAGGCAAGCTTTGGCTCTTCGGGCACATAGAGACTTTCGCTCTTCTTGGCCTCGCGCGACAGCCTTATGCGCTCCCTCTCGGCATCGCGGTATTCCTTGACATACTTCTCTGCCCTTGTGAAGATGACCTCGCGCTTCTTCTTGTTCTTGTCTGTCTCATGTCAGCATTGTCTCATACCAGGATAGCATGCCATGAGATTCCAAGAGGTCAATTTTCTCATTCCCGAAAGATGGTTAACAATTCGACAACATTGACCGGAGTCTAGCCGATAGTGTGGTTGTTATAATCATCGTAATCGGCCTCTCGGAGTCTGCCATGGCATGCGAGATGGCTCGTACCTCGCTTTTCCCGGGTTGCGATTGCGCGCTCCTCGCGAGCCTTCTCTTGAGACTTCCTCTTCTTGAGAAGGTTCTCAGGCACAAGCGTAATGTCGCTCTGCGTTGGAACAGTTCTACAATCATCTGATTAGTGTTAACATGATGACTTGGATGAAACAAACGTACGACTTCGGTGACATGTTGAAGTGGTGTTCGAGAAATTGTTCGGAAGCTCAATTTTTGCCAGAATCTTAGCATCTGCGCTAAGCCCCACTTACCCAAGCGCGCACACTAGCCTGTCCAGGATCCACTCTTGGCACGAGCGTCCATGGGCGAGGGTCGTGAACACACATACTACTGTTCCATGTCGCCTTTGTCGCTGCCGCTCAATGACATTTATGAGCAATGTCACTACTCGAAAAACTGACAATTCACCTATTGTATGGATTGCAATAGCCATTGTCAAGAAGCCCGGGACTTATTGTAACCTATAACTGTCTTCTTCCCCTCCACTCCAACTCGATTGCTCTCCGAGACTTGGTGATAAAATAGAAGTCCCATCAAACAAACACATCGGTACAATGGGCTTAATCCTCCTATGCAGCGTGTTGTTTCAAGTCTGAAAGGAACTAGTAGACCCAGAGTCTCACAGTATCATAGTCACTATCCCGTTGAACAACAAAGACATTCCTCCTTTGTTGCGATATCATCAAAACGACCAAAGAGGTGACCAGTAACCCAATCTCTCATATCATACTCGCGCATCAACGTCAAAATCATTTATAATATAATGGCAGAGCCACTTGACCTAGACAAGGACCCATATGCTCTAGCTTACCGGTATAGGGAATATATGATAGAGCATCCCCGTGGATTCCTGCAATACTGCAATCCATACTACGAGATGCTTCTTGCCAATCAGCCAGATCCTGCCGCAGATGCAACAGACGATCATTCGCGTGCTATTCGGTATGCCAAAGAACACTATGAGTGTTTCTATGAGATTAGAGACATCCGACGCATCATCACATGGCTGCCGCCACTTGGAAAAGATAACCATGGATCGGTTGCCTAATTTTGTTGTGGGTATTTTATTTTGTTTTTTTGTATTTAACATGAAAAGAGTATCCTGGGAATGCAAGTTTGGTTCTCTATGTGTGTGTGATTTTAAAAGCCAGAGTAGTAGGTCACACGGCGAAGTAGAGTGACAGCAACAATGGAGAAGCACCGATGCTTCTAGGTCTACGCTTGATTTACGGTATACTGAATCCAATTTCCAAGTATCAAAGATACCGTCTACGCTCGCGCTTCGTCATATAGCAACGAGAACTCGTCTTTTACCACGGCATCTGGGTACCTTCTTTCGACAGAAACTGTCCGCTTGAGCTCTCGGTCGCAGCAGCAATCTATTTGGTTTTCCATGTCAGCCCATTTCTCCGATTTTCCTTACATGCTTCTCAACGTCATCATCCAGCCATACATACCGATTTTTGCATTGCACGCGCAACTTCGTCCACTGGCGAAAAGGAAAACAAAGACATGTCGAGGCCCAAAGCCTTGGCCTGCTCGAGATTCTCACGAACACCATCAGAGTCGACCAATCTGTTGGTACGAGTGTAATTAGCAGGTTTTCATTTCCCTTTTAGAGGTACAAAGCAATGCTGGTGATGATGTAAAAGACAATAGACACGTACCCTGGATCGCATGACCAAACAATCACATCCTTGTTGTCGAGAGCCAGCCACTTGAACAAGTAATTGGCTAGTGCTTTGCTTGCTCCGTATCCAGCCACGGGTACTTTAATTGTGAAAGACACAAAGTTAGCATGAGGCCCTGCAGAAAGTTTCGATACCAACGAAAAAAAAGCCCAGTACCTGGCCGCATATATACAGCCGACACATCAAAGTGCGATGATCATTACATCTGGATACCACTTACGGATGTTAAGCATGCCAGTCAGGCTTCCAGCGCCACTCGAGACATAGATGAATTTGCCCTTTGTTTCGGCAGTAGAAGCGCGAAGAAGAGGTAGAACGGCCTTGAACAGCTCAAAGGGACCGTATGCGTTGATATCAATGAATGGTTGGAGCTGGGATGAGGGAGTATTTGCGAGACCGAGGGTTGGCCCCACAAGACCTGCGTTGGCAATGACAATGTCAATAGATGTGATATTGTGCGTGGTCTTTAGCGTTTCGACACCAGCTATTATCGTGTCAAAGGATCCCATTTCCATATACACAGTCAGAACCCGGGATCCCGAGGCCTTGGGGAGAGGCGCCAGCGCGGCGTCGGCTTTGGTTGTATCGCGTACTGTGGCTATCACGGTTGTGTCTGGGATAGAAAGATATGCTTCTGCCAAAGCCTTACCGAGCCCTAGGTGAATTCATGAGAAGATTGGCATGGAAAAGCAAGGCTAAAGGTGCATACCGCGGTTTCCGCCTGTGATGAGAACTGTGGTAGGCATGTTTGGCTTAGTGTTATGTTTATGCTAGGTATTTGAAAAAAAAGCTGGATTGTAGTAGGATATACCGTAGATGGTACTATAAAGATCTCAAGAAGCAGGAAAACTTGTAATCCAAATGGCGATGGCGACACGTATTTATGTAGTACCAAAGCACGCGGCTCAAACTTTATTTCTTACACACTGTTTATGATCCCGCTCCAACAAAGCCGTGCTGGTCCGGTTGTACGATGGGAATAACCCAGGCTGCGACAGAGCGGGTGTCCGGAAAGCTGCTGGCGAATTGCTTCGCTCGATCGAAACGCTAAGTCGGCCCTTTAAGTGTTACGTAGGGTGAGCATCTCCCTGGTCGACAGTGCTGGCAGATCTCGTATCCACCATTGTGTTGGTACCTGCCACAGTAGTCCAACGACTAGGCTTGCAGAAACAGCGCAATGCTGTGGGACCTAAATTCTAGGGCCGCCTTCCCTCCACCTATTCTTCTCACATTTGGATTGAACAGCAGTAAATTGAGGCTTTTGGCGCGATCGAAAGGGGCATTGCAGCACAAGAGCACTTCCCAGATGCTGACCGCTAATCTGCAAGCAAGACCAATGATATAGATAAGGATCATTACTATTTGGTAGATTCACATACCCACATCGTGTGATTGACTGAATCAAGAAGTAAAGTAAGACGATCAAATGTCCCGTTTCAAATACTGCAAGCATCAGAGACCCCAATCAGCAAAGTCCACCATAGTAGAATAATACGCCATCTACCCGCCATTAATGTTAGACTACACGAGAACTAAAGCTCAACAAGGACAAAAACTAGTGAAACAAAAGATGGCAATGGCCTAGTAAGCTGCATTGCCCTGATCATGCTCTTTGATGTACTCTGCTCCTTTTTCCAAAAACTCTTCTCGGGTAATGAAATTGTGTTTCGACTCTTTTTTCGCAGCCCACTGTGCAGCTCCCTTCCAAGCATCCAGCACACAATCACCCGCCTTCCGTACACTGATTGTCTGTTCCGCCGGTAAAACGGCTCTCAGTTCGGCTCTGAGTCGCTCCTCGAAGCCCTGGAACATGGTGTTACCACCCGTAAGGAAAATATCTTTCAAGACGTCATCATGGTAGGGAGAATCGCCTAAGCGCTCGGTGAGGATGTTGGATGCGATCTCAACGATGCCGGCTTGATCGAGACCAGCAATCGTAGGTTGGAAGACCACTTCTGGAACGCGGATGCGTTCGACATTAAGATGGATCTGGTTGATTTCCTTTTGCGACTCTGGATCAAACGGGTAGGGGCCATGCAGAAAGGCATGAAGTATACTTTTGGTCCAATCAGTCTGCGCTTCCCGTGTTGACTCTTCCGTAAAGTCAGGATCATGCTTGAGGAGTTGAGACTCTATCTCTTTGAGGTTCTTGGAGAGGTCCTCTTCCTCCTCATCGTCAGAGCCTTCACCTGTTGCAATGGTGCGGTAAACGCCCCAATCAGCATCATCAGCACCAAATGTGTCGTCGTCACCGCCACCTCGCCGTCTTTTCTTAGTCGGGGTGTCAGATGCAAGGTTCGCGATGGATTTCATGCGCATCTGGTTGGCGAGGGATTTGCGGTTTCCGAGTTCGGCCTTTAATCGCTCACGGTCCTTGATCTTCTGGATAATGGCTTGTCGTGCTATCCTGCGCTCCTCAATCCAGCCTTGAGGATCCTCCTCTCGCCGTTGGTCATCTAGGCGCTGTTCCTCTGCCAGTCGTGCCTTTTCCTTTTCCTTTTCTATCTTTGCGCGTTGACGGGCGTCGTAGTTGGACTTCATCAACCGTTGCTGCCGCTTTTGCTTGATGCCTTCCTCATCTAGCTGGTCGTCTGGAACGTCGAGGAGAGGGAAAGTAGGTGCTTCGGCCTGCTCCTCCTCTACATCGCCGAGATCCTTGTTCCGGGCCTTCTTGATGGCAAACTCTAGTTCTTTGACACGTTTGTTGAGCTGGTTCTCGTCGTCAAAGTCATTAGACTCAAGTACACGGGCCTTTTCCTTTTTTGTAGTAATCTCTTCAAGCTGTGCCTGCAACTGTAGGCACCACTCGAGCTCTTCCTCTTTCTTCTTCAATTTCTCCAAACGCATTTTGGCAGCCTGAGCCTGCAATCTTCGGCCACTTTCCTTGCGCTTCTCAGCAGCGGCGGCTAGTTCTTCTTCCGTTTTCTGCACTACGATCTGCTCTGTGTAGGGGAACTGAATTGTGTGATCTCGGTCTTCGAGGCCAGTCCAGTCAAGATAGTGGCTGAGTTCATTCTCGTAATCTTGCGATACATAGCAGTGCTCGCGGACAAGATCCTCGGCCTGATTGTCACTGATCTTGCCAGGGAAGGTGGGATACTTTAGCCTCAGAAGCTTCAGTAGGTATTGTGCGGACTGGAAACGGCCCCAGTTGAGTCGCGTTGTTTGCGATAGTAGAGGTTTTGAGTTGACGACGGGAATAACGTGAGTGGAAGTGTATGAAGAATCCATGACCAAGCCGCTGCGACCACCGTTGTAAGCGTAGGAGAAGAGCGAGTCAATTCCATATGCGACCGAAGGTGCACCGTAGCACTCGAACAGGATCTCAGACATAGCTGTGAAATACACGATTAGCGGGCTGCAACACAAGAACACGAGGCTCCATCCTGCGCAGGCTCACATACTCTTTCTTGAATAGCCCAGGTTGGCGATAGGCTCGGTCATAACAACGGGTCGTTCTATGCGCCCCGATTGACCGTCCAAGCCCATCTTGACAAAGCAGTAGTCCAGCACGCCCTCCATGACGTCCCAGTTGTTGATGATGTTGCTGCCGGGTTCGTAGACGGGCTTAGATTGTCCTCGCGCCGTGCCATCCGCGTAGACGTCCGCTCCGATGAAGGTGAAGGTCCGGTTCAGCTTACGATCGCGATACCTGGCCATGTTGGGGAGCACTGAGAGTCGCGGTTTCGAGTCGAAAGACCATCCGGCGCGAACTGCTGAGGAGCCTGCAATGCGTCAGCTTATACAGCGACAAGAAGGCGATGGTGGATGCGTGAATGGTACCATTGTCGATGACTATGGCCGTCTCGCTGTTGCTACGCGACCAGCCTTCATGGTCGACAGGCCGGAAGCCCTCGAAAGGTGGCTCTGACACGCTCCATAGCTTTGGCGGAGGCTTAGGTGGATTGCGCCCGGCGGGTTGAGGCATCTCGTCAATGGCCGAGGGAGCCATGTCTGCGTCGAGTGGGAGATGGGGCTGAAGCTGCGTGGGTGGTATCTAGATCATGTCGCAGCTGGAGGAGCGTGGGGCGTGTGTGTATTGCGTGAGTGGTTAGCGCGATTGTTGCGCGACATGGTGGTTGTCATCGTGAGGCTCTCTGGGTACTGGTGCTCGGTGGTCCGGGCCCGTCTCCGCATGCTCCTTGGATATGTGCACTGTCTGAGCCTACTACGTACTAGTATGGTTCTGCGTCATGAATTGTAGTAATTTCATATCTCATTATTTGGCTACCTGATTACTTCAGTTGTGATTCCTACTGCGATGCATACATGGGTTATCTACTAAGCTCATCCATCGTCGTCTACTGCATGTTGGAGACACAATCTATGTACACATATGTGAGCGCACATGTTTCCGCTCATGCAGGATCCTTGAGACCGTTTGTTGCTAGAAGCTGTCAGTCATTTCTGTAAACGCTCATCGGGTCATGCACTGTGTACCTTCAAGGTGGAAGAGCACATTGGATTGGTAGTTCTTGAACATCTGGGCCACCAGCTCCGTGTCCATGTTCTGGATGTTGATCTCCTGGAGGTTCTTGTTCAACATCATGATTGCCTCGTTTAGTTTCTCCTTTGCGGTAGTCAGTATAACTATGGGCCTTGCTGCTCCAAGACGTGGGTAGACTAACAACATTGACAATGATGCGCGAAAGCAGTTGGCTTTGCTGGTGTTCATGGGGGCTTTCCTGCAGACCTGTCAGATACCCGACTCGGCTACAAGAGACATGCTCGTAGAGCTCACCATGTCTGCGGCTGTATTGTGTTGCTATGGAGTGCGCGCGCCTTGGAGATGTTTGGTGGGGAGGATCAAAACAGCTAGTGTGAGCGACCTCATGCAGGTCCCTCGGAGGAGCTCCACCTCCGCAAGCTCCGTCTCTCAGCGCAGCCATCCTCATCCTTGCACGTACACGTTACCCATCTCGTTCACCCTCTGTGGCTAGATACACAGAAGCTTGTATTTCGAAACTATATACCCTTCTACCTCGCACGCAACATCAGCACCCAAAGCCTCTGGACGAGCGACGCGACCAGGCACTGCTGAAGGAACGCGACATAGCCAAGCACAAGTACCGAATCCTAACCACCGAATCCTCACACCATGGCGCCCTTGACAGCCGCTTCAGACGAAAAGACGCATCAAGCGCTCCTGGACAAGCTCGACATTTATGCAGTCGCCAAGCCCTTCCGGAATCCCAACTGGAAGCCGCCACAGCGCCGCAACAAGAACCTCAAGCAGATCCTCGGCGAAGCTTCACGGAAAGAGGCCTCGGTGATGGCCACACAGAACAACAGTGGTATCTCAACTCCAGCTGCCATCAGTGAAGGCACCAATGCAGCTGGAAACGCTGGGCGACAGCCCAATATTGCACAGGCGGCTCAAAGCCTGAGTACGCTGGTACTAGAGAAGAATGGCAGAGCAGCTGCGGGAGGGAACGCAGCCGGCCCTGCACCCACATACACAAACATCGAGTCTGCACCGAGCTTCCACCCAAGCAGTCAGAAAAAGTACTGCGACATTACCGGCCTCCCTGCACCATACACGGATCCCAAGACGCGTCTGAGATACCACAACAAGGAAGTGTTTGGCAGCATCAGGACAATGCCGCAGAATGTATCCGAAGGCTATCTCGCAGCAAGAGGCGCACACACCGTCCTGAAATGAGGGCCGGATATAATGATGCGACAATTACTGCAGCTGCGCGCTCACTGGGGTGCTTGCAGCACATCAACCCAGCTTGTCGCACGACATAGCCGGCTTAGGGCCAGCAGTAATTGGCCGACTCGAGATTGATGATGCCGGCCACGCTGTGCGAGCCTTCAGCCATAGACGCTTGCCAGATGGGCTAGCTTCCAGTGTATATGTATGATCATCAAAGTCAAGCTACTCTCCACCCACCACAAGCCTCTCGGCCCATGGTTCAAGGAGGTGCTCCGGCTTAACCGTGATCCAGCTTTCTTCTACGCCCATAAGACAGTATACCAGGATCTCGCGTGAGGATTCCTAGTTACAGCAGCTCGAAGCACGCTGTTGTCAAGGCGATGTCTACATTGATTATTGTGTTTGCAGCGTAACATGGGTAGCACGATAGAACAATACATTAATTGCTCATGTGTATCGGTACTTGCATCCATGCAGCGTGGGGGGTGAAGGTGGTTCGTTCGAGTGTGAGGAACATGCAGCCAGAATTTTATGCCGTCTCCCGCAGGAACAGATGCGCTAGCAGGGGTGAGCTCCGGGCTGGTTGGTCCACCACTTCAGCGCGCCCGCGTCTCAACTTCCGCCGAGGGGACACGAAACAGGCATACCAGAGTTACCACTTTCATGCCAGATATCTCTCGAGCCTAGGCATCACTTCTGTTGCTCGCATCGTTTTATTTAACTTGTGGCTCTGCCTCGACGTTCCTTACCTGTACCGCCTCGCACGTAGCGAATTACACCCATCACACACATCCAGGATGCCGACTATGTGGCTTTCAGATACCCAAAGTAAGATGCGCAACCCCCACAGTCCTTGGACTGTTCGTTTGGACGCCTTCTAACATGACGAATAGAGATTGGGGTCGCCTTCTGCTCCGGGGGTAGGTATGCGTCTATTTTTGCGAATGCGCCTGTTATGCGACGCAGGATTGACATGATGAATAGGCGGACTTTTTCTAATGGGTGGTGTCATGATGTTTTTTGACCGCGCCATGTATGTATAAACCAGTCATACCTTTGAGTTTTACTGACATATGAAAAGGCTAGCGATGGGCAACGTAAGCCTCTCTCCTCTCACCCACCTCCCCGAGCGTCTCTAACGCATCCCCGACAGATACTCTTTATAATTGGTCTTACACTCATCATCGGAACAACAAAAACGGTCGCCTTCTTCGCCCGCAAGCAAAAATGGAAAGGCACCCTTGCCTTCGTTGCCGGCATATCGCTCATTCTCATGCGCTGGGCATTCGTCGGCTTCATAGTCGAACTATATGGCATACTCGTTCTTTTCGGCGACTTCCTCGCAACCATTGCGGGATTCGTTAGCAACGTACCGATCATTGGCCCCTACATTGCAAAGGCTCTGCAGGCAATAAGTGGAGCGACGAGAAACTCGGACCTGCCAGTCTAAGACTGCGCAGACCATGAATCTACGGAAACGAGGATATCTATACGCCGAGATGACGGGATATTGTATTATGTGTAGGCGCAAGAGACAGGGTAAGACATTAGATGACTGAGCAGGCGTTGAATTGGCTAGACTACATAGGACTTTTGAGTCTTTAGACGCATTCATATATGAGGGCAAACGCTGTTCAGTGTCAATTGGCTTTTCTGCAGTGATGAGTATAATAGTACTGTTAGATGTGAGCGCAAGGCAACTTGCATTCAAGCTCAGCATAGTGCAATGAAGAAAATCACTCATGTGCAACTCTTCTGGCTACAAAGTTGAAATTTTTTATTGCTAATTCATGGATCAAAGGCTATGCAGTGACGATAGCCTATGATGCAAGGCATAATGCTAGAAGACATCTGGGGTAGTAGTACTAACTTCTGTTCACGTGCTTTCGCGTTCTCGCGTCGCCAAATTTCCCCACCCTTGCGTACATCGATTGCCTGTCTCTTGAACACAAACCCCTCATCTGGACTCTCATATTGTCTAGAAAAAATGTCTCGAAGCGAATCACCATTTGTTCGCGCACCCATAGAAGATGAGGGTTATAACTCAATACACCGCGCATTTCTCCAGGCCTTTCAGACAAATGGCGTTCTCACTGTGGAGGAGATGAAGCCCATTCTAGCCCATATAATGACGGCATACAGTAAGCTACTACACAAGATGTGGACTATGTATGATACTGACATATCCCGTTGACCCCAACCGCCCATGGACAGAAGACGATGTAACGCAGCCTTACCTGACATCGACAATCCAAACCATCAACGCCAAACTTGAGATATTTGACTATGAAATCCGGTCCATGCGTGACCAGCAAAGCAAAGATGTTGTGTACGCACTTGTAAATAACACGAGCGACGCACTCACACAGCTTGCAACCACCTTCTCGGCCAACGAAATAGCATACATCCGGCGTCTCCTGGACCACATGTTTGAAACCAACAACACCAGCGTCCGCGAGACAATGGCTGTAAAGCACACAGAAGCATCGCAGCTCGCCCGCGTATCGCGACGCAACAGACAAAGCCAGTTCAACGGCACATTGACGCAATTCAACGGCGAAACGCAAGACACGCAACTGCAAGGCGCAGACACGAGCATCTCCATTGCCGAAGCCGACAACGTGCTCGACAGCCTCGTAGCGCAAGGCTTCTTCAACAAGTCCCGCGCGGGGTATTATTCGCTTGCTCCTCGGGCCCTCATGGAACTCCGCGCCTACCTCAAGGAGACGTACAATGAGTCTGCTGACGAGAACGAAGATGGAAGAGAAATTCTTCGCATACGGGATTGCGAGGGTTGCAGGGAGATTGTCACAGTGGGCATCAGGTGCAACAACAGAGAGTGCGGAGTGAGGTGGCACGATGCGTGTGCGAATAGCTACTATCGGGGGAGAAGGGACCGGGAAAGAAAGTGCCCGAGGTGCCGGACAGAGTGCACGGGAGATGTGTTTGTGGGTGAGAGAGCGGATAGGGTGGCTGCGAGAACGAGTAACGAGGGAAGCAGGAGAAGTACGCTACACGAGAGGGCGGAAGAAGATGAGGATGAGGATGAGGAGGATGAATAACGAGGTGTTCATGTCGATGGCTCACATACTATGGCCACTCCTGATACCCCATTTGGATCTCAAGCGTTGGAATGTTTTGGCGTGAAGCTTACAAGCAAAGCAAGAATGAAAAGTTATATCTATTTTCATAAGTGTATTTCGTAACCCTCATAACAATATTGAAGCCATAGTCGTGTCTATCCGAGACAAGATTTTTTTTCTTCATTTTAAACTCCTATATGATAAAATTTTAAGATGGGCAAATGGAAAAACGCCTTGAATCACCAAATACGCTTACATAAGCTCCTTTCTCATACACAAAACATGATGCATGATAAAGACTCTATTGTGCGCCATTGGTATTGTGTGCCCGTCTCTCTGCGACAGCAGCAGCAAGGTTCTCAAGCGTCTCAACAGTAGTATCCCAATCAATGCAGGCATCGGTGATGGAGACGCCCTTCTTAAGGCCGCTAGGGCCCTCGGGTGGAACCTTTTGGTTACCCTCGTTGATATTGGACTCAATCATGACACCGACAATGCCAGTCTCGCCGTTACGGATTTGGTCAGCAATGTCCTTTGCTACAAGGGGCTGGTTGCGGTGGTTCTTGTTCGAGTTGCCTGTACATGTGTTAGTGGCGTGTCCTACTTTTGGCTGAGAAGCTCAGAATGAGTGGACAAAACATACCGTGTGAGCAGTCGACCATCATGACCTCGGGCAGACCCTTCTTCCTCAAAGCTTCGCGGGCAGCCTTGATGCTGTCCTTGTCGTAGTTGGTGCCCTTGGATCCACCACGCAGAATAACAAAGCAGTGCTCGTTACCCGCGGTTCTGGTAATGGCGGCCAGACCCTGCTTGGTAACACCCATGAAGTGATGTTTTGCTGCGGCAGCACCGATAGCATCAACGGCCACTGTCAAACCTCCGTCGGTGCCGTTCTTGAAGCCAATGGGGAAAGAGAGACCAGACGCCAGTTCACGGTGGAGCTGGGATTCCGTCGTCCGGGCACCAATGGCGCCAAGGGAGATGAGGTCTGCAAGGAACTGTGGGGAGATGGTGTCGAGCATCTCTGAGGCAATGGGCATGCCGGCAGATGTGAGGTCAACAAAGAGCTTGCGAGAGACCCTAAGGCCCTTGTTGATTTGGTACGTCTCGTCAATGTCTGGGTCGTTGATCAGGCCCTTCCAGCCGACCGTTGTTCGTGGCTTCTCGAGGTAGGCGCGCATGATGATGCAGAGGTTGTCTTGGAGCTTGTCGGCCAAGGCCTTGAGACGCTGGCAGTACTCGACGGCCAATTCTGGGTCGTGGAGCGAGCAGGGTCCGACCATGACAAGTAGCCTGTCGTCCTTTTGTGTGATGATGCTGGCAGCATCTTTGCGTCCTTGGAGGACCGTCTTTTGGGCGTGGTCGGGGATGGGAAGCTCTTGGGCGAGGAGTTGGGGAGGGATGAGTGGGTCATAACCAAGTACTGTGCAGCAATGTCAGTGCCCTTGTTTCGCAGACTGTGTCACCGAGTGGGTGTTTACCGCGCACGTCGTCGTTGGTTTGGTTGTGGGAGGCCATGTTTGCGGGATGAGCCTGTGTACGCGGAGGCGGCGAAAGTGTTGTGCACTTTTCAATGTTAGCATATATTTTGAGACGTCAAAGAGGGATGGTTGTGGTGTTCTGTGCACATACAAAACGGCTATATGACTGGCAATTGGAGGGTGGGAGGGGTGTAAACTGCCCGAGAGACGCAGAGGCGGGGTTGTTTATATGTTGCTCTAGCAAGAAATAGCGTGAATAGGTAGAGTCAATTAATTCAGCTCGAGGGGCCAAAATAAGCAGTAGACGCAAGACCAAGGGCTGGTGGTGAAGTTTTCAGGCGAGAAGATATGTGAAGGCGCGTGTCAAGCTGAAGGCGCGTTGGCCGTACAGTCAGACACAGATTTGGTACTAAATTATTTTGAAGTGGAGTGAGCCTTTTTTGGCAGGGTGGGGGGAGGGGGGGACGCTTGCATGGTCCGTTCTGGCTGGCATTTAGAGTTGGCTTATCGATACACCGCCCTGCATGCTCGCTCGCTAATAAGCCCGGGCCTGACAGATGGCAATGCCCATGTTCCGGTTGGCTGCGGTGACGACAGCCCTGTACTCTACGTATATGTACATATACAAGCTTACTTGTGTACACTATGCATACACTGTACATGTGTATGTATGGTGTGAAATGCATAGGGTACACATAGACATGATGTTTATATATAGATACATGCATGTGCAAGGACATATATAGAGAGAGGTAGAGTGAGTGGGTGCAGAGTGTCCTCTCTAATCCCCCAAGGACTCTCTGCGAAGCCGCCCTCGTCCCGCCTGCGCCAATCCCCAGCCGTCTCAGGCCAGCAGCCAACACCCACACCGACTAGACTACCCGTCTCTACACAGCTGCTGGTGCCTGTTCAGCTGCCTTGTAGAAACACAAGAACGCGCCACCTGCGGCTCGCGGCGACGAACAAAACCACGTCCACCTCAGCTCCCCTTTCTGCTACTGTGCATGTGTAGGATACGATGCGATGCACGTGATGAGGCGGTGCCCAGCGGCCAGCGGCCAGCTGCATGTCGGCCTCACTCTGCAAGCCCGGGGCCACGACTCCTCGACGCTACGCCACACCATCCTTTGCAGAATCGCTGCTTCGCCTAGGAGCCTGCCAATGCAGGCAACGGGCCCTCGACTTCCCGACGACCAAACAGGACTCTCCCCCACCCGAGCGCCAGGCCATGAGAGGCGCGCGACTCCACAACACAAACCAGGGTTCTTTTCATGCGGCCTGAAACACCGCGACGGCCCCTGATAGCCGTATCAGCCCCTCGCCTGCTTGCTTCAAAACATATTTTCAGGCGCTTCAGCTGCCACCCCGGATCCTCATTTACATACCCCTCCATCGCCCTGTCCGCTGCCCAAGTCTGCTCGTTCCCCCCACTTCCACTTCCTGCTGGGCGCGTTAGCACCGTCAAGTAATTACCCAACAACGCCTGTTTGCAAGAGCCGTCATGTCCATGTTTCAGACCACCTACCGGAAGCGCCATCGGGACGTTGACGAGGATTCTGACTGTGACGAGGACAGGTACACAAAGGTACGTCAGCCTACTATACATCCAACTCTTGACTTTGGCTAACCAGTAGGGCCCAGAAATCACGGCCAGCCTTTGCAAATCACACAAGCAATGACCAATTTCATTTCCAATCACAATCAACTCTACCCCACCGACCCTTTCAAACACCCTCTCCACCTAGGCTGTTTACGGACATCCGTTCCATGACACCGGTACATTCAGACCACGGAATACTCGACTCACCGGATTCTATTCAAGATGGCTTCTTCTGCATATCAAGAGAGTCGAGTAAAATGGATTACGACATGGACATGGATGACGATGCAGATGCACGGAGCCAGCCGCCAGAGTCGCCTGCATTCAGTTCCTTTGGCAGCGCCTTTATGCGACCGCCCATGCTCCAACCCTCACTATTCAACTCGGATTCTGCACCCAGCAATGGCCGGATACCAACACCCATACACCCTTGTTTTAGGAGAGGAGGAATGAACGGTGTAGGCTATCCGATAAGCGGCTCAGCGGGCGGATTGGATATCAGTAGTATCCATGTACCGCCTATGCAGGCCCCGCCCCCAGCATGGAAAGGACCCAAACAAGGTTTAGATGAAGACCGAAGTAGGCGCATGCCTTCGCCCATATCCGAGGACGACGATATTCCCGACACGCCTACCGCCCAAACCCAGTCGCAACTGTCACGGCTTTGCGTCTCGCCAGTAAGCACGACTGATGCCATGGACACGGAGACACGGCCAACGACCGCTTCACCCAACACACCTCGCGGCAGGAAGCGAAGTGGTGCTCTAACGGGCATGGGCCGTTTCAGCATGGGCTATCGGGACGACTGCGAAAAATGCCGACAAAGAGTGCCGGGACATTATTCGCATTTCCTCACCTAATGTCATGGTTTTCTTTTGCTATTTTTCTTTCTCTCTACCGACTCTCTGCATACGTCATTCAACAATACCTCTCGCTCTCTCTTCTTGATTTGTTTCCAGCCACGTGGCTGGAGCCGGAGATTAACTGCATCGGTCATGCTCTGTTTGGCGCATTTGGCGCTCGGTGGTATTGTGGGGTTTCTTGTACTTTGCATGGCGCATCATGTACAACGGGTTGAACAACCTACTTGCTACGTTCATGTAAGTACATATGTACGTACATGCGTAGTACGTATGCCTCACCGACGAGCTTGGTGTCGTCGCGTTTCCACTTTTTTATTTTTTTTTCCCTCTTCCTCTCGACTAGGGCATTTTAAACAAGCGCGATATCCCGGAGAGGTCCCTCAAAGGAAAGAGCAAACATCCTGGTATCATAGATTCTGGGGGTGTGGAGAAGCCAATACCGCGCAGGGCGCGTGTCTAGATACGTACGCGCTACCGAGTACCTAGTACCTAATACCTGGTATCGTACGTATTTACCGGTGGACGGATGAACGGATGTAACGGACGGACAAACACACCAAAAGCGCCATATCATGACGTAGCAAATCAATAATCTTAAAGTACCCATTCCACCTCTGCTGATTTATTTATTTTTTCTTCCCAAGGCAGCCAAGCAAATATTGTAATGTATTCTAATCTATCCCCACGTATTCAAAGAAAATTACGACAGCAGAATTCAATCGACGTGGGATAATGACCTATACGAACTTGTATTGTATGCACATGAAGAAAAAAGAGAAAACAAAATGCCCCGGTATTTCTTTTCTACAGTCTCTCTCTCTCTCTCTCTCTCTCTCTCTCATAGTGTTTGTTTGTTTGTTTGTTTGTTTTTTCTCTAAAATGTCCTGATTGACAATTTCATCGCAAGGGAAGAAGGGGGGGGGGGGCGCGCAATATTGATTGAAACAAAATGTGATACATGTATGACGTTTGGACTTGGTAGTAATCGCCTGTCGCGGCCAAGAAGTAGTGGTAGTACACCGGACAGAAAAAAAAACGACAAGAGGAACAGAGACCAGGTCTTTTTTATCCTTGTTCTGCTTTTTTTTTTCACTCCCAAGCTTGCAAGACTACGAAACCGTTTCACGTATTTCCTCTTCCTCTTCCTCTTTCTTTGCTCTGGCATTCTTCTTCTTTTTTGTTTAACAAAAAAAGTTTGCATTTGGGTTTCATAATAGATTTTGATCTAGTAAAGAGTCTCAAGTAGACGGTTCTTTGACAAACAAACATAAAAAAGAAGACTTGGGACCGTAAATATAGTAGTGAATAGGATCATTGCATAGGGTATTCAATTGGTTAGTATTAATCTATCTAAAGTAATGACACACTGGTAAAATGGTATATGCCAGAAGGAAAGAAAACAGTTTCCCATTTCCCACAAACGCTATTGCACAACACAAACTCCAGATTTAAAAATTCCCAGCTGAAGAAGAAAAAAAGGGCAACAAACTCCTCGTACACCGATCCCGATGCACCGAAAAATGCTAAAGTCCCCTTGTTTAACCGAGTAATGCAATGGTAATGCATCGATGCGAGAAGAACAGGTAGAGAGAAGACAAGACAAGACAAGACGAGAGAAAAAAACGCCTCCCAATGAGCTTTGCCTTTGCCACGACCCAGATGAACAAGATGCATGCGCCGCCCATTGCTCCCTCATCACCAAATTTCAAATTCGTATTCTCATGTCCATGTCATAATTTGTGGGTGAACAATCGTCTTACCCGTCCTACCAGGTCACGATTGGTGTTGTCGCGCTTTACGCAGACTTGGGGTGTTGCTCCACAAGCCACTCCATAACGCTCTCATAGCAGAGCACAAACTGTCGTAAACTCTGCACCATGCTGAGGCGCTGCAGACGGAAATCTTCCACCGTCTTGGCAATCAGGTCAATGTCTTCGTTGTTGACCCATTCGTCGTCTTTTACTCCCTTTTCGGATGTTTTGTTGTTGGAATTGTTGTTAGTCTGCTTGATATGACGAGCTTGTCGTTGCCGCTTAAGCATGTCCAGGACCGAGTCTACGGTGCAAAATGTGCCAGTACGTCCGCATCCGGCAGAGCAGTGTACAAGGATAGGGCGTGTGTTAGGCGGGTCAGGCTGTGAAGGTGAGCCTCCGTTGACGGAGCGCACGACAGCATCTGTTTGCTCAACCAAACCCAAAAGATGGGCGGGATGGGCTGGCGCACCAAAATCGGGCCAGTGAGAATATTGAAGCTGAGTAATCTCACGCATGCGCGCAAACGGCTCGTCATCGTTTGACAGAGTGAATTTGCGAACGGTGACGTACGGCTGCTCCTGACTGGTAGGTGCGGCGGTTGCTTCCGCAGTGAAGTTGGCAAGCCTAGGCGGGTTGGTTGACCGGCGCTGGCCGACTGGTGGTCTAGACTGCTCCCTGTGACGGTGGATCTTGGATGGCTCTAGAGATGCCTTGCGTTCGCCAAGGCTTTTGAGATGCAACGGCCCGTATTGCTTCTCTGACCAGTAATTATGAGCCTTGACCTGTCCGCCTTCTTGCTCGGCGGTAAGCATGACAATGACGCGAACATCTTGCTGCCACACCACGTTCCAGAAGTCCTAAGTAAACAATTAGTCAACTCTCTGCTAGTATGCACCCGTGTCAGCAAACCACTTACTTTGAAGGTAGCCGGAATGGGACCCTGTGTTGCAATATAACGCTTATTGGAATATGCGGCTTGGACGTGGTTGGCATTGACATAGTCGCAGCTTCCCGCGGCGACACCCTCAAGCTTGACACGCGTGTGTTCATATGGCCAAATGTTGTTGTAGCGGTTCTTTGATCCCTTTTCGATTCCTGCAATTTGTATGTGTTCAGACGGACTAGTGCCCGAGGACGAGGGGGCATCATAGACGACTTGGCCAGACAGGGCCTTTTGCATGCGCTTCTGTTCGCGCTTTTCGATCTGCAGAAAACGCTCGGCAACGGTCTTGCCCTTGTCTTGGGGTTTTGAGGCTGCTTGCAGCCACCTTGGAAGGTCTTCTTGGACTGACTGGGTCATGCCTGCAGGCAGCTTCACGGGCATTTGTCCGACACCGCCGATCAAATCCATATTTTGCCGAATGTTGCCAAAGAAAGGATTTGCCGCATTCTGTGTTGCAGGCATGGGACAGCCGCCAATAACAGGTGCGACAGCCGGCAGATCAGAGTTGAGGCTGAGAGCAGCCGTTCCAGACGTTGGACTTCCAGAGCCCTGAGACGTGATCCAAGACGGGAATCTTGCCGAGAATTCCTGGAATCCCCCACGAATGATAAACGTACCACCCGACCATCCCTCCGTGGTGAATTTTTTGAGAGTGTTGACGCACGCCGTTGCATCCTTGAGCTGCGAGGAATTGGCGTCGTAGACAATGATGTGCTTGCAACTCCTCCAACGTTCGAAACGATCCTTTTGGTCGTCTTGTTTAAATGTTTCGGCAAGTTTTTGGACATTGAAAGATGCGCGCTTGAGCAAGGTCGTGGGGATACATAAACTTAGGGCGCCCGTAATGCGAGATTTTGCGTATTGCGTAGAAACACGGAGATCGAGGAGAAGGACTTCTTCGACCGAGGATTGCAATATGTTGACAACGTGCTGGGGGCTCGTCATGGTAGGGCCATCGGTGCCAGATCCTTCCTCAAAAGTTGCAGGCAGTGTCTCAGAGCGGCTCGACTTTGAAAGGTGGGAGATGTATGATTGATTGTAGGGCAGTGATGGCCGTGGCATGCGCGGTTCGGCAAACTGTGCTACAGCATCTGAGCGCCCAGGGCCGTCGAAACTAGCGGGGGAATTCCGTCGCGGTCGGTCAGGAAATAGAGAGGATTCTTCGGACAGCATGCGTTTGGGCGAGCGTGGCTTGGGCGATAGATCTTGGTCGTCGCTTGTATCACTCTTGTTGTCCATTCGCTCGAGCGGAGGCATTGACTGTGAAGACGATAGCTGTGGGGAGTCGAAGTTGGCGAAGAAGGAGTTCTTGGACGCAGCTTTCAGGCCGGGGGATGCAAAGTCAAAGCTGCCAAGTGCAAATGCGCGGTTGTTCTCCGACTGCTTCTTAAACTGTTCAAACTCGGGATTTTGTTCGACAGGTATGATCCTTGGAGAGGCAGCGGCTGTGGAGCGTACATTGGAATTAGGCGGACTCCAGTTGCCGCGAATGTGTTGTGCAGCGCTTGAGGAGAAGTGGTCGGTATTGCTGACGGCAAGGCCAAAGTAATTTGGTGAAGGGGTGGATGGCTCCTTTGGCTTATGTGAGGCGACATGGCTGGGCGTCTTTGCGATGCCATTCATGCGAGGGGTCAGCGGCGGTAGTGTGTTGGACGAGTGCATTGAGTTTGTTGGCCTGGTCATTGGTGTCGATCCCGAACCGCGGGGGCGAGAAGATGTGTGTGAGTGTGAGGGACCGCGCGGGCGTGGCGACAGGACAGGTGTGGACATGGCGTGCGACCGTGCGCACGCGTCAGAACGAGGCGTGAACGTGGGAAGGAAAAGAAACGAAGCAACCTTAGGGCGGGGAGGAAGAGCGAAGGGGCATGAAATTAGGGGAGGAGGTTAGGGCCAAACAGCAAGTAGTAGTAGTAGTAATCGAAATGGGCGTGTTGAGCGGCAGTGTGTGGTTGAAGGGGTAGGCGTGGGTAGGGTGGGGATTGCCGTTATGACGTAGGCAAGGGGGGGCCAAGTGAGGCAAAGTGATTTGGCAGCAGGCGCGCGCGCACACACAGACAGGCACACAGACACACGGTCGGGAGGGGCAGGCACAGGCCTCTCTAGTCGGAGAACGTTTTGTGGTGCAACCGTTACAAGACGGGCCTTTTTTTTTTGGAGCAGTGCAGCAGGGTGGTGGTTGACAGCGGGCCAGGGACGACGGGATTTGGAGGTGACGCAGTGGCGATTGGTGTTAAGGCACGAAAAGTTGGCGGGCGTGGGCCGGATGCAGGGACCTTTGTCGAGAACGCGCAGAGGGACTTTGGACTTGGGAGAGCGAGGCGAGGGTGGTCCCGTGACTGGCGGAGGGTAGGTAGGGGTAGGGCTGAGGGGCAGGCGTGGGAGAAAAACAAAAGAGGCCGAGCAGGGCGGAAAAAAGGCCGGCGGAGCGTGGCAGTGGCAGGACGCTGGGCAGAGGGCGGAGAGATGGGAGGAGATGCAGAGCAGAGGGAAATTCAGATGTATCGGCGATCGAGCATCTTATGGGGCATCGAGGAAAAGAGCCAGTTTCCAAGGCACAGCGAGGGGGCTAGCTCGTCTGCGCTGGGCCCGACCATCGCAAGCTAAAACCGCCCTGTCGCCCCTGTCCATTGCGACATTGGACATTCTAGCGCCGACAGCCATGCCAACGGCTGCGAGACGCTCCTTGCACCCGCTCGACGCCTCCGCGCATCACGCCGGCCGTGCGTACGTGTGGTGGTGCGTGGGTGAGGGAGAGAGGACGAGTGAGACGAGTGAGGGCTTGTGTGTGTGTGTGTGTGTGTGTGTGTGTGCGTAAGTAGCATGTGCGCGTGTACGTGTGCAGTGACAACGACGACGACGAGGAGTCTGGGGGCAGGTGACCCGGCGACGACAGCAAAAGGTGCCATGTCAATCTGGTCGAGCAAGCAGCAGCAGCAGTAGCACCGGCGGCTGTAGTGATAATCATGATGATGATGACAGCTACAAAAGAACGGCACCCATATCCGAGAGGCTTTGGATGTTGATGATCGTCGAGCGGAGCGGCGTATGAGTGCAGGTGCTGGAGGGCAGAGGGTGCTAGAGCATGTCGAAAAGGGTAGGTGGGGAGAGGGGGAGTGGCCGTGGGAGCATCATGGTTCGCCGGAAACAGTGATTGTCGCGGCCCAGACCTCGAGTATTTGCCTCGCCTGCCCATCTCTCCCTCTCTTGCCTCGCCTGCCCGCCGCCAGACCGCCAGTTCGTCACGCAGGGAACGTCACCCGCCAATCCAAAATGCCCCCCCTCGTCGTCCCCTCCCCCACCCATCCCTGCCGCCACCGCTGCTGCTCTTCGGCCCGCTCTCATCTTGCTGCACATCCTCGCCCTGCTCCCCTAGCCCCCCTAGCCCCCAAGCACCCAGGCCGGCCTGCCTGTTTGCCTGCCTGCCTGCCTGCCTGCACCTCGACAGTGCATACATGCTTAGTACACAAGTACACAAGTACACATACATGTACATGTACATACTACTTGCATGTGCATGGCTCGTCTCCAGGCCCTCCAGCCCCAACTGCCCGGCTCGTGTGCGTAGCCCGCTTGCGACGGTAGGGCAGGAAAAAATAAAAGTCCGAAAAATACCATGCAGTGACGACATGATAAAAATCAACGTCCAAGCCTGCCCTGGCCTGCACCCGGGTGGAGTCTGAGAGATATTGCCAGTCACGACGACAACGCCCACTCGCACTGTGCCACCGACTCCAGATGCGCGTGACTTGCTCAACACCTCTCTGCCCTGCCTCCCTGCATTGTCTTGACACTCTGTCGTCGTCGTCGTCGCCGTCGCAGCAGCAGCAGCACCCTGGTGCCTTGTTTTGCGTCAGGACAGCGGCTATCGGCTACGTAGTACACTAGAAGCAGAGCCCAACCCACCTCTACCACCTCTCTGTCTCTGCCTATGCCTGTGCCTGCGCCTGCGCCTGTGCCTGTGCCACCCTCCTCAAACACGGCCCCTCTGCACCATGCAAGCTGAGCAAGCGCCACACACCATGCAACCATGACATTCCACATCTACTAGTACTATACTCTACATACATAGCCTGTCATGCTATTCTTCATTGCCATGCTTCATTACCATCGGGAAAAAGACGCAAATCATGCCGAATGCAAATGCGCCTTTGCTCCTTCCCCCCACCCCCCACAGAAAACAAAGGAAAGAGCAAAAACAAAAACAAGACGCTATACTCCTTCCCCTCGTGGAAAAAATGAATAAAACAAAAACGCCAGGATATCATCATCTCCCCTTCCCACCTCGAGAGCACAACAAGTCACTCAACAACAAAAGCATCCATCCGCTAGTCTCAACCGCCGCCCCCTTTGCCCTACCCTGCCCTACCCTGCTCTGCCTTCAAACACCCACCCACCCACACACACACACACACACCGCTACATCTCCATCCTCTCCCTGCTCGCTTCTGCTGAGGTGCTTGTCCTGTGCTTGGTAGACTTGTCGTAACAAATGAGTCCAAAGAAGCCCTCGGAAGTACATGATGTGCTGGTCGCTGTAGGTGTTGGCGTCCAAGTTGACGTCTGTGTTGGCTTCAACTTGGACTTGGACTTGGGCTTGTGCTTGTCGTGTGTCTTAGTAGGTGGATCGTCGCCATCGAGACAATCGCCAAACCAGCCTGGATACTTGCACGATGATGTTGAAGTGGGTGCAGACGAAGTCGTAGTCACAGAGGGCACGGGCGCTGCCGTCGTAGTGTACGTCATCGTCTTTGTCTTTGTCACCTCATCCTTGCATCCAAACCACCCTGGCGTCTTGCACGTTGTTGTTGTGATTGTTGTTGTAACCGTTGTCTTGCTATGTGGCTGCTTTGTTGTTGATTCATCCAGGCACCCCCACCACCCCGGTGTTTTGCACGTCTCTGTCCTTGTCCGCGTGGTTCGGCTTGACGCCAATGTCGATGTTGCTGTAGGCTTGTAGCTCGTCGTTGTCGTCTCGGTGCCGTTGCTCTCAAAGTACTCCCACATAAAGCAGTCGGTGCAGTCCACATATGCCTCGCACCTTGGCGGCGCGTCATATTTCAGAATCACATCTCGGATCACCTCGACAATCTTGTGTGTGCCAATGCCCACGCGCCATCCAAAGTCTCTGACCGTGTCGTACACGCACTTGTGTCCGGTATGGCACACACTCTGCAGGGCATATCCGCCGATTGTACACGCACTCGTGGCCGAGTTGCACGTGCCCATGTATATCGGGTCTGCCGTGTGTCCAAAGTGAAACCCCCCCGTGTACTTTCGCTGCTGCAGCGACCCAATCTGATGGCCCGGTGGTGCTGGGAGGCCCAGGCGCGAGGCTGGCATGGCCTCTGGCACCGCCTCAAACGTCACGGCTGGATGCCCGAACGTCAGGGACAGGAACGAAGACACGGCACCGCCCAGAGAATGGCCCGCCATCCAAATCTCGGCATGGGGATACAGCGCCGTGACATTGTGGTACAAGTCCTGCGCCGCATAGTAGTAGCGGTTCTTCTCCCGCAGGGCAGTGACAAGGCATGTCGAGTTGCACGTATACGCAGATGTTTGGCAGTCGCACACTTGGCGCCACAGGTACTGCCCGCCTTGGCCGCAGCAGCAGCTAAAGAACAAATTATCGTTAATCTTGTCGTTGGTCGTCGTCTCCGAACCGTCAAACATGGCGGGCGAGGTGCCTTTGAGGCCAATGACAACAGTCGAGTTCTCCGTGTCGGCGAAGATGTGACCTCGCAGGCCATCCGACTCCCAGCCAAAGTCTTCCGTGTAGTTGAACCCCCCGCCAACGTCTTCCCACTCTCCAGTGTTAGGCTCGAGTATGTAGGCGTTGGAGGCCATGCGCGCGAAGCTGAGGACCGTCTCTCTGTCCGTCACATTTGGGCCCGCAATCTCGTCCATGGTCCAGTCTTCCTCTGCAAGCTGCACAGCTCTTCCAGTCTTCCTGCCCCATTCAAGGATGCCGTCAATCGCCTCTTTGCTCCTATCTGCTAGTCTCTGTATCGTCATGGCCTCGGACTTGACGCGCAACAGTGGCACTGGCTCGCGGTCGGTCGAATGCGCATCGGCGGCCATCCATACTGCTGCCTGCTCAGGAACATCGAGCCGCCTGTGCAGCTCCGGGTACTTGTATGTGCCATGATGGAAAACATGCCGCAGCGAGAACTCTTTGTCACTGCTGTGGGTACTGGGAGGAATAGACGGCGGCGGAAGGATGGGTACCTCAGCGGCGCTACTGATGCATGCAGCGAGGAACGAAAGCAGGAACGAGGCGGCGATGCGCGATGCCGAGGCACACAGCGGTCGTTGGCGCATGGCGTAGACAGGCAGTTGTCAAGAATGTCGTGCACTGGTAAAGGGAGGCAGGAGGAGACGCGTAGTAGCTTCAGGCAAGGAGTGGCACCATGCAGTAGTAGGTATGCATATGTACTACATACATAATAACAGACACACCACCCATCTATGACGATCCGTGGTTCACTTGACCCCAGACGCGCTGGTGGCCGCCACCCGCAGCCACTTGCACGTGCGGAGCTCTCCTCCTGTGCGGGGGGCGCGGAGCTTCCATGGCCATTGATAACGAGCTCGCTGCTGGTCTGGTAGTGCTACTAGTACTAGCAGAATGTAGATAGCACATAGCTTCACACGCCAGCCCGTCTGCCAACACCAAGCACGCTCGCTAGCCAGACACGCCACAGCCACTCAAGTCATTGCCCGTCACTGTGCATATTGAAGTCGTTGCGTTGTATCAAGACCAAACCGCCGCTCGGTGCTCTCGGAAGTGCCGCCGCATGACGTGAGCGTATGTACTCGACACAGGTTTCAGCGTCTTTCCCTTCGATGCACGCACACGACACGCCTAGAATACCCTGAGACATCTTATCAAACCACCGTCATCATGGCCGACCGCCCCAGAAACCTCCATCCCTCGCGTTCTTTTACTCGGCTTGAGCCTGCCCCTAAAAGCCCGCTATCACGAAGCCGAGCGAGTACACTGCAAGGCCCACACGCGTCAGACATGCTCGATCCGCTCAAGGCTTCCATACTGCCAGAGGAGGATGAAAACACAGAGGGCGATGTGTTTGCTGAAAAGGGCGAGGATGACGAGGAGCATGGGGAACAGCAAAAGGCACCAGACACATTCGAGGAGCTGCCCATAGAGATTCGCAGCTTGACAGAGCGGTACTTGCCTACGCTCATGTATACCGCCCCAATGGCCTTCTGACGCACCTGTAGATTTCTCGAATCCCTAACGGCAAAGATCCATCCCACCCCACTGTCCGCCGACGCCCTCGCCGACCTCTTCCAGGACTTCTACGGCCGCGCCTCCTCCAAAATCAACACACACATAGCGACCCTATCCGCCCGAATCACGAGTGAATCATTTGTTGCGGATTCGAAGAAAGGCATTGCTCCATCGAGCAGACCGGGTTCCATACGGAAGGGAAGCGATCAATCGGGAGAACAGCAGATGCTCAGTGCCTCCGAGATGGCTGATCGCAAAAAAGCTCGAAAGGCGCTCGAGGTCAAACGGCTGGCCCTGGAGGAGGCTGTCGAGCGAGCAGTTTGTGAGAAGGTATACGAGAGGATATGGCGGCACAGGAGCACCGACGACGAGGAAAGAGATCAGAAGCTCAGATCGAGAACAGCAGCCCTCTCACTGGTGGGCATTGGTCTGCAAGAATTGCTCATGACCGGTGAAGAGTTGACAGAGGAAGAGCGCCAGAAAGCAAAGGAGAAGGAGCCCGAGATTCGAGAGTACCTGTCAGCGGCGCGGCAAGACTTACTCAAAATGAACGACGAAAAGTATCCCCTCGGCAAAGTACAACATCTTACTGCTACGCACAAGTCGATTGTTGAAGCATTGTCTAAAATCTTCCCTGCCACATCGTCTGCAGACGAAATTCTCCCCACCCTCATCTACGCACTCATTACCATGCCCCCTGTTCACTTGAACGTCATCAGCGATCTGAACTTTATCCACCGCTTCCGCGCATCGAGCCGCATGGATGGCGAAACTGCCTACTGCTTGGTCAACCTAGAGGCAGCCATCTCGTTTCTCGAGACTGTTGATCTTTCATCATTACGGTCCGAAGAGGCCGTTTCCGCAAAACTAGATTCAAGGCCCGCAACACCAAAGTCAGAGATAACTCCCATGTCGTTGGGTCTATCAGATGCCCCAGATCTCATTCAGACGCCCGCCACTCCCATTGCAAAAGCCATGCCCAAAGAGCCATCAAGCCCTACAACTACAAAAGCCCAACGTCGCTTGAGTAATCTCATTCAGACGCAGACCAACAAGATAGAAGCCGCCTCGGACGCGGTACGAGATTCAATCCTAGACTCGGCCGATCAGGCCCTTGGGAGAATCAATACCACGCTAGACACAAGCTTCAAGTTTTTCTTTGGTGGTTTTAGAGAAAAGAACCCTAACGGCCCCATGCAAGAACAGCCGGCACTGCCCAAGACGCTAGAAGATGCCATGAAGCTGGTCAATTCCCCCACTCGAACGGAATCCTACGATGATATTCTGAGCCTCAGTGCTGCAGGTTCGATTCAAGGTGAGGAGTCATCAGATAATGCTAGTGGTAGAGGACTAGACGCAAAGATGGCCGATCTCTTTGCTGGCAAAAGGCAAATCAGAGACCGCAGTGTCGATTCTACTAAGTCAGGTGGCAGTAATAGCGGACGACGTGTCACTTTTACATCTACGCCAAATGCAGAAGAAAAGGCCCCATCGCCTGCAGCAGTCAAAACAGACCCTCCTCCATCGAACAATGTGTCTGCTGTCGACTCTCTTCGCAACATGGGTAACAACTTCAATCCTCTAAATCGTTTCTCTAGTATGAATGTACTACCCCGCTTCGCACGTGCTGTGAGCAATAGCACCACGCCTATTCTCTCTTCCTCAAGCCAGGAAGCACCAAAGACATGCCCTTCGCCTGAGCCACTCAGTCGAACCTCAACAGCGGAAATGCCACAGCCAGATGAAAAGGGAGCAAAGGCGATCGCTGCACTAGATCAACTCAAAAAGACACCACCACCAGTAAAACGTTTTCTCGAAGCAAAAGACGCACAGGATTTTAAGTTGAAGGAGATTGATGAGCTTTTGAAGGAGTATCAGCGACTGGCTGGGGCAATGAGAACGGCAATTAACAACTGATTTGCTTTCTGCCGGTGTTTGTACCGCATATCTAGCCACAAGATTCTTGACAAATTCACTTACAGATATGTTGACCCCGCCATTAATGGCAGGGAATATAAGAGATGCGCGTATTTTTTGTGTCAGCAGTAAGATGATTTGAATGAAAGTCCTATCATTTTTCCTTGTGAAATCGGATTGGTGTTTTGATTTTGCGTTGCTTCTTCATCAGACCAATCACCAAGGCATGCGTACTACGCGTTGGCGAAATATCTCCGTCGGCCAAACCGGGGGTTACTAAGTTGGGAAGGGGCAACAGTGCGCACGGACGTGTAAACAAGTTATCACAACACAGGAGCAGCATTCCCAAGCGCTCTCCGCACTGTTGCACTAACCACCCACAGGCTTGACAACCTCTAGTCGCACAAATGGAAGAACCAGTGCCGCCTCTCTCGCCAGAGAAATACAACACCCACTCCGACTCGATCGTCATTGACGACGACATCGACATGGCTTTCCACGACACGCCTTCCTCACCCTTTGTCGCGCACATTGGCATTGACGACCGGGAAAACGTTGCACCAGATGCTGTGCAAACGCCTATCAAGTCGCTGGTCGACCTGGATGCCAACGTGCCCCAATCCGCATTCAAGGTCTCACCAGACAAGAAATCTGTCCTCAAAGAGCGAACAAGTCCCATGAAGACATCGCCTGTCAAAAACCTGATGGACGACTTTGAAGACGCAGGGCTCAAGAGCAGCACCGCAAGTCCCAAGGCCAATGTTTCTCCCGTCCGCGAAGCTGCTACAGAATGGTCTGGATCGCCGCTGAGCAGCGTCTCTCGCAAAAGCCGATCGCCCTCCAAATCGGTGCACGCATCATCGCCCGAAACAACCCAGCGTAAGCTATCATTGGCAGATCAAGTCCCCGAGATATCGGTTACTCCCTCGAAACGACCGGCTTCTTCTCCCCTCAAGGCACGTGTGTTGCGTGATAATGAGGGTTTGACCGCAGCTATGAACTTCATAGAGACACACAAGGAAAACACAGGGAGCGTTAAGAGGCAAAGTTACCACCATGCTGAAATTGAACTCGATTCAGTCTTGGACAACACAGATATGCACCCGGATGGCCTAGAAGCCACCTCACTGGATATCGATGACACCTGCTTCAGCACCTTCTCCGAGATGCCGGGAATAGACATGACCAAATTTGCGGCTCTCAGAAAGAGCCCGGTGAAGGATGACGCGCTAGATGTATGTAAATGATGAAGATCATTACTAAGGCGCAACACTGACAACATTACAGGCTACACCACGCCCTCGCGCCCAGATGACACCTTCAACCGTTCGTCGTAGCGATAAAACCCCTAGCCCCACACCCCGTTGTACATACAAAGACAATGACACCACGAACTTGCTTTTGGATTTTACTGCTCAAATTGAGTCTTTTTCGTCATCGCGTAACAGCTCCTCTGGTCGCGGACAGACATCACCCAGCAAGTCCAGCAAAGAGCCAACGCTACGGTCCTATTATCAGAGTCAACGATCGCCTGCCAAGGGTGGATCAAATGTGCCTGCTACACCAAACCAAAGCCGCCAAATGCTCAATCTCTTGGACTTTGAGCTTCCTCCACCACCGACGCCCCGATCCCTTCCAACAGTTACCATTAGAGAGCTAGAGTCTGTCAAGTCTCAATTCCAGTCTCAGATATCTTCTCTCACTGCTAGCTTGTCAGGAAAAGAGGCCGAGATCGAGGCACTCTCTAGGGCTATCTCAGATGCTGAGCGACGTGTGGGTGAAGCCCAAGAAACTGTACGCGAGGAGCGCTCTGCCCGCGAGTATGCGGAGACACAGATGGTGGACTGGAAATCAAAAGGCGAAGAGGTTCAGAGGCTATTACAGGACGTTCAATCTGAGATGGCTCGCAACGATGCCGAACGCGAAGAGCTGTTTGCCAGATTGGCCGAAGCTGAGAAACGTGCTGAAGAAGCTGAAAGCCGATCGGCTGAACTGGAGACCAAGGTCATTGAAGCTGAAAGCAAAAATGTCGACATGACTACGTTTATCAGCAATGATGAGGCAGGTGACAAGAAGATTTACTCTGAACTCGAATGCCAGGCCGCCATTGCCGACAAGGTCAACGAGGTTGCACGTGATCTCCACACAGCTTACAAGGCCAAGCACGAGAAGAAGATCAAGGCGCTCAAGGACAACTATCAGAGAAAGGCCGATGAGCGGTGCAAAGAGCTCAAGCTGCAGATAGTCGGTCTTGAACGACAGGTTGAAGAGGCTGAGAAGAAGCGCGGCGACACTTTGAGCAAGACTGCTTCTGGTCAAAAAGACGGCGATGAGAACCAAGGGGCGTCACCCTCGAGGCCCACACGGAATGCAGAGGATGCTCAGATGCTGGAGGCGCAAAGAGCCGAGATTGAGAATCTCAAGGCCAAACTTGCAGGTCTGCAGTCTGAGCTCAAGTCACTCCGCAAGTCACACGACGCTCTTGTAGAAGATCTGGAGGCGGAGCGGATCGAAAAGGGTGAATTGGTAGCGGCAGCTGAGCAAATGTTGTCCATGTGCGGCGAAAAGATGGAGGAAATGCAGCAAGAAGACTTGCGTCGGTCGCAGATGAAGCCAGAGTCACGAACTGCATCTCAACAACCAGCACAGGCAGCGCCTCAGCAGGCAGCTAGCAGTTATCAGCAAGCGGCGCCTCAGCAACAGGCTATGCGCAACACGGGGTTCCTCGCTGGCGGCCCAGCACGACCAGGGTCTGCTCTTGGAGGCGGACGTCCTGCAAGCGGAACGGGTGCCATGCATGAGCGTAGTGGAAGCAACAGCAGCAGCAGCAACGTAGGCAAGCCATCTGGGCTACGGGCACCTGGTGGGCTCAAGTACCAGAGCACACCTGGGTTAAGCCGCAGCGGTAGTGGGGGCAAGAGCCGGTTGATGTCGAACATTGAGCGTATGGGAGGTGGAAAGGAGTAGAGTGCCTGGTCCGTTACATGTAATGGTGTTGGTGTTGGTGTTGGTAGTATTGTAGGGGGAGTAGGGGGCGTGTAAGAATACGTAGTTGGGTAAGGGGAATGATGGGATGATGGATGGGATAGATGATGATGACACACGCACACACACACACACACACTCTCTCTCTCTCCTGGGGTTTGTTGGTTCTTTTGGGCCGGGGAATATACGAAATCATGTGGGTTCATGGGATGTAAAAGAGGTGAGACAACACGGGGTGTTTGTTGTCTTTGATTGGGAAGGGTATTGCGGACGTATTGGGCACACACATATGTCTCTGGGGCGTTGTTGTCATTGGCGTTGATTTGAATCCAAGGGTCGATTTAGGGTATGGGGCGCGCGGTCTTATTATTGTCTTGTTTTTTTTGCTTTCTCAAAGCTTATCGTCACTTCGTCGCTTCATGGAACAATGGACAGCGGAGTAGTACTACTTGTTACCGCGAATATTGACAGACATCGACCGATGCGACACTTTTTTTTTGGTTACTTTCCTGTTTTGATTACACGAGAAATGATTCAATCTATGTGTTATTACGTTTTTTCCCCCACATTTGATATTGAGCATGTTTAGACTTCCAAGCCGAGGGTACCATGTGGATTGAACAATTTGCCCCATGCATGGGAAGAAGACGACAAGCATTAGAGTTCACAGCTGGGTTAGCTACAACGTGCTAGTTGCAGTAGAGTACGTAAGTAGTACGTGTATATATGTATACGTAGCGAGTATGTACACCTGGCAGGCGAGCAATCATTTGAACCAATACACCTCTTACAAAGTCGGGCCGAAAGCAAAGTGTAGGGCTAGAAAGTGTGTAAGTAGGTTTAACAAAAGACGTTGTATGCGCACAAGTGGCATGGTTGAGGGTTGTATTGAGTAGTGTGGCAAGGGACAAAGTAAGGGAGATATGCTTTGGCGGCTGCTGATCTTGTGTTTGATCTTACATGAGTACTTGCATCGATAGCCATGCCAGTACGACCGTATGAGCGTGTTGCGTGTTCCTCACCCGAGTGATTGGGTAGATTTAATATGGGGGGAGGGGAGGGGGCGGGCGGGAGGAACACAGTAAGCAGCAGGCCAGGTAGTGGGTTGGTTCACTGATTGGTATGTGGCTATTGCAACCGATGATGATGATGAAGACGTCACTGCAAAGCAGATGAAACCGTCACATGGTCGTGAAAAGCAGGTGTGGGAGAGTGAAGTAGGTGAGCCATGTTGGGCGATGGGACGTCAGGCTCTCCTGAATGTTGCCACGGAGCCTAGGAGCTAGTGGTGCGTACTTTGTCAACGTGATATGTTGTACAATGTCGACAGCATGTACTTGAGTGGCTAGGTTGAAGTAGTCTCATTACAGTATATCAGGTATAATCTGGAACCGCACTTTCAAAGGCAACGGACGACATGGATTGGGCCAGGGGGAATGATCGTCGTCCAGGATCATGGGACCCTTGGAGATGTTGTTTCACGTGGTCGGGACGAAATTTGGAGCTCATCTCCCGGAGTTGTGGGGGAAAACGAAGGTAATTTGGAATCAGCCGAGATTCTGCACTTTGATGAGGGCGAGAGTATACTGTAAGCGGATGTTGCTAAAAAATCTGTCTTTGCAATTTCTTCTCGGTCGCCGATGGCCGGTCGGCAACGGTGGTGGTGAGCGAAAACGTGGGACCCGATAACAACGCTGCAGGGGAAAAAAAGTTGTTCATGACTGCAGATTAGTGGATAGGGTTGTAAAACAGCGGCACGCATTCAACGGTGCCCCGCTTAATAGCAATATGCGGGCCGGAGGGGAAGTGAGATGCGAAACACGAGGGATGAAGACGTAGGGCGATAGTAGAGGGTAATAAATTATTTGAGAGTGGAGGATGGCGGTGGTGTGCTTGAGTGTTACCTTGTAGTATGTTTTGGCAGTATTCACTTGTTAGCTGGATTTGGCGCGCAGTGCGCAAATAGCAGCAGTGAGCGTGTACTGTAGGGTTGAACAGAGCAGAGTGCAGGCAGATTGCAGGTAGTTGTCGAGTGTGGCTAGTGGGAAAGCTTATCGTGCTGTGGTGGGGGCGGGCTGGACGTTAAACTTTGTGAGGGGAGCCATGACGGAGCGTTGGGCGTGGTGACGGTTGGCGACCGGGGCTTGTTGGTGGGAAGACAGGGCGTGTGTGGGTCGGCAAGTAGGGCTAAGTATGGTGCAATGAATGGGTGGTGGCGGTGTCTGCAAGGCTTGAGTAGCGACGAGTAGCGCCGATGGTGGACGATGGATAATTTCGGAAGAGGGGAGAGGGGAGAGGAGGAGGAGGAGCAGCAGAGTGGGGGAGGGACTAGGCTTGTTGTTGAAACACGACAATCGATCCGATGGCCTCGCCGGGCCTGGCAATTTCCCTGGTGGCCGGGGGTTATCGTGTTGTGGAAGAAGAAAGGAACAAAGGAAGGAAGGAAAGAATGACGGGAGGCACTAGATTGGATAGAGCAAGGTGATCCGTGCGTACAAGGCTTGGACGGTGGTTTGGGAGCGAGGGAAGGCAGAGGCAGGAGGCAGCAAGGGAGCAGAGCAAAGCAGAGCAGAGCAGAGCAGAGCAGAACAGAACAAAGCCCTGGGCCTGTGCTTAGTTCAGCAACCACTGGACTGGATGGGGGGGGGGGAAGTGCATTGAAAAAAAAGGACAGTCAATGCCATGGTCACAGCGAGATCAGAGCGAGCAGAGGGATGGGGGAACAGTGTACACTGTAGGTACTCAAGTAAGTAAGTGCAGCAGCATGGGCATAGGGGGAGGGGGTCTTGGCTGCCTTATTCTTAACAGGAGTTAGTCAGCCACTTGTCAGGCAGAGCGATGAGGGTTTTGACACGTCGTGGTCGGGTGGCCGAATGGAGGAGATATCATGACAGTCATGGCAGACGCACGGGGCGGGCAGAGGGCGCCGCGGGCCTCGGAGGTCAGCAGCATGGAGTAAGTGGCTGAAGGCTGAAGGCTGCAGTGGACATGTGACGGCAGCAGAGAGTCGGACAGGTCAAGAGGAAGCTGAGTGGGCGGAGGCGGGGGTGGGGTGATACAGATGTAGTGTGCACTGCGTCTACTGTGTAAGTACTGCGTACTGCGTAAGTAGTGTGTAGGCATGTACAATGGAGGGCATGGAGTGGACGTGTGTGTGGACATGTACATGGGAGCGTGTGCAGCCCGTGTGCAGCCAATGTGCAGGCGTGGACGTGGGTGCAGGAAAGGGAGAGGCATCATGGCGGTAGGCGGTTAGGCCAGGGGAAACGATAAAGGTAACCGGGACCGGGGTTACGGGTGATTCGTTCGCTTCACTGTGCACGCCTTGCACCTGGAACTAGTCCGCCTGTGGACTAGTCTCCCGGGCCTAGCGGCTTCAGGTACGCGAAGGGTGAGGGCGTGCCGGCACTGCTGCTGGTGCTGCCGGTGCTGCTTCTCCGGCCACCGCCAAGCCCAACCATGCCCGGCCGGACAATTGGTGGGCGCGTCGTTTGCCCTGTGGCCTTGCGGGCTGGCTGGCTGACTGGTGAAAAGAAATTGAGACGAAAAGAAAAACGAGCAGTGCAGAGACACGGAAAAAGCATTGCGCGACCATGAGCGGAACATGCAGCGTCTGGAGACTTCAGCAGGCAGGGAGACGGCGGGGGGCCTGCAAGGTACCGGCGCGCCCTGATTGGACGCGGCGCTTTCGGGCGCTCAACACCATGGCCTGGCTGCGACTGTTGCTGTTGCTGCTACTCGTCCTGTCGCTCTAGGGGAGGCGGGCCTTTGTCTTCCGACAGCCAGAGTCACGAGACGACTCGTGGCTGCGGCGGCGCCTCCCCTGCTGCCAGCCGCCGCCGCCGCCGCCACCACCATCATCACTCCCATCAACCACCACACCTGCCGCCAACCACAGTCGGTAATACAGCACTGGGGCTACTCTACCACATTCGAGCCACTCGAGCCCGTGGAGCCACGCCCGGTCCTAGCGCCCCCGCTGCTCCCTGCGCCCAAACCCTGCTCTGCCTGCTGCTACTGCTGCTCCCACTGTGATGTTGCTCCAGCTTTCCCTGCCACCGCCCGGCCTCAAGCGCCCATGCACGGCACGGAAATGAGCCTAGTCAAAATCAATCCTGGCCCTCGCTCGACGCGCCCATCACTCCCCCAGAGCAAAAACTGTCCAATGCCCACCAATACCGGCTTGTCGTGCCATCTTTTCGGTCGGGAGATCTGCTTTCTGCATTCCTTTCCCTTCACCACGCCGCACTTCGCTGCGCGCCTGTGCATCCGCTCCTTTGCCTTCGTCTGCTTCTCAGCCTCACACGCTCCTTAACCCGTTTCTTAATCTATTGTTTATACTTTCCCCCCCAAGACTCGCACGCCCGCCCGCCTGCCCGACGCTGCCTGTCCTCCTATTCTCCACACACATACCCACAAACACACCCACAGACACTCCCACACGCACTATTCCACAGCCAGCGCCTGGCACCCAGCACCCAATTCGCCCTTCGCCCCTTCCCACACTGCATGCTGCCGCCTGCTGCTTTCACCCTCACTTCCTCGCTCCTCGCTCCTGCCGCCAAGCAGCCATTGGTCAGCCTGCAAAACATCGCCTACACCCTAGTGTAGTCACTGTAAGCAGTAAGACACCACACCTCGTCTCTCCCACCCTCTCACCACCTCGCTAATTCCGGCTAGGACACCATGAACCGCTGGCTGAATAGGAAGAAGGATGGCGCCGAAGACGCGCCTGCCGGGAAGAAGGTCAAAAAGGGCAAAAAGGGTCAAGAAGAAGAGGTCAAGCCAGAATTCGATCTCAATGCCGTGCTCCCAAAAGCAGACGATTTCCGCACCAGTCTAATCCTGCCCGGTCTATCCACCCGCTTCAGCATGCTGAGAGAGCAGGATGATCCTTCATCTCTCATCGGCAAAGCAAGCGACGATAGTGTTCTCCAACCCAAACGTCAGTCCCGCCTTCATGAGTTTGGTTTCGTTCCTGGTGGCCTCTCCGACATTGCTGAAGTATCCTCGCTCAAAGGTTCTCTTCACCGACCGACTGCTGCTGAACGCACCGACTCCTTTGATGGCCCCAAAGAGGAAGATGGCTCTGGCAGTGTCATGAGCCGAGCGAGACCTGGCGAGGGTAACATCCTCTTTGGTGGACGACAGAAAATCTACGTCATTTCAAACACAAACTCAAAGGGCACTGGACGCGCTCTATACGACGACGATGTCAACCTGTCAGCATACCAACGCCTACGACAGGAAGAAAAGGAGCGCATACGGCAACAGGCAGAAGAGGAGGAAGAGAGCCAGCACTCGGAACCCTCCAGTCCCACAGAACTGAGCCGGAAGAGGGAGACTACATCCTCGACAAACTCTGGCCCATCCAATACCCGCATCTCCACCGCTGCGACTTCAATAGCCTCCCAAGGCGCCAACTCGGTTTCCGCCTCCTCTCCCTCCTTGCCCCCTTCCTCGGCTCCCATAAGCTCCCCAGATCTGAACCGGTCAACTACCAAGCGGCGACTTTATGACCAAGGCCTGGATCAACAAATTCAAGACCAGCAATCCTCAGCCATGAACCGACTCAATTCGATACAGCGAGCGCGTGCGCCTACACTGCGATCAAACCAGCCTCTGCCCATCGGTCAAGCACGTTCTGCAACAAATCTCCACGACCGCTTTGCCAGGGGTCCTGGATTCCGCTCCGAAAGCCCCGGTGCCTCTGGCCACCCGGCCATGGTCCGAACAAACTCGTCTGGCACATCAAGCCCTGTTCTTTCGCGGTCACAATCGCCACCATTGGTAAGCCCAGTGACTAGCGACTGCAGCGATGCTCACTCGCTCAATGCTGCGCTCCAACCAAACGATCGAGGCAAAGCTACTGCTCTGGGTGCCTTCAACAAGCCAAAGGAGGCTTTCAGTGAAGAGCAGTATGCCGAGCGTTTGCGACAGATGAACCAAGACCGACAAGCACGCGAATCACCAGCAACAGGACCTGCTAAGTCGATTCCTCGCAAACCCTCGTTGCGAGAGCGGGCTGAGCAGGAGAGAAGGAAGAGAGCGGAAAGTGACGCAAGAGAGAAGCCTAGACCTGAATCACCCACCGAGCAAAGCACAGCCCCGAATGCTTTTTCCAGGTTTCAGGCTGCTGCCAGCCAGATGAGGATCGCGGGTCAAGCAGCTGCAAACGTACAGCCAAGCCAGAAGCCCTCACAGAACCCAAAGGACGGATGTGCGAAAGCTACCTTCTTTGCCTCGCCTGACTCGAGTGATGACGAGCAAGCACAACAACAGCAACAAGAGGAACCAGTTTCCAAGCCAGTGACAACTCGTCCTGCAGGTTCCGCCCGTCGGTTTGAAAACCTCCCAGTTGCAACTGGTCCTGCGCCGCCCATGTTTGAGCACCCTGCACTCCGCTCACGTGCTCCATCAGACGAGGACACTCAACAATCAAGCTCCATCGCTCGCTCTCCCTACCAAGGCCCCGTGTCTCCCGCACTAAATGTCGCAGACAATGACTCTCCCACCCTCGGCCCCCAAAACGGTGGACTTAGTGGTCTGATTCGCCAGCATCTGCGCAGCAACAGCAATGTCTCTTCCACTTACGGCGAACCAGGTCCGCCCGTCATGAGCCCACCCATGGATTCGGCATTCCAGAAGAACGACTTTGGACTGCAACGTAGACAGCCGGATTCCGAGTCCGAGTCCGTCACGCCTGTGCCATCAACGTACAGCCATTCCAACCCATGGGATCTTGATGACATTGATGGCCCCTATCGTGAAGAGCGCGGGGCTGCCAAACCATCGAGTCCCATTGAGGGATCAACCAGGATCAGGCCTCTTATCATGAGCACCTCTGAGCACCACATTGGTTCATCCACGTGGGACCTCACTCCTCGAAGGAATCACGAAAGGATTGCTAGCAATGAGACGGAAGCTGAGCACGAGGCATTCCAACGAGATCTTGCCCAGAGACAACGCCTGATCCAAGAGAGTCTTCGCGCAAAGGCCGAGGGCCGGTCACTGAGCCCTGGGCCTGGTGCCGGACCATCAGGAGGATTGAAGAATGCTCTGAGCATGCTTCGCGCAAAGTCAAACGGCGAAGCATTTGCCACAGTCGATGCATCCAACAAGTCGGTGAGGAAGCTTGCTCTTGGTTCCTCCGCGGTCAATCTCAGCAGCACTTCGCTTGTGAGCATGCAAAGTTCCGACATGCCGCCGCTGCGAACCAAGCCTTCCCGTGTACTGCAACAGAGCGAGCAGGATGCGCAGCGTGAGCTCGAGCACAGACAACGCTCAACAACCGATAGCAGCCGGACAGGTCGTCCTGCAGGTAGAACACAGCCAGCTTCAACCAGGAGCTCGACGAGAGAACGCTCAAGCTCTGGCACCTCATCAGGACGCTCCCAGAGCCGTGGAGGTCATTACCGTGATGACTTGGACCAGGCCATGGCCGAAGGGTCCCGAGCTGCCTACCCTGCGAACACATTTCCTTCGTTACCCGGATATGTAGCACACCCTACGCCTCCTCTGCCTGCACCAAAGACGTCAATGGATTCTGAAGGCCGCTCACGTTCAAGGAGTAACAGCAAAGTTTCTGCCTCTAATTACTTTGAATCAAAGCACCTCAACCCCATCCAGACCAACCTGACACCGGGTCAAAATGCACGATTTCCCCCTCCGCACGGCAAATTGTCGCCTGGACTACCGATTTCGCCTCGACCTTCACCTGGCGCTTACAGCAACCACAGTGGTCAGGGTTACTCGCATCCTACCTCTCCAATGCCCCCATTCTCCAACAACCACACGCCTCCTGTGTCTAACCCAACGACGCCTAACCCGGCCACGCCTAGTGCTCCTGCCTTCAACCCAAGCACTGTGCAACCTATAAACAGACAAGGAATGTTGCGAAAGAAGTCTGTTGCCAAGGCAGACATCTCGGACCCCGTCTTCATTTCCACAACGTCGGTGATCGACACGGTTGATCTCCCTCCTGGTGCGTCCCTTAAGAATGGCATCGAATATGATGCGCCGCCTGTTCCACCCATCAACCCCATGAGGCGACGATTTGGATTTGGTCGTGAGGGTCAGGGCTCAGCGGCTTCTGATCCCGCTGTCCAGCCGGGCATTGAGGCCCCACGAGCGCCTTTTGCAGAACCGCTTCGTACCGGCTCGGCTGACGGTCTGTACGAGCAGGCGCACCCACCGCCTAGGAATGTCCTGAGGAAAGCGACAAGCGAAGGCCGAAGTCTGCGTGGAGTAGCACAGGGCCAAATGGGACCGACTCCTCCCGTGCCATCGAGTGGTTTCCAGGGACGCAACAACTCACCTCCGCGTCCCATGAACACCCAAGCCAGAGGTCAAGGCTCCGCTGAGGGTGCTATGTTCTAAACTGTGAGAGGCCAGTAATTGCATGGTCGAGTCAAGTTTTTCTCTTCTCATCCTTCTTTTCTTCGTTTTTCACGACTGCCATTTGCGTGCAGCGATTTTACATTTGCCCCGTGTATAAGATAAAATTTTCTTCCTTCTTGTGTCTGTTATGTTTCCAGGTTGGCACGTCTGTGACAAGGGCCTTGGGTTTGGGGGAGTTTTTTTTTTTCTCCATCTCGAATTTCCTTTACTCTTTTCTTTTCATTTTTTTTTTCATTGCCCACTGTCTCAGCGATATACCTCTCGATTCTTTAAGTTTTTCGTTTGAAAGATCCATTTCATGATGAACGATAGGGTTCGGGCTAGAGTACGACCCGGCACCGGGCTGGACACGGTGCAAGTAGAGGTTCGCAATCGCATCACGCAAGTGCCGAGCACGCCTGGTCTGAGTTTAGACGGGAAGGCTGCTCGGATGGTCATTTTGAGTCGAAAGGTATTGCCAGCCGCCAAGAAGGTCGTCATGTCATGTAGGCTTCGTGGGGATTCGGTTTAGCGTGTGCTGCCGGGCTGCGTGTGCCGGTGCTGCGACGGCTATAGCGGTCAATACAAAAGAAGCGCTATTCATTGTGTTTGACGAGACGTTTGTATTGCTTGGCCCATGTGAAGATTATGATAGTCGTCGCACTGCCAACCCACCTGTTCATGATGCTTCTCCACAATGTGGGGCTCATCGTAACGCTGACTGTGACTCTGGATTTCAGGCCCCAAAAGGGAGGCTTAGTTGTTTGTTTGTTTAATACTAGGCATGTTTTGTTGGTGCTGTTTGCAGCAGTGCAGTTGTGCTTTTGGAGAAGGTGGATGTGCAGAGAAAGAGGCCGACTGCGGTAGCAGCACGCACACAATGGACGGTGTCTAACTGCATTGCCCTTCGCTGTCATGCACTTATCGACCACTGCTATCACACCGCTCGCCCACAGCAAAAGCAAATACGAATTTAATCTACCGAGATGAGATGATGTGAGACGAGTGACAGGCTGTGTGCCATGGACTCAACGCCCCATGTACCCGCAACGGCCGAGTCATGGGCCCATGTTTCAGCTGCCGTTGCTTGGCTACTTGCATCTCACCTGGCCCGTGCCAAGAACTCACAAGCGCGCCATTATTTCCGAGAGGAAGCCCGGCAATGTCCACGACGAAGCTTCTGGATGCCGCCCGCCAAACGGCTGTATGGAATGGTTACGCGGTACTGCGGCGAGGGGGCAGGGAAATGCACGCGTACATGCACAGTCATCGGGACCCGTAGGATGGAAAGAAGAAAAAAAAAAGGTCAGGCAAAACTGGCAAAAGCAATCAAGAGGAACGGAAGGGGGTGAGGGGAGGGGTGAGGGGGGCACATAAATGTGGGGTTAGTCATGGAAACCGGTCGCGCCTGCATGCGCCCATCGCGTACCTGCATCCTACATAGTCTACTCTGTAAGTACCTACAAACTACCACGACTACTGTGTACACTACCATCAAAGCAGCCCGGCCAGCAACCACTCTTCATTACACTCTCAACACCACAAATAAAGTGTATGCGGCATTCTCCAGGTTTGGACTGCTCGGCTGACGACTGAGTCGCAGCAACAGTAAGCTTCTGCTATAAGCCTTGGCCGAACGGCCAATTTTTCGAGAAGCACCGCCGTATGCTTTGCGCCACATCAGTCGCACTGGTTGGCCATATGTACCTCTTCCCAAAGTACCTAAAACCCTCCCCGAAATACATACGTCAGCAATCCAATGTCGCATAAACTGCGCATCCACCCACGGCACTTGTCTGGTGCGTCCATGTATGGGACAAGAAAAAAACAAATCAATTGATGGCAAAAAGTAAGCAGCGAGGGGTCTTCCCGCACCCGTCCTCCCAACGGTCTTGACTTGCTTTTTATCCAACCCCTCTGGGCCAAGCAACTACAATAGGCTTCCGACGCATGGCTGATACACTTGCGCTCCACTCGTATAGTGAATAGTATTCCTCCTTGCTACTGCAAATTGACATGATCCGTAGACTAGGGCAAAGAAAGACGACCAACATCGAGCAATCGCACTATCGTCAGCGGAGGAGCCAGCTCCGCCCAGAGACGCCGCTAACCACTTGTGCCCGCCGAACCAAACCTTAGTCCTGCCCTGAGCTTTTTGCCCCCCCAAGGTTCCCCCAGCCAAGTGCTTATGTTTCCTGGGTCTGCAACAGGCAATTCGGTGTAATGAAAGAACCCTTCTCTCTTCGGCGAGGCTTACTTACAGCTACAACCTGTCCAGGCCGTCATGAATACAACGTCTCTGCAAACTGCAGTGGTGAGCAACTCACATCTCATTTGTAAACTCGAGGCATGAACCTTGGAGCAAATCTAGGCGCGTCGCCGAAAAAAATAGTCAGCTGTGCCTTAAAGTCAAACAGCCATTACCCCTGGTGTCGATCACCTGCGGGTTAGCTGCTAGCATTTGATCCCACCGAGCCACTATTGCTGTGGATACGACGTGCTTGGTCGAATGCGATCGTGGAGGTGCCGGCCCTTTACCTAAACCTTACCTGCCCCCCCTTCAATTCCCTGTCTTAGTCTAGCCTGCCGCCCACTATTTATCTTAATAAAGGACCCTCTCTTCCCTTCCTCAATTCCTTCAGTGGCTTTCGATTCCATCCTACGTTTTGCGCAAAATACCCATCTCCTACGTTCCAGTCAATCTTTAATAACAACACCGACACTTTCAACCACAAACACCACTACATCAATAACCACCCACCAAAACACCACAGCAAACATGCGTTTCCAAGCTACCGTTCTCGCCGTTGCGGCCACCTTCGCTTTCGCCAGCGCCCAGGACCTCTCCGCTGTCCCTCAATGCGCTGTATGTTCCTCCTCTGCCTGTCTTATCTTGTTTCAGCTCCACCTCTCGCGGCACCATTGGTATCGCGTCGAGTTAGTGGACGCTATCATCCCACCATGACACATGTCACTGACCATCCATCCCCTAGATCCCTTGCTTCGTCGCTGCTCTCCCCGCCTCCAAGTGCGGTGCCACCGACATCGCGTGCCAGTGCACCACCGGCCGTCAGCCCCTGCAGGAGTCCCTCATGGCCTGCGTTCCCACCAAGTGCTCCCAAGAGGACGCTCTTAGTAAGTGGCATCCCTTCTCTTTAATTACCTTCTCTTATCACATCCTTTGAAACAAACCAAAAAGAAAAGTAAAGTCAGAGGCTAACATTACGCCACAGAGATCATCCCTGCCGTCTCTGGCCTCTGTGCCTCCGCTGGTGTCTCTATCAGCGACATCCCCACTACCGTTGGCTCCGCCACTGGCAGCGCTGCCGCCACTCCCTCTGGTAGCCCGCAGTCTAACGCCGCTTCCTCTCCTACTCCCTCTGGCGCCAGGCCCACTGTCTCTGGCACCTCGTCGGGCTCCCCTGCCCAATCCACTGGCGCTGCTTCCGGCAACACCGCTGCCATTGGTGCTGTCGCCCTTGGTCTCGCCGCTGCTGCCTTTGGCTTGTAAATGCCCTTTTTGTCTCTCTCACCCTTGGTGTGTGTGGTAAGCATTTGTGTGTGTTTTTACTTTGCCAAAGGGGATCTTCATGGTTCAGACGGTTATTTGGACGCAAATCGATGGATATACCTTTCACTTCTTTCGCGCTTTCATGTAGCATCAGGAGAATCGGGGGGAAAGTTCTTTGTTCGCCTTGAAGATACGAAAGCAAATATATTTCAGATAGGAATTCTGACAACCACTTAATTTTTATGCTTTGACTTTTTTGAATTGTTCAAAATGTAATTTCTAATCAAATTAGTCGTTGCTGAAGAAGAAGAAGAAATTCTTCGACGTTGTTGGGTAATGGCATGGTACGCCTTGTTGTCACATGTACTACTACTATTAGTGTGTATACATGCTCCGCTTTCATGCAGCAGCAGCAGCAGCATCGTCAAGAGCTGCAACCCATTTCTCAGACCAGGCTGTGAACTCATCGTCCTGTCCACTCCAACTCCTGCGCACAAGTTCAACTGCTGTCTTGGCCTCGCCGCAGCATCGGTCTAGCGTCTCTCGTGCCTCATCCGCGTCGAGATCGTAAAACGCAGCAGCAATGTCATCAACCGTCTCTGGAATGCCTTTGAGCAGACGCATGAGTTCGTTGAGTTTGACACTCGGACTCTGTATCGCTTCTCCCCCTTCTTCTTCTTCTTCTTCTTCTGCTTGTCCTTCTCCCTTTTCTGTTATTGCCTTCCTCTTTGTATTCGTCGCAGTGGTATTGCTAGGCTCAAGAATCGACGACGCAGGATACGTCTTCAGCCTCCTCTTAACAAGCGCCTGGTACAATATCCCCATCATCTTCAGCTTCTTGAGACTCTTATCCAGCAGAGCCTTCAGCTCTTTGTCATCCTTGCCCAACTTATTTTCCGTAGCGAAAACATCATCTTGGTCGCTATTCTCCGCCTCGTCATCATCGTCATCGTCAGCAACATCTTCCCCCCACTCCTTCAACTCCTCAATCGCATCAAGCAGCACAGCCCTCAACTCCTGTGCCTTCCTCACCACAAGCCCCACCACCCCGTCTTTGCACAGTTTTTCCACCCCATCACACGCATCCCACACCACGCCCGTGGCAGAAAGCACTTGTTGTTTCTCCGCCTCCGTCACACCTCCTCCTTTCTTTGCCCCTTGCTTCTGCGCAATACTAAGCACAATACTCAGCACCTCGCTCCAGCTCGCCAGTAACCCCTTGACCTGCGCTCGCATCTCCGCACGCATGATTTCGCCCACGTCGCCCCGTTGTCCCGCGCCAGGCACGTAACTCGCCGCGGCCACGACACCGGTTAGCGGACCTTCGCTCACATTGCCGATTTTGGTGACTATCGCAGACGCCGTTAGAGGCGGGTTGATGAGAAGCAGCGAGAGGGTCGTCGTGTGCGATTTGAGCAGCGTGCTGCTGGTGCGGAGCAGTTCGAGCGGATTCGCTATTTCTGTCGACGGGTCGGGCGCGGACGCGGATGCGATTGCAGTGGTAGCGGTGTTGGTTTTGCTGGGTGTAAGCGACGATTGGTAGTGTGTGAGGAGCGTTTGGGTGTTTTTGGTGACTTCGATGAGTGTAGAGAGATCTTTTGCTTTCGACATGATGTGCGCTTTGTTTATTTTTCTTTTCTTTTTAACAATTGAGAGAAAGTAGTACTCAAAGCGACTGGGTATAAAAAAAGCTTAAAGGTTCAACACGTGTGGTGTCCTAGAATGTATTGTTCACTGTGTAGTGACTGCAGAAAAAAAGTTGGTGGGGTTGCGGGATGGAGGGACAAAAATTCTTATCGATAACACCTTCTTGTAAAGGGGAGCATGGTACGCCGACTCTTATGTAACCGTAGTAATGTTCGTGTTGTTAATGATAAGTTTTGGTGGACTATACCTGGTTGTTTGGTTTTTTCGGTTTGACTGGTTGCATACTTCAGGTTCCTATAGACATGATGTGCCACAGCCTTATTCCATTTTCCTAATTGATCAGACAGTGAGTACTGCCTTCTACTAATCATAACAGATGCTATGAAAAGCTAGCTACCTGGCCACTCGCTCGTGAACCATGTTACCATTTAACTCAACATTTCCAATTCCTTTGTCTTATTAGAATGAAGTCGGATATAATATCACCGAATTCGACGGTATAGAGCCCACTTAAAACCTATATTTCCACTGGAACACTACTGACTAACAACTACCTAGGTATAATTAACACAGATATATCGTGTGTGTTTAATCTATTTCTTATCGCAGCTATCATTCAGTAATGCTGGCATTCGGTAATGAGATACCTCGTTTTTGTAGGCTAGCCCGCTTGATCTGGGATTTCCAGTTTCACCGATCAACCGGTATTCATGTGGAAGACTACAAGTCTCTCAAGAAATCAGAGTGTAGCAACGCTTGGAAATGTAAGGGAACCACACCCACAGACAGCAAAGCTGCAGAGACCACAAACCGAGTAAAAATTGCTTTTAACATTGGAGTCGTGTCTTGATATCTAATCTTCTACCATCCAAGCAACGCGAGTCAACCGCAGTACGCCCAGAGTACGCCGTCATCATGATTTCTCTCTACTCTCTTACAACTCGTTGTGTTCTGGCGCAGTCTTATGAACCTCAACACCACACACCGCTGGTGTGCCCACTTCCATCCTGTACACACATTTCTCCTCTTCAACAATCTTCCAGATCTCGTCCTTCTCCGCGCAAGCCAAGATGACAAGTGTGCTTCTGTTGGGGCCATTCCAGCAGTGCTGTCCATTCTCGTATTTGAGAGCAATGCGCTCGCCACTGCCCAGACCTTTGCCATCCGCAGGTAGCTCCTCATCAACAGTCATGGACTCGATGCGAACAAAATTGCCCATACCCGTGTGACCGCCGCCTTTTTTGGGCTTCTGCGTCGTTCTCGAGAGGAAGCAGTGCTCGTACGTGTATTCACCAGAGTCGGTGGATATGCAGACGTCTTTCAATGCGCGGAAAATGGCGTCTGGGCCATAGTCCTTGGTGAGATCTTCTTCATGTCTGGTTAATTCAGACTTGTCATTCTCAAGCTCCCTCCTTGCTGCTTCAAGTTGCGACTTTGCATCGTTGACTGCCTTGGATTCAGGAGCATCGGCAGAAGTGGGGTCGGCAAGAATTCCATTCTCGATGAGCATGATACGCAGGTCGCGGAGCTTGCTGTCGACCCAGCTACGGATAGATTCGGGCAGGTATTCTTCGAATTGGTAAACTGGATAACGGTTAGCCTATGAACTTGAGGGTTGTGGCTTGATTAGTACTCACGGAGCTCAACGTCAGACTCGTCTACTTTCTCAAAGTCGTCCCAATTGATAGCATTCTCAGAGTCTGGCTTGAGAATGTCATCGAGGTCTCGGTCCAGAGCGTCATTGGGTCCTGGGCGATCTTGTGCAGCATAGTTCTCCCACGCCTGGACTGCACGCTTCACACCCTCGTCGTTGAAGTTGGGATTGTACTCCTCCTTGAAGCGGGTCAGCATACCCTCAAGATCAGCGACCCTTGCTCGTGCAGAGTCCCTCTCATTGCGTAGGCGGTTGATGTTATCAGTAAGCTCCTGGATGCGCTGTTTTGCCAGACTAGCCAATACAGTGACCTTGCCGCCCTTGCCAGCGCCCTTGACCACCTTACCACGCTCTGCTCTCTCAATCTCAGCCAGACTCTTTGTCAGCCCGTCAACCTTTAGCGTCGCGCCTTCAATTTGAGCCTTGAGTGTCTGGATGCGGTCCTCGACCTCCTTGCGCAGGCGTCCCGCCTCAAACACCAGCTCCTTCCGCCGCTGTTTGGCAGCAGCGAGGCTCATCTGTCTCGCCTCGTCCGCCTTCCTCCACTCTTTGCCAATGGCCGCACAGCGGTCTTCGCACTTGATTCCGCCGACGTGTTCGTACTCATCGCTCCCGTCGCAACAAAACTCATAATCGCAGGCACCGTCATTGACGCTTGTAAAGGGAATGTAGCTGGGCTGATGGCCCTTGTTCTTGCAGTAGAAGCCTGGAAGGACAGGCGTTGTGTTGACGTCTTTGCCCTCGACGCTCAGCGGCTGAGGTGGAGAGAGGGGCGAGAGATAGGAGCAGGCCGCGGTGCCAGGCTCATCAGAGCCATCAGGGCAGTCGCAGTAGTCATCGTTCAGACGGGCAATGGGGAGCTTGATGGTAGGATTCGAGATACAAGTAAATGTCTCGGCGTCCTTGTAGTACTTTGCAACTAGACATTGGCCGTCAGCATGCAGAGCTCCGTCCATTGCAGCTGTCCATGAGCTTCATTAGGTGCAACATACACTCCGGACTCACACCCCGCGGCCGGGCGGGGTCTGATGCCGCATCTACAGTGCTGGCGAGGAGGGGAAGTATCAGGGCAAGGGATGACACGTGCTTTCTCCCCATGTTTTCAACTTGGTGGGAGGAATTGGAGTTTGAAACTCCAACTTGGTTGAGATGCCACATCAACATAAGGTCCAGGGTCCAGCTTCAGGGCCAATCACATGCCGTCTGTGCGCTGGCCCTCCGCTAGCCTCCTATGTGTATAGTACATATTCACATACATACATTCTACATATTACACACTTTTTCCTCTCGAACTCTGTGCCTAATTCCATCACGTATCTACAATGGGTTTGCTCCCTTGGGCAGTTTGACATTGAAAACAAGAACCTGAGTGTCAATGCTATACCCACTTGCATCCGCGTACTGATTCTGCCCGAAATTGATATAACCTGAACAGTATTAGTTGAATGTCACCAAATACCAGCAGCCCAGCTTACCATTCTGCGTGATAAAGTCGTTGTCTGCGAAAGACACGAGGTAGTACTGCTTCCCCTCATCCTCGCTTGTCCTATCACTCCTACCAATCTCGTCTTTCTTGTCGACTGGTAGCAAGGCGAAGCTTTCCCACTTCTCGTTGAGCAACTTTGAATCTTGCTCGCCACCGTTGTGCAGACCAAACTTCTCCAGCTCGTCATTGTTGTTGTAGGAAAGCCATGGGCAGTAAGTAACAGGTACAATATTGCTCTTCAGCTCACCATCCTTGCTGGCAACTTGTCCACCTAATGCATCGGCGGCTGTTCCCAAAACGTTCGTAGCATTTGAGATGTCAATCACATCAGCATTGCGATAGAGAGATTCTGTGCTCTCAGCACCTCGACCAGCATTCGAGTCGCGTGCGAGAACAAGGAATTGTGTTTCCGAAATGTAATGCATCTCTGACTGACTAGCAACACGTCCTGTAGAGACGAGTGGTAGCTGAACGACGTATTCGGCCTCCAAAGTTGTCTTTTCGTCCTTGATGCGGTACTTGAGAAGGCGTGTGTTGCGACGCTTCTTTGCAGAGCTACCACCATCTTGGATGGTGGCGCTTTGAAGCATCGTGTATAGATACTTGCCGTCTGGGCTGGCAGTGAGTGCCTCCAAACCTTGATTGTTGCCTCGACCGCTTGTAGGGTCCCCAGGTACAATCTGAAAGTCGGGGTCGTAGATAGGTGGGGAATCAGCGCTGAAGCTGTCGGTGCCGTTGCGCTGGGGAACAAAAGCAACTGGGGGACGAACTGCCTTGATCATCTTCCCTTGATTATCGAATTGGTATAGATAGGCAGCATACTCATCGCTGATCCAGAATGTTGCGTCATCCCCAAGTACTAAGCCTTCGGTATCGAGAGAGATGCGAGCACCGCCAGGACCGGCTTGACCAAAGCCGTTACCAGTATCTGCGTTCGTCAGTAAACACTCCCAGGAGCTTGTGTTCACAACTTACATTTTGCCAAGGGAAGATCAGGGAACCCTGGATATGTGATGGTATCGGTAGGGTCGAGGCCAGTCAGTGGTGTACCATCAGGACCAGCAAGAAGCAGAGTGTCCAAATAGGAGATCTGAAGGTTTGGGCTTGCTGGCTTTGCTAGTGTAGCTTCGACTGGCGTAAACTTGACACTGAACTTGTGGAGTCTAGTCTGAGTATTCTGTGTTCCTTGGGTATTCCAGCCACGATCAGGCAAGCCCCAGACCACGCCCTCATAGATCCCGTTCTTGTATTTCCATGACTTCTTCTCGAAGGCGATGGCGCTTCCAATGCCACCGATTGTGTCGCCAAATTTGTCGCGAGCATCACTCGCTACTGATCCAAAGCCTGCGAGCTTTTCATACGTGTATAGCTTGCCATTGCACGTAGTGACATCGGGAGTAGTTTGGGCTGTAGAACCTTGGTCGCGGGGAATGACTGCGCCGGCGATGACCCGGCCTACCGGAAAAGCCAGAAGACTGAAGAAAGTGGTGAAAAGCATTTCGATGGTTAGCCTACTGTCGCGTGCCTGAACAGGGGAGCTCGAGGGGCTATCATATGGCTATATTAATATCTGCAAGATGAGATGGAGCGCGGGATGGGCATGAACGGCCAGTCGGGTAAAGGATTAAATCCTAGATACATATTCCTCATCCGCACCACACGTGCGCTGTTTGTTTGGCCGTAGATTGCGAGGCAATAGTTCTCATGCCGGAATGGCTACATAGCGGCTCAGCTTAGCCATGGGGCGAGGCGCATAACGTTAAGATTGTGGGATGCGGGGACGAATCCTTTTGCTGGAATACCATTGAGGAGCGTTTGAGCGTGCACCCTAGCAAGGGAATCCCCTTGTGGCTGCGTTAAAAGTGACGTGCAGACGTGGGGGATGGAAGCACACGTTGTCTATAGGAGGGCTGTGAATGGCTGACGGAGAGTTTGCCGAGGAACACGACCTCCCCCATTGGGTGGTGGCGCAAGCAGATAGATCTGTGTACACACACATGTACGTTACTCAGTTACATGCATCCCACAAATTTTTACTGTCTGTATCTGGATTACGCCAATCAAAAACGTTTGATTATTACAGCTACCTTCGCGTACTGCAATGCTGGCCTACCTCACGTGAAGTCATCAACTCACTACACGTAACGTTTGTATATTGCCCAAGGCGCGGCTTCTCTAAACCAAATAGTTGAGCACTGAAGGAAATAGACATGATGTGACCATGGTGCACTCTTTCCGTTTCTCAGCATACACTTTCCCTGGCCATGACCTTCTCTTGTTGTGCAGTAAAGTGAACAATCATGCATGTCACTTCGACTCCACCCTCGCCCTCAGCCCTCATCGACATCACGGAGATTCTTAGTTCCTATTTGAACAGCTATTCCTAACATTGGACGATCAAGTCTCTACCCTTGTGCATAGGGGCTTGCCTTTGCAGCTGTTTCGGCGATTATGGAAGCCATGCTTAGAACTTCTAGCGACAACCTAATCTCCACACTTATCTCATATCTTGTACCTGATCAGCCCACTCCTTCAGAAACACCATCACAAAACTCGAACAGAGACGGAGAATTTTCTTCAGGATTTTCCTGTCCTCTCACTAGCGCCATCGAGAAGGGCGAAGGCTATACGAAGGGAGATGCCAGCAACCCAAGCCTAGAAACCATCCCTGGGGGTTCACGGAAGAGGTCTACTAGCGACCTGACCATTTCAAGCGGTATACGGAGAGAACAAAAGACGGAAGTAACAGCGCTGAACGCATTCCGATCAAAAGATGACATGTACTGCCCAGCACATGTAGCCTTATCTCTGTCACCTACTTCACTGAAGTCATCTTCTCCTGCCATACAGTGGCCATTCAGCAGCTCACGTAAAGAACTTGGGGCGGTTACGGAAGAGGCTACGAAACCATCTATGAGCTCTCAAAGCCTTCTCCCTGAGCGGGTAGAGCCTGTTCCCAAACATCCTCCGAGACCTAGCCAGCCTTGCCGTAAACCGGCGACAGATGGAATGTTGACGACAATGAGGCCAATTCTAACTAGACCAACCGCGGTACGCTCCAATTCGGATCCAGACCTAGCCAAGTCATACATGAACCCAAGGTCACGCGATCGGCACTTGCCCTTGAGGTCTTGTATCAAGAAGAGAGCGAAGAGCGATACTTTCACGTCGCTCGATGGATTACGACGGAACACAGGGAACCATGAAGCCAAGGCCCTTTGTCGCATCAAAACTGTCGATTTTGAAGGAGGTGGCTCCAAACCCTCTTCCCAGGTCTCGAGCACAGTTAGTATACTGAAGAGCCTAGACCAGGCTTCAAAGCACGATGTCAAAACGCTTCCCAGACCGACTTGTAAGCGAAGAAGAGCTGCCAGTAATTCTCTATCGTGCCCGAATACAATTCACGCAACGAAGAGCAGTGTGGCAGACCCGGCAATCACACGAACAGATGTACACGTTGTCGCCATCACGCCCGCATGGGACGCACACGACATTACCAACGAGGAAGGACCCGATCCAGCCACACCGACGATGCAAGTCATAGAAACGAAGACCAGTAGCTATGAAGTCATATGGGATGATGTGCCGCTGGAGCGGAAAGTAAGAGGGAGAGGGCGGCGAAGCTCTTCTGCAAGCCACTCTTTGGAAATGGTCAGTCCATCTGCCAGGCGGGGTCTTGAGAGGGTCAACTCCAAGCTTGCAGGCTGGTTTGGAAGCTGGAATAGTGCATCAGACAGCTTCAAGCCCACGATTGTAGTCTTTCCAGACGACGATGGCCGAACCACGGGCTTCGATTGCGCTGCAGAGGATAGAGAAGATTTGCCGCTACTCGCGCCTCCGAATAGCCAGGTTACCAGCACCACTTCTTCCTGCCATCCGTCTCGTCCTGCAAGCGTGCCCCTGAATGGGGTTGTTTCCAGCGGAGATGTTCCAAGAGGAGATGTCATGGACGAAACACTTCTGTATGTTGGTCAGAATTTGTTACAATCCTCAGAGCACTCATTACTTGTACGGAGCCCTGAAATTCAGCGCAAGGGAAGATGGAACAAGCACTCCACGAAGACTCGCCATCTCTCAAGCCTCGAAGAAACAGACACGCGCTTCCATGGCCATGGCGACTCTGTTACTGTAGCCCATGCCCGCCTTACCCGTTCAGGAAATGTCTCACCTAAGCCGTTTGAGCGACAAGATTCTTATGAGATAGCTAAAAAGCGGAAACACATCCGCAATCAGGCTGAATCGGTAGAAAGTGGGTATTCTCAGCCCAAGGAGTCGTCAATCGAGGCTTTGGATCTCGTCACGAGCAATGATACGACCAAACAGTCGCTGCTTGCAGTCAAAGCGCACGCCGCACAGGCACTGAAGAACGGCAAGCTGGCATCCATTCTCCGCTCACCAAACTATAGTACCGATCAGCGACACTTGCGAATTGTTGAGTAAGTGAAATTGATATGCTGATGGTGCGCGGGATGGATGCGGTCTTGTGATTTGGTATCAGCCGGGTTTGAGGTTGTGTAACTAGGGACGAATGGGCGCGTCAGCATGTGCCAAGGCCGATGACGATGTTATTGCCTCTTGGGCCTGTGCCTACTTCCTACTTTGGACAGTGCCCTCCTCTGCCTACCGTTCGCTAGTCAGGCTACTCTTACTCTGGCAAGACCGTTACCACCTAATTTTCCTTTCCAAGCTAAGCGATGTACTGAGATTGGGAAAATGTGTGCTTTGTCGAATCAGGAATATGATACTTGCAGCGCGTTATGGCGAGTTGTCCCTGTATGTGACTACCACCACCCTCGCGCTATTTCACGCGCTGATGCTGCCGGCATTGGAGCGCTCTTGCATGCACGCCACACATACTATGCCTCTGTTAAGATACCTGATTGCTGCTAATAATACTAAGAAAAGTATCACCGGACACCAAGACGCCCGAGGCTCAATGTGTAGCATCCAACGATTAGTGTCGCAAAACGCGTTTGATCATTTCCAGCCATGTAGATGATGCCGCACAAGCGCCGCCTCGCTTTTATATACTAAGATGGTACACGTCCACAAAAAGCTAGCTATTCACAATGTCAGCAATTGCACCTTACAAACCAAGCCGCGGCGCGTCCACCATGGAGTTTGCAACAAATGATACTTCGAAGCGTCATCAGCCATATGACGCGCTGCACAATGTCGTTGATGGCTCCGATTCGAGCACAGAGGTCGGTGATGAGTGGGACACAGAAAATGCCACTCAGCCTCGGCGGAGAAGGAAAACGGTGTGGAGGTGGGTGAGGAGGTACCGGTGGATGGTCGACACTACACTTTTGTTGGTCGTTGTAGGACTCCTGGCTGAGAAGCGGTGGCAAAAATACGAGAGGGGCCATCTCTACGAGCTTGCTGGTGACATTACTGGGTTTGCGCCAACATTTGGCCAGCAGATTGTTAGTTTCAAGCCCAATACTGTGTTTGCTCCGGAGGAGCCGACGGACTTTTGGAGCAAGGAGACGCAGCATGCATGGCTGAGCATCGTTCCAGGTACGGGGTGAAGCTATTCATTTTCGGACACGAACATTGCTGACCGAGTCAAAGAGGGCCTTGGCTATGTCGAAGTAAAGAATGCGTCGGAATACTCCAACCTACCGCATCCAGTCCATGATTACCCCAATCGGACAGTATTCACTACGTCGGTTACGCATCAGTTACACTGCCTGTACACGATACTTGAAGCGTATAACACCATGAAGCTTACCGTTGCCTCACCGGCATCGGCAGACCCTATCAAAAAGCCATGGCACATCAACCACTGTTTTGAGTATATTAGACAGGCGATCATGTGTGCGGGAGATGTAGCGCTCGAGGGAGCGGCGACGAGCTTTCCAGGCGACGAGCATGGGCAGGACTTAGGAGGGAGTGACGGATGGGACGCCAAACACGTGTGCAAAGACTATGGGCAGGTGTACGAGTACCTGGAGAGGGAGACGATCAATCACATGAAGTGGATCTCGTCGGGTTAAGGCGAGGCACAGGGGTTCCTCGGTATGTAATGATTTCTTCATAGTGCGGGGTGCATGTGAACAAGACGTAGGGTGCCAGAGTGTGTAGTACAGGAGGATTTACACACAGGACCCGCACAAGCTGACGACGTGGATGGGGTCCCCTGTCGACGTGCTTTTTTTTACGGAGGTTCAAGGCATCAATCAGCGTTGGGAAATGCATGACGACAGCGCGTGCAGATTGATTGGATGCTGAATTCTTTGACCTTGGAGATGGTTAGTTTTATGGCACTGTGTTTGGTGTCAAGCCAACCAACGTATATGTGTATACGTATGAAGGGACACAGATTACAAAGTAGATAAACACACAAGCATTTTTGCACACACACACTACACGGATGCTCCACAAAACAAGAATTTCGGCGCGGATGCTTAAAAAGTGCCGCCTTTTCCGAATGTGGGTGGATACAGGCGGCGGTACGGTGGTTGCCCCAAATGCGACGCTCCCACTATGCCGGGTGATGGAGCGACCAATCAGATACCGACTTTGCCCCTAGCGCTCATCGGAGCATTGCAGCCACATCGGCATCACCGAGCCTACACCGCGTACACCTACGCAGTCCGCCTATGCCGATGTTTCCTGTCTCGGAGCTCACTGCTAGAATGGCTCACGGTCCCGTCGCCGTCTCCGGTATTGTCCAAAATGTAACGCTGACTGACCGCTTCCGAGTCTATAAGAAGCACATCTACCCCCCTCTTGGCACCCTCTCTTCCCGCTGCACGTCCATCCAGGTTCCAAAAAGAGTGAGCCTTGCGAGCCTTACTGGCTGTGGAGAAGCCTGGTATTCCACAACGATAACCCATTCGACTACCCCTCGGCCGAGAAACTCGCACGACCGCACTTTCGTTACCACGGAGGAGATTCATCTTGCCCATTCCTGTCGACATATGGAAAAAGACCTGGACCGGAGAAGCCGACATTGAAGTGAACCTTTGCTACCCCACTATCCAATCGTATCTCTGTGCCATTGATTAAAAGGCCGGCCGATCTCCACGACCTATTGACTTCCCCCTCGCTCAACAAAGCCCCAATCCTTCAGACACAATGGCGCAATCACCCCTCATCGTCATCCTTGCGGGTGCTGCCGTTTCCTACTTTCTGTATACTCGCATCGCACTCTACCTCGCACGCCGCCGCTTCAAGAAGGAGCACAACTGCCAGCCATGCAAAGCCCAGTTTCACAAAGACCCCATTCTGGGACTGGATGTCATGAAGGCCATGGCCAAATATAGCAAAGAACACATCACCCTGCAAGAAACCAAGAAGCGCTACGAGAGGCTCGGCAACACTTACCACAACCGAATCGTCAACCAGCCTTATATCATGACCTGCGAGCCCGAAAACATCAAAGCCGTCTTGAGTTTGAGGTTCAAGGACTACAGCTTTGCCCACCGACAGCCTGCTTTTGGTCCTCTTTTGGGTCATGGTATCTTCAACGCAGATGGCGACCGCTGGGCTAACAGCCGTCATCTCCTACGCCCCAACTTTGCACGCGATCAGGTTGCCGATATTGATGCTTTCGAACGCCACTTCAACCTTATGCTCAAGCACATTCCCAAGGATGGCTCGACAGTTGACTTGCAAGATCTCTTCTTCCACCTGACGCTTGACACCGCAACCGAATTCTTGTTCAACCACTCGACCGATTCACTTCGCATGCTTGGTCAGGAAGACGCTGAGAATGAAGACACTATCTTCGGCAAGGCGTTCAACTTTGCACAAGAAGATGTTACCGTCCGCGCTCGCTATGGCCCCCTTGATCGCTTCAGGAGAAACGTTGAAGGCAAGAGGGCCATCGAAATCTGCCACACATACATTGAGAAATTTGTCGACGATGCTCTGCAGTTCCGACAGAACTTGGATGCTGAAAAGGCTGCTGGTGGTGACAAGTATTACTTCATCCAGGAGGTGGCAAAGCAGACAACGGACAAGAAGAGGATACGCGAGGAGCTCATCAACATCCTGCTTGCTGGCCGAGACACGACTGCGAGTTTGCTGAGCAACATGTTCTTCGCTATTTCCAAGAACCCGGAAATCTATGCAAAGCTTAGGGAGGAGGTCGCCACACTTGAAGGACGCACACCGACATACTCAGAACTGAAGAACCTCAAATACGTCAAGTGGTGTCTGAACGAATGTAAGTTTTGGCTGATGAACCCATAGTGTGCCTATACTAAACGCATTATGTAGCACTTCGCATCCACCCCGTTGTACCTGGAAACTCACGCTACGCCACCCGCGACACTGTACTGCCCCTAGGTGGTGGTCCCGACGGCCGATCGCCACTCTTTGTTCTCAAGGGCACAACAGTTGGCTACTCACCATACACAATGCACCGCCGTCAGGACATCTATGGACCGGACGCTGACGAGTTCAAGCCGGAGCGCTGGGAGACACTGCGTCCTGGGTGGGAGTACCTCCCGTTCAACGGTGGCCCACGTATCTGTCTCGGCCAGCAGTATGCGCTTATTGAAGCTAGCTACGTCACCGTCCGCCTTGTACAAGAATTCAAAGCCATTGAGAGCAGAGACCCTGGGCCATGGCAAGAAGGTCTAACACTGACCCTTTGCTCGCTGAATGGCGTCAAGGTTGGTCTCACACCAGCATAGAGGAAGCCTGTGGCCAGTCATGGCTGTTATGAGACTTAAAAAATTCGGAGGCATTCTTTTCTTCTTTCTTCTAGAACACGTTTTCGGCTCAAAGTAGTTTGTATGAATATTCTCTAGGACGGACTGCGTTCAAGTTGTTTGTGGGATACTTGGGTAATCATATTTGCTATTTGAGGTTTGGAATAGACTACACCTACCTACTACTCCAGAGAGAGATGTAGAGCGGGGTATAGGTATGGCTGGGAAGCAATGGCCACTGTAGATTTGAAATGAAATGGACACATGACTTGTACATTGGCAGAGCGAAGTACCTAGTCACATGATTTCAGTGCAGACACGATCACGATCAGCTTGTGGTGCCAACGTAGAGTGCTCGTGGCATGTTCCCCATGCTGCACCAGCGCAACCGCCATTGTCCCAATGGAGACTAGTGCCGGAAGTCCGCAGGTGGCCACCCAGGAACCCAGGTGTTGATCAACAACAGCCAAACGCCCGCTGCTCCGACACAACCCACCCCCGAACCTTTTCTTGCCTGGCCTTTGCTACGGCCCAGTCGCCGGCAGACACCATGTCGCGAAGCCACCGTCCTTCGACTACGCCCATGGACTTTGAATGGACAAACCAGACAGGACCCATTGACGCACAATCGCCCTTCCTCACCGCCAGCCAGCAAAAGAAGCGTAAGCACTCTCCGACCGGTTGGCTTGATTTCCGCACATGGCATGCGAGATGGAACACGACGGCTAACCCCAAGGCCCTGGTTGGGCCACGCAGGCCCCCACTCCGTCGTCGACTCCCCCTCCAAAGGCGGCTTTGCGACGCCAACTCGTTTACGCGACCCCGACAACCGCATGACATACTTCAGCCGCGATCCGAACAAGCCCTTGCCCTCCACACCAGCCTCTTCGCTGCCCGCACACATCCAGCCCAGCCCTTGGTCGATGCGCACCCCGTCACACGACATTGACTTTAGTTCAGGCGGCGAGACCCCCGGCACCCCAATGATAGACAGCGACATCGGCACACCAGACACACAATTGGCCAACAAGATGGGACGACTGGCTAATGGCGATGCCGACAGGAAGGGTGGCCGCCGCGACAGCTGGTTCAAGCGGACCTTCATGTCGACACCCAGCCCGACCAAGGATCGCGACAAGGAGCGAGAGCGAGATAAGGACCAACTCCAACTCCAGCCCCAAAAGCCCTACTCCAAAAAGGCAGAGAGCCGCATCGTCAAGCGCCGCTCCGAGCGATCGCGGTCTAAGAAGCGAGTCGCCCTTCGTGATGACGATGCTGACGACTCAGACAACGATCGAGCCCGCTCGTCCAATGCCCCAAAAGAGGCGGGGCCTGTCCAACAAACCTTTGCTATGAGTCTTGGTGGATTCTTGTCGTGGGTTGAAGCTCATCCGAACCTTCCTTCTGTACTCTCCTACTACCTTCAACTCACCGTCAACATGTTCCTTGGCAGTCTCTTCATATACATTGTCTATTCTGCGTGGGCGGGCGTCATGACCGACGTGGACATTGAGTCTTCCAAGCATGCCTCAGAGGTCATGGTGGAGATCGCTGCTTGTGCCACCGAGTACAACCGTAATCGCTGCCGGCCCGAGGAGGTAGTACCAGCCATGGAGAAGGCCTGTGGTGTGTGGGAAACTTGTATGAACCGTGACCCCAAGAAGGTTGCGCGTGCAAGTGTGACAGCAAAGACATTTGCTATGATTTTCAACAGTTTTGTCGAAGAGTTCAGCTACAAATCCATGGTATGTGCTAGTCTTTCTGTTTTTTTTGGTACAAGATGAAACCGACAACCGAGCCTGCATATAACCAGTACACAGAAACTGAGCATGCTTGGTTCCATCCTTTTTACCTCTTGAAGTCCCAGAAACAAGATCTTTAATTCCGGATTCGATTCAGACAGCTAATTCGCACTCCCCGCAGATCTTCACAGCCATCATCATCTTCGGTGGCTTCAACCTCTCAAACTGGGCCTTTGGCCTCCTCCGTTCCCAACAACAGCAGCAGCAACAGCAGCAACAATCACAACATTCGCAAGGCGACTACATGCCGCAAACCCCTCATCGCGTAGCCTCAAACTCGTACATGGACCATCAGCAGCAACAGCAAGGGTACCACAACCCGTACCAACAAAGCTGGCAACAACCACAACATTTGCCGCCCTACCAATCACAACATACGCCCTATACCGGCCAACGACATATCGAGGCGGCTCCGCCCCTCGTCCACGCACATACTATGCCTCAGCTACCTTCTGCTACATCAAACAACATGACAGATCCAGTATCATCTCCGCACCTACTGGAAGGCAGTAGTAGAACTACCCGAAAGAGGAATCTGTTCAGGTAGTCTTTTCAAGTCTTTCTCTCTTTTTCTTTTTCTTTTGTATCTTTATTTCGGGTCGTCTGTACCCCCCCGTTTCTGTTTGGTCTCCCATCTTCTTCGTTGGTTCCAGGCTATGCTTATTTTGTAGCTTTCTGTGTTGAGTTTGGAAGGGGAAAAGTTCTAGGGCATATAGGACTGACAACCTGGCGGTGGGAATTGAATTAAAGAAGGCCTTAGTGCTCAAAGCATAACAAAATGGCGAAGGTGGTATTTGGAGCATAGCTTGGTCTTGGTCTTGGCTCTGGTTTGCGTCACGTGATTTCCTTTGTTTTTTGGACTGGACGTAAATCGAATTCTGGACACATCGCGCACATGCAAAAATGACAGAAGATTTGTTCTCATAAATGATAACGAATGCATTACTCAACGCTCGTCCTACATGTAAAAGTTCATACAGCATAAGCCTCTCCAAATCCTGGATATCAAAAACCAAAGTCCACATCATATACATCCACCCACTTGTTTCCCAAAACGCCTTCTTTTTATCCTCGTCTACTTGCTCATCTGACTCCCCCTGAGACAATACAAAATGCAACAATCGTCACCAAACTTAGGCAGCCGCCTCAGTCTTGGCATCCTCTTTTCCACTCTCCTCATACTTCTCCCAATTGGCCAGAATGTTGCCAATCTTGGGAGAATTGGTAAGCTTGTACACATCCTCAAAGTACTCTTTGGTCAACGCAAATGGCTTCGCAGTCACGTTAGGAATGTACTTGCCCACCAGCTTGCTCGGGTCAATTGACGTCTTGTGAATCTTCTTGAGCAGGAAGGATCGGAACGGCTTGACACCAGAACGCAAGAAAGTCGAGTGGAAGGGCACGTCAATACCCTTGAGTGGAATGGTAGCAAAGCCACGCTGCAGATCGAGAGGCTTAGGCTTGGCCTCTGTCTGCTCAGCACATCCCTTGATGATCTCGACCAGGTGGTTCTTGACCTCTTCAAGCGAGAGAGTTTGCATAAGTGCCTGGATGTCAATCTTCTGTTGCTTGAGGTAGTTTGTTACGCCAGTGAGGCAATCAAGAGCACGAAGATCACCAGCAGCGACGTACTGCATGTTGGCAATGTTGTAGTTGACAATCTCCAGCAACCATCCGGTTGTTTCAGCAATGTTCTCAACAACGTATTGAAGGGCCTGCTCGTTGAAGGTCTTGGAAATCCTGCTAGGGTTAACAGCGCACATGGAGTAGTTGGAACGACCGGTCTCGTCACGCTCGACAGCGACCTGCATCGTAAGACCACGGTAGAACACGACCGAAACCAAACTCTCGATAGGCATGACCTCAGCCATGGCTGCTAGAGCGGAGTATTCACCGAGCGAATGTCCGGCGAACGTGCTTTCAACTTGGATCAATCCCTTTGCACGCATGTCTTCAAAGGATGCCTTCTCCATGAGGGTCAGAGCCGGCTGTGTGAACTGAGTAGCTGAGAGTAGACCAGCTGGTGAACGGTAAGTGTACGATGTGGTGTTCTCGTCAATCTCCTTAAAGATCTTCTCAGACTTGATAGTGCCGTCAGCAGCGACTGTCTCGAATGTCATGGACATGTAGTTCTGGCGGATAGCCTTGCCGACAGGTCCACCAAAGTGGATGGTCAACTCCTTCGGATTGTTCTTCACAATGTTTGTGATAGCGAAACCTATTCAAGATTAGACAGCACAGAAAGTGTCTTGGCGTATTGAACTTACCATAGTTGTCCATGAAGTGCTTGTCGGCACGATCCCAAACCTCCTTAGCAACAGGACTGCTGTTGTAGAGCTCCATACCCATGCCTTGTTCCTGGGAACCTTGACCAGTGAAGACATAGGACGTTGTGGGTTGCTCAACCTCAGCCTCACCAAGCAGAACCTTGTCTTCAGTTTCCTGGTTGCTGACCTCGATCTTGATGATCTTGCGGCCAGAAACCATACCAACGTGCTGGAGCTTGACGTCTAGCATGTCGTCAGGAAGGACCATACCAACGAGGTTGACGTGGTAGCTCCTGACACGACCAACATTGTTTTCCGCAGCCCATGTCTCAACCAAACTTCGGACAGCTGCACTAGAGTACATGCCATGAGTGATGGTACCGGGGAGGTTGGCATAGCTGGCGAAAACACGTGAAACGTGAATGGGGTTGTAGTCGCCAGAGACACGAGCATAATTCTCGTTGGAGGCGGGAGCCTTGAGGCTCAGAGGTGTTTTGCCGTGCAGCGGAATAGCATTTTCAAAGAGCACTGGTTGGTCGACAACAGCTCCGTTACGCTCCAAGTAGTCCATAACAGGGTTTCCAAACGCGGTACCCGATCGGTAATCGACCGAAGCAATCTGGATAATCTCTTTGGTAGGGAGCTCGAGCAGGACTTCTCCTTGAGTCTCGATGTCTGAGAAGACAGTCTTGTTCTTGTATCTAACAACAGTCTCCAACTTGAAAAGCAAAGTCTTGTTAAGCAGATCAATCTCGGGCTCTTCGAAATTGAACCACTCCTTTGATCGCAAAATGGCGACATCCTTGCTGGTAGCCAGGTGGAGCTGAATAGGCTTCTCAACCTTCCTTTGGAACGTATTTTCGAAGTCATCATACGCTCCACGGTATAGGAACTGGCTAGTGACCTCCATTACCGGTTTGCCATCGCGAGTGATGGTACCGCAAACTTCGACCATTTTACCCGAGTCCTGGTTGATGACAGCGTTGATCTGAGCAGTCGTATCAAGTACGTCGCCCTTCTTGAGAGGCTCAGCACCAGAGATCATGCGGAAACCGTTGGAAAGATGCACTAGCTTGAGCAAGTCACCGTCAATTGCGCGGGGGAAGATGGGCTTGGTGATAGCCTTCCAGCCAACGACAATTGCGAAATCCATAGGCGCGAAAACTTCCTTGCCTGGTCTGTCAACGAAAGCCTCGCCTGTGTTACCGACTGCGTGAACAAAATCGTTGATGGCCTCACTTGTCACAGTGGCACGGCCACCATCGAAGCGTGAAGTGACAGAAGCATCAAATGGGCAGGCTTCATCACCAAACCAGATCTTGTAGTAGAATTCCTTGATCCGGTCGTTGCGGGCCTCCATGACTTCGTGAATGGGTGCGTAACCCACATCGGGACGATAGTTGAAGCGGAAAGGCAATGCCACTGGCTGCTTGAGGGCAGTGCGCTCTTCGTAGAGGTTGAGCAGAATCTCCTTGTCCTTTGTGAGGCTGACATCAGCTGTTTTGATCAGCTTACCGCCGGTATGCAGCTCCTTGACGATAATGCTAGTCTTGGCAGGCTCTTTGGGGTTCTGAATCTCGACCATCATGCCGCGAGTTGGCGCGAATATCCTTGCAGTCGGATTGGTCTGGAAGCGCTGGCCCTGTACGAAGATATCTGCAGTGAAGAAGGCATGCCTCCATGAATAGCTGGTACCAGCCAAAAGTTGAAGCCATGAATGAACTTCAGGCATGGTGGCGTTAGGAGCGGCGGCAAGACGGTAGACGACCTTGTTCTCAAGCTCTGAGATAGTGAGGCCATCAACCTCCAGGCCCTGGGGAGGAGCGAGCAGATTGCTGCCAAAGTACTCGATGACAGGGACCTTTGACTCATCGTCGCCATAGATGTCGCGGAGCAGGTACTTGATATGGCCCTCGTGAACACCATCCAGAATCTCCTTGATCGGCTCGTCAACTTTTGTAGAGTATTTGACAGCCATAGGGCCTTGCAGGATACATGTCCTGCCAACGTCCTGGTCCACGACGGCATCAAGGTCCTCGGATTGCCAAAGAGAATCCTTCTTGAAGAAGAACTCAAAGGTATCGTCGAGAACTGGAACAAATGGAACAGGCTTTTGACCACGGCGCTGGCAGAGCAGCAAGAAGTGCTGTACATCCTGAGCATTGATGAGCTGGTCATCGGCCTCAGGGTAAGCCTTGAAGACCTTCTCGAGCATTGGGAAGGGGTCGTTGAGCTCTTCATAGTTCTGGATAAGAGACTCGTTACTGGTCTTGCTGAAGCGTTCCTCCAATCGGCGGATAAAGTCGCCGGTCAGGCGCTTCAAGCTTGGGTCTATCCAGCGAGACTGGTGCTTGACGTACATCAATTCCACCATGCGTTGAACAACTTCGGCGTAGGTCATGTCCTCAAGATCGACAGACATGCCCTTCTTGTTCTTACCGAACCAAACCTTTTGGAAATCCTTGTTCAACTTGTCAATGATGTATTCGCGCATCTTCTTCAGCTCGGGAACGCGCTTGGCCTTGTCAAGGCTGAAAATCTTCTGGTCCATCTCGTGCCAGAAGATGACACCGCGAGTGGCAAGCTTGTGGATGGGTTCGCCCATTTCGGAGCGAACAGTGATGACACCACCGGCAGGGCCCTTGTAGGTCTTTTCCCATTCACTGTCCTCAAGACCCGGAGCATCAACAATGGCCTGCTTAGCCATCTTGGACGTATGTGCTTCCTTGGCAGTCATGACACGGCTACCAAACAAGCAACCATCGAAGGGCATGGGTGGGTAGCCGAACTTGGTTGACCAGGATCCAGTGAGATATGGGTAGGTGTCTTCAGCGCCACCGAAGCCGGAGCCAGCAACAAGAATGAGGTTGTCGCACTTGCGCAGACGGCTGTACATCTGGAGAATGGGCTGATGGAAGTCTTCAAATGAGTGGTGACCACCACCGCGACCACCGGTCCACTGAAGAAGAACAGGGAAAGTGGGATTTGCCTTGGCGATGTTGATAGTCTGTTGGATAGCCTCAACCGAACCTGGCTTGAAAGCAATGTGCTTTATTCCGAGCGTCTCAATGTACTCGTTGGCGACTTCAATAGATGGAACACCAGCACCAATGGTAAGACCCTCAATGGGAACTCCATCAGCCCTGAGCTTTGCTAGGAGCGGAATCTGCCAACCCATAGCACGCGGGTTGACGTAGATCAAGTTGACTGTGATACCCCTGCCAGCAGGAATGGCCTTCTCAACCTTGGAGATGGCGGCAGTCATGGTCTTCTCATTATAGTAACCACCACCAGCAAGTTCAATTTCGTAGCCTGCGTTCATTGTTGCTGCAACAAAGTCCCATGGTACTGTACATGGTGTCATACCAGCGACCATAACTGGAGGTAGGCCGAGTGTGCGACTCATCTTGGTGTCGACATAGGTCTGACCAGTAGAAGTCTTGACAAGGCGGGGGCCGTGTTCCTTGACCCAGTCGACAGCGTACTTGACGGCATGGTCGAAGTCGCGGTCGAAGATCTCCGGCTTGTATCCGACTTCGGCATTCTGGCCATCAATGGCACCGGCAAGGATAACACGGACACCAGTGCCGTCCTTGTTCCGGTTTGTCAGAACGCCCAGACCAGAGATGCCACCAGGGCCGAAGTCAAGGATATGGGTTGCTTTGGGGAATACCGTGGCCTTTTCCCATTCTACTGAGTCAGCAGTGATCATGCGGACGAGTCTTGGCACAATGTCGTCCGTATCGGTCTCGCGTAGGTCTTGGCCAGTGTGAGTATCGTACATAGGGATGCCAAGGTCAGCGGTGGAGATCTTGATGGCCTTGAGATCATCTTCAAGCTGCTTGGTCGCATCTGCGAGGTACGGGCTGTGGAATGGGGCTGTGATGGGCAGGAAACGGTTGACAAAGCGTACTTTGCGCTCTGTAAAGGGTATCCTGGTCTGGTCCAAGCCGGTAGGAGCCTTGTCTTTGCGCAGACGAAGGTTCAGACCATACAAGGAGATGGGCGGGCCCGTCACAACAAAGTTGCGCGCACTGTTGACAAGGGAAATGGCAATGTGGCGGTCTTCGGGCAAATGAGCGTTGGTTGCGTCAATGTGGTCCTGAACCGCCTTTCTTGAGAGGTCACGGATCGACAACATAGGTGTCGGTGTGCCCTCGCCATTGTCAATTGAATCTTGAAGCACTGTAGGTGCGAGTGATGTCCTGGGGAAGGCTTGTTGACTTCGCGTACCAATCCAGAAGAGAATCTCGATAGCCTTCTTGGCAGCTCGTTCGAAGGTTTCCCAGTTCTTCGCTTCAGCGATGGCGGCTGCTGTGACCACACCTTGCGAGTGACCAGTAACACCGCGCAGACGGCTTCGCACATGGCCCGGGTGGCTCCCGAGAACTCTGCAGGTCACGACGTAATGCGCAAGCTGTGTCAACCCAATCAAGGGCAAACTGACGGGTGCAGATACCAGGTAGTCGGTGTCGGGTTGCGAGTCTCGGTTATTGAGCCATCGCATTACATCAAGGCCCTTGGAGTAGAGTTTCTCAGCGCGCGGGTCTCGCGACAGCTGCAATAGATGCTGTGCTTCTGCAGCAATGAAATCTTCTACAAATGAGGGGTAGGTGTTGTAGATCTCGCGGAGCTCATCAAAGTACTCTTCGATGTTTCCCTGTCCGCCCAGAACAGCGTATATGAAGGCGTTCTCGTCTGAGGCTTCGCGGAAAAGCGCCGACTCGTGGTGTTTGATGGGTCGCTCTACGGCGGCGCGAGCAGCGTAGTATGACCGCACCGTCACCAGCTTCTTTTCAGTGATGCCAGGCAGTGAAGCGGCCAGCGCATGCACCTCGTTGCCGCGCAAGAAAGCACGCTCGAATTCGGTGAGGACTAGCTTTAGGACTTCCTCAAACGAATCAGGGTCTTCGCCCTCCTCTACCTCCTTGGCCACGAAGCCCAGGTATCGAGCCACCAGCTCAGGCACCGAAGATGGCTCATCATCTTGGGCAAGCTCGTCGGTGGGCTCGGGAAGGGTAGAGGTGAAGGTATCCCTCAGTTGCTGCGCATTGAAGTGCAGAGCAGTGGGAATGAGGAGCGTGTACTCGAGCGAGCCGTGGGAGAGGATGAGCGGGCGCAGGTTTGCCGCCGACCGGGGCGTGGAGATGCCCGTCTGCTGGCCGGAACCGTACATGGCTGTGGGTATTGGGATTACTTGGTGCCCTGTGGAATGGCGGGTGTCAGCTATGTGTGTATGTGTGTGCGTGTGTTTGTTTTGTGGGTGCTAGTGGCGGGTGGGGCACAGTCTTGGGGAGTTTTGGGGTAGGAGATGACGGGAGGCAGGAAGCAGTGAGTAGGGAGCGGAAAGCGGAAAGCGGAAAGCGGAAGGCGCATACCTCGGGACTGATTATGGCTCTACGGAAAGAGCGACTTGGAGCAGGAAAGAGCGTCTGAGCAGTGTGAGTAGGCAAGTGCGGTGGGCGGGGAAGGAGCGATGCCGGTGCGAGCAATTGAAGACGCTGCTGGGGACCAATTGCCCGCAGGCAGCGGCCAATGCGTACCTCTTCACTCAGACAGAAGTCAATCTGGCCACAGTGGGATTGTGTGTGTATGTGTGTGGTCGTGTGCGCGGGAATTGGAGTGTACTGCTAGGGGTGTGGTGTAGCAGCTCCCGTGCTGGGTGCGGTAAGTGTTGCGAGCGGCGTCGAGGATTCAACCGCAGGCAACAGGAATTGGAGAGAGGGGCCCCGGGGGTTTTGGACAAAAGACACTCGGCAGTGCTCAGGCAATTGGGGTGGGGAGAGCAGGAGAGCAATGAGTCGGAGGCGGTGCGCTGGCGTGGATTATGATGGCGCCGTTCTCGTCGACTTTTTCGACGAGCACCTCACAAATGGGCCCGCATTCGTATGCATGGGTGGCTAGGACCAGCAGGGGTCCACGCTACGGTACGCAGACTATTATGTTCCTACACAAACTGCTGGGGGGCTCTGCTCAACAAGTCGGATCGCCGACGCGCCCATCCGATAGCACGCAGCTGTTGAGCATCCGCCTGCCCAGAGAATGTCGCGATCCAATCCTGTCGTCGTCGTTTACTGCTGCCTTGTGCAGTACCAAGTGGCCCTCGCAAGCCCAACTGTTCCCGGCGACATGGGGGCGCTGCGTCGTGGAGCATCGGCCAAAGCAGTAACGAGCTGCAGTGCCGGACAGGGATCCGGGAATTTTAGTGAGCAGCCATAGCATGGAGGCGGGCGAAATCCTCAACGGCCCTGCCAGCAACAACCAAAGGCCACGCCGCTGTTCTGTACCCAACCGATAACCCGTCAATGCGTTGGGCCTGGCCTTCCTGCAACACCCGCTCCAAGCTTTTTTTCTTCGCTGCCCGCCAGACAAAGTTTCCGCGGGGACAGGCAAACAAACTGCAACCCCTCCCGGACCCTTGATCCGCATCGCATCACAGTCGTGCCCTCACCGCACCATACACTACCCACTACCCACCTAATAGCGCGTCTTCCCCCTGGCGCCCCTCTGCCCTCCTTGTCCCACGAGTCCTTTTGTCTATTTTGTGACTGAGATACCCCATTGAGCTCCGTCGAGCCTCAATCCACGCTTCCTCCTCCTCCTCCTCCACCTCCACCTCCTCCGCCCTCCGCACCCACCTCACCATGCGTCCAGAGGTCGAGCAGGAGCTCTCCCACACGCTGCTCATTGAGCTGCTCGCATATCAATTCGCCTCGCCTGTCAGGTGGATTGAGACGCAGGATGTCGTCCTCGGCGAGAAGACGACGGAGCGCATCGTCGAGATTGGCCCCGCAGACACACTCGGCGTAATGGCAAAGCGCACACTGGCCAGCAAATACGAAGCACACGATGCTGCCCGATCACTGCAGCGTCAAATCCTCTGCTACAACAAGGACGCAAAAGACATCTACTACGATGTAGACCCTATAGAGGAGGAGCCAGAGGCTCCAGCATCTGCCCCAGCTGCCTCCTCGTCTGTCCCCGCTGCATCATCACCCGCTGCCGCTGCCGCTCCACCACCACCAAGCGCTGGGCCTGCAGCTCAGGTTCCAGATGCACCAGTCACGGCTACCGACATTCTGCGAACGCTCGTAGCCCAGAAGCTCAAGAAGCCCCTTATGGACATTCCGTTGTCCAAGGCCATCAAGGATTTGGTCGGAGGTAAGACCAATTGCACACCCACCAAGTACTACTCCAACTGACTTGTACCTCTAGGCAAATCTACCCTCCAGAACGAAATCCTCGGAGACCTGGGCAAGGAATTCGGCTCCACCCCAGAGAAGCCTGAAGACACCCCTCTCGACGAGCTCGGTGCTTCAATGCAGGCTACCTTCAATGGTCAGCTTGGAAAACAATCTTCTTCCCTCATTGCCCGTATGGTGTCCTCCAAGATGCCTGGTGGCTTCAACATCACAGCTGTGCGCAAGCATCTCGAGACAAGGTGGGGGTTGGCGCAAGGCCGACAGGACGGAGTCCTGCTGCTCGCCATTACCAACGAGCCACCCGCGCGTCTGGGTTCCGAGGCGGAAGGCAAGGCCTTCTTGGATGAGCAGGCGAACAAATATGCAGGCATTGCCGGAATCAACCTGTCTGCTCCTACAGCCGGCGGCGATTCTGGCGGTTCTGGTGGCGGCATGATGATGGACCCTGCGGCCATCGACGCCCTGACCAAGGACCAACGCCAACTTTTCAAGCAACAGCTTGAGTTGTTTGCGCGATACCTCAAGATTGACCTGCGCTCAGGCGACAAGTCTTTTGTCGATTCGCAAAAGGCCCAGTCCGCGCTTCAAGCCCAGCTTGATCTGTGGACCACTGAGCATGGCGAATTTTACGCGTCTGGAATTGAGCCTCAGTTTACGCCGCTCAAGGCGCGTGTCTACGACTCATCATGGAACTGGGCTCGCCAAGATGCCCTCACCATGTACTACGACATCATCTTCGGCAAACTCAAGGCTGTAGATCGTGAGATTGTCAGCCGCTGCATTGCCATCATGAACCGATCGAACCCGCTGCTTCTTGACTTCATGCAGTATCACATGGACCACTGCCCTACTGAGCGCGGTGAAACATATGAGCTTGCAAAAGAACTTGGTCAACAACTCATTGACAACTGCAAAGAGGTGTTGAATGAGGCACCCGTCTACAAGGATGTCGCCATACCCACCGCACCCCATCTTGAGATTGACCCCAAGGGCAACATGAACTACCAAGAAGTTCCAAGAGCGAGCGTTCGGAAGCTTGAGCATTACGTGCGCGAAATGGCTGAAGGAGGAAAGCTGTCCGAGTACGGCAACCGAACAAAAGTCCAAAATGACCTGCAAAGAATTTACAAGCTCATTAAGCAGCAACACAAGCTTTCGAAATCATCGCAGCTGCAAATCAAGAGCTTGTACAGCAACGTCATTCGCTCTCTTTCCATGAATGAGGGCCAAATCATGCCTAGTGAGAACGGCAAGGCCGTCGGTGGTAAGCGGGGTCGCAACGGTCGCGTGCACGCCTCTAAACAAGGCAAGGTCGAGACCATTCCCTTCCTGCATCTCAAGAGGAAAGATGATCACGGCTGGGAGTACAGCAAGAAGCTGACCGGTGTCTACCTCGACTGTCTTGAGGATGCCGCCAAGTCTGGTGTCACGTTCCAGGGCAAGTACGCTCTTATGACAGGTGCCGGTGCCGGTTCTATCGGTGCTCAGGTCCTTCAGGGCCTCATCAGCGGTGGAGCCAAGGTTGTTGTGACGACTTCTAGGTTCTCACGCGAAGTTACTGAGTACTACCAATCCATGTACTCACGATATGGTGCTCGCGGTTCCCAGCTGATTGTTGTGCCTTTCAACCAAGGTAGCAACCAGGATGTTGAAGCTTTGATTGACTACATCTTCGACACCAAGAAGGGCCTCGGCTGGGACCTTGATCTAATCGTTCCTTTCGCCGCCATCCCCGAGAATGGCCGTGAGATTGATAGCATTGACTCCAAGTCTGAGCTCGCACATCGCATCATGCTGACCAACCTCTTGCGTATGCTCGGAGCTGTCAAGAAGCAGAAGCAGGCTTACGGTTACGAGACCCGCCCAGCACAAGTCATTCTTCCCTTGTCGCCCAACCACGGCACTTTTGGCAACGATGGTCTCTACTCGGAATCCAAGATTTCGCTAGAGACTCTGTTCTCAAGGTGGCACTCAGAAAGCTGGGGCAACTATCTTACGATTTGCGGTGCCGTCATTGGCTGGACCCGTGGTACCGGACTTATGGGCGCCAACAACATTGTCGCCGAAGGTATCGAGAAGTATGGTGTACGCACCTTCTCTCAGCAAGAAATGGCCTTTAATCTGCTTGGTCTGATGGCACCACCGATTGTCAACCTGTGCCAGGTCGAGCCCGTTTGGGCCGATCTCAACGGTGGCTTCCAATACATTCCTAATCTCAAGGACCTCATGACAGACCTCCGTAAGGAGCTCACGGAAACAAGTGATATCCGCAGGGCTGTCATCAAGGAAAACGCCATTGAGAACAAGGTCGTCAACGGCGAGGCGAGCGAGGCTCTGTACAAGACTGCCAAGATCGAACCCCGTGCAAACATGAAGTTCGATTTCCCCAAGCTCCCTGATTGGGATACCGAAGTCAAGCCTCTTAACGAGAACCTCAAGGGCATGGTTGACCTTGAGAAGGTTGTTGTCGTCACCGGTTTTGCCGAGGTTGGTCCCTGGGGTAACTCGAGGACGCGCTGGGAGATGGAGGCCTACGGCGAATTCTCCATTGAAGGATGTGTTGAGATGGCCTGGATCATGGGTCTTATCAAGAACCATAACGGTCCTCTCAAGGGCAAGAGCTACTCTGGCTGGGTCGATGCAAAGACAAACGAGCCAATTGACGACAAGGATGTCAAGCCAAAGTACGAAAAGTACATTCTTGAACACTCTGGTATTCGTCTTATTGAGCCAGAGCTGTTCAACGGCTATGACCCTAAGAACAAGCAGCTCATGCAAGAGATCCAGATTGAGGAGGATCTTGATCCTTTCGAGGCATCCAAGGAACTAGCGGAAGAGTTCAAGAGGGAGCATGGTGACAAGGTTGAGGTCTTCGCCATTGAGGACTCAGGCGAGTACACTGTCCGGATGAAGAAGGGTGCTACTCTTCTGATCCCCAAGGCCCTGCGCTTCGACCGCCTTGTTGCCGGCCAGGTCCCGACTGGTTGGGATGCTAAGAAATATGGTGTGCCTGATGATATCATCTCACAAGTCGACCCGGTAACACTATTCGTGCTTGTTTCCACTGCCGAGTGTCTGCTTTCTAGCGGTATCACCGATCCCTACGAATTCTACCAGTATGTCCACCTTTCTGAAGTTGGTAACTGCGTCGGTTCCGGTATTGGTGGTACTACCGCCCTTCGAGGAATGTACAAAGATCGCTTCATGGACAAGCCGGTCCAGAAAGATATTCTCCAGGAGTCCTTCATCAACACGATGAGCGCCTGGGTCAACATGTTGCTTATGTCGTCCACCGGTCCCATCAAGACCCCAGTCGGTGCTTGCGCTACTGCTGTCGAATCTATTGACATTGGTTACGACACGATTGTGGAGGGCAAGGCTCGTGTCTGCTTCGTCGGTGGGTTTGATGACTTCCAGGAGGAAGGCTCGTACGAATTCGCCAACATGAAGGCCACTAGCAACGCTGAAGACGAATTCGCCCATGGTCGCACACCGAGGGAGATGTCCCGTCCTACCACAACCACTAGGAACGGATTTATGGAGTCTCAAGGTTGCGGAATGCAGGTCATCATGGATGCAAAGCTTGCTCTTGACATGGGTGTTCCCATTTACGGAGTGCTCGGTTTCACTGCTACTGCAACTGACAAGATTGGTCGTTCAGTTCCTGCTCCTGGCAAGGGTGTGTTGACAACTGCACGCGAGAACCCATCCAAGTTCCCCTCGCCCCTCCTTGACATCAAGTACAGGAGGCGCCAGATGGACCTGCGACGCAAGCAAATCAAGCAGTGGCAGGAGTCAGAGGTCCTTTATCTCCAAGAGGAGGTTGCAGCCATGAAGGATGTTTCTGGTGATGACTTCGATGAGTCGGCCTATCTCGAGGAGCGCGTTGCAAACATTGAAGCGGAGGCCAAGCGACAAGAGAAGGACGCGCTCAACAGCTTGGGCAACAACTTCTGGAAGCAAGATCCTCGCATCGCTCCTCTTCGTGGCGCTCTTGCGACATGGGGTCTTACAATTGACGACCTCGATGTTGCCTCTTTCCACGGCACTTCGACTGTTGCCAACGACAAGAATGAGTCCGACGTTATCTGCCAGCAGATGCGTCACCTCGGCCGTAAGAAGGGAAATGCACTGCTCGGTATCTTCCAGAAATATCTCACTGGTCACCCCAAGGGTGCTGCCGGTGCATGGATGTTCAACGGCTGTCTGCAGGTGCTCAACACTGGTCTCGTACCAGGCAACCGCAATGCGGACAACGTCGACAAGATCATGGAGAAGTTCGATTACATCGTGTACCCATCGCAAGCTATTCAGACCGATGGTATCAAGGCTTTCTCTGTCACTTCCTTTGGTTTCGGACAAAAAGGAGCCCAGGCTATTGGTATCCATCCCAGGTACCTATATGCTGCGCTTGAGCATCACCAGTTTGCTGCCTACAAGCAAAAGGTTGAAGCCCGCCAAAAGAAGGCCTACCGCTACTTCCATGACGGTCTCATTAACAACACCATGTTCCGCGCCAAGGACAAGGCACCATATGAAGACGAGAAGATGCAAGAGGTTTTCCTTAACCCACAAGCTCGTGTCACAGTCGACAAGAAGACAGGGACATATAGCTACCCGAAGAACCCTACGCCGGCCTCCAAGAAGGACAAGAAGTCTCAAGAAACTATGAAGATGCTTGAGCAGCTTACACAGAGTACTGCTTCCGCTAGTTCCAAGGTCGGTGTCGATGTTGAGAGCCTCAGTGCTCTGAACATTGAGAATGACACTTTCATTGAGCGCAATTTCACTGAAAAGGAGATTGCATACTGCCGAAAGGCCCCGAACCCCCAAGCAAGCTTCACTGGCAAGTGGTCTGCGAAGGAGGCCGTTTTCAAATCTCTTGGTGTCAAGGGTGAAGGTGCTGGCGCTCCTTTGAAGGACATTGAGATTGTCAACGACGAGTCAGGAGCGCCGTCAGTTCAGGTATGTGATACAAACTCGGCGATTTTTTTCGAAGCATTTTCTAACGTGACTACAGCTGTACGGCAAAGCCGACGAAGAAGCCAAGCGTGTCGGCGTCAAGAACATCAATATCAGCATTAGCCACTCTGACGATCAAGCCGTCTCAGTTGCTATTGCTCAGTTCTAGGCAGACCATGGCCAATAGAAGGATGATTGACAACGAGGTAAAAAGCGGGCACTAATATGGAAAGACTATGCTGGTACACGCGTCATTCCCCAAGCTTCTTCTATCGAGTGCAGAGACGCCTTCCGAGCGTCTGGTTAGTCACCGGCTTGGCAGGCTTGTTTGATGAATGTGTCATGATAAAGTTAAGTTATGTATTGTAATGCAATAAAATATTGTTCAAACAAAAAGGGTATCAACTTGAAGTCAATGCAACATGAATACAAGCCGGGACACGAGCCGATGCAGCCCACATTATCTATAGCACTCGATGACGTGATGTGCAGTAACATGGCCGACTATCTCTCGACCCAGGGATACGGAACACGTCCGATAAGCTCAACAACGGAGATTGAATACGCGAGCCTGGGCGACATGTACCCCGCTCGTTTTCCCGATTGGAAGAGTGTCGGACATGTGGTTGAGGCTGACCTGCAGCGGGTGGCTGCATGAGCGTAAGCTGTTGAACATGTTGGGACACGCAGGATCTCGGACAATGTCGGGTACGTGTGGGTCACCACTGGCTTGCACAAGTCATGGTCAGTACCGCGAAGAGTATAGCGTATACGCGGAGGTTTACAATGGATGTAAAGATCGGTTGGTCTGAGCTGAGTGTAGAGATAAGAAGTACTGACTACTTGGTTTGTTGGGAGAAGGTACTTTTGGGGCGAAAGGAAGTGCATTGGGTTGACGTGTAGTCTCGCAAGGATCCAGGTACGAAGAGGATTCGGGAATGGGACTATGTATTATCTATGTACTCTCGATGTATCTATGAAGTACCAAAAACCTGGTTGCCAAGACAACAGTCTAGCCTGGCTTCATGACTCCATGTTTCCCTTCTACAAAAGCTCGGGAGATGGAGTAAGAAGGTAGCCTCTAAATGAGCCTCCTTTTCTAGTACAGAAGCCTCTACCGTGCAAAACTATCACTTTACCAAGGATAGTTCCTCTTAACCCACATCAAATCCTTCTCACTCGGCCTCCTCCCCTGCTCCACCAGCCTCGTCCCCTTTCTATGATCCTTTGGATCCACATATGCCACCACAGGACAATCCTCACCCTTAGTGATGCACCGCTGATTCGAATACCCAGATACACTGGCATAATGCATGATGCTTGCGATATCGAAGCCTGCATTTGACTTGATGGGCCAACCTGGTTCAACGCGGTTTTTGACAAAGGCGGCGCACGTGCAACCGTATTTGATGGTTAGATGGATGGAGCGGCAGAGGTTCTCGGGCGTGATGAGCGGGCCTTCGTGGGCGTGGACGCGCTTCCAGCATGCGTCCCAGTCTGCGAGGGACTTGGGGGTGACTTTCAGGTAGGTGTCGCGGTCCGGGTGGTTGTGCTCGTGGGCCATGCCTAGTCGGTTAGTACTAGCTATATATCGCTACTGCCATTCTACCAATGTCCGATGGGAGCTTGCAGTTGATGTGGTAATGGGGAGGGGGATTGACTCACCTAGAACATGACCGAGCTCGTGCATGACTCCAAGAAGTGTATATCCATTGGCGATATATACGAGTTGCTGCCAGGGCTTCCCGTTGCGTGTCAAGCCGACACTTCCGCCCCAGCCTCCGTTCTCAGTGTATTCGATTGCAAGAGTGTCCTTGGGGACCTTGTCGTTCCAGGCGTCACGGTTGGTTGGAGAAGCACAGTACAGTGGCTTTCCCTGGGCGTTTTTGCGCTCTTGGAAGCTGATGGCGTGGCCGGAGGTGCGACTCGCTGGGCCGCCGAGATGTCTGCGAGTTTGTTAAGTTTCTGGCTGAAGCAAAAGAAATAAAGTAAAGTGTATTTGGTGTTTACTTACTCGATCCACTTCGCCATACCGTTCTCCACTACGTTTCGAATGTTCCTGCGGTCATACTCTTGTGCGAAACAATACGGGATAATGACCTGATGCTCGCCAGTGCGCGGCCACGGAATGGGACCGCCTTCAGTTCCCCAGGCATCGGTTGAGCCTTGACTTTCCAAAGCTCCATGCTTCTCCAGCTCGGCTATGTAGTCGGGCCAGTCGGTGGCCTTTGTCCCGTTGTCGTAGACGGGCACTGGAGTACCGCAGAAGGGACCGAATTTGGGTACAGTCTCCTGAGCGAGAGCTGTAGCAAGGAGTGCAACGAATGGTAAAAGGGAGAGTGTAATCATGCTTTCTGACTTCTTGGTTGAGAATGATGGTTGCTGTCAGATGGAGCTGGCTACGATGGTAACAGTACTTTATATAGCTGGAGGACATGCTATCTGCTGCATGAAAGCATCAATATGTGGGAGTGAAAGGTGCTTAGCGAGATATGAGTGCTCAAAGAGGAAACCATGATGACTCGAGAGGAGTGAAAGGTGGGTAGGCAGCAGTGAACTGCACACTAGGAGTTACGACAAAATATCAATCGATTCAGTTTCGCTGCCTCATAATGTGACGTCATCTTTATAGTCGCTGGGACGTATCTTATATACATCGAATACATCTAGCGGCCGTTGACTCCCATGGGCTATCCCTGTTTGCAGTTGACTTTACCTGTCAAACCTCTTCATTGTACAAAATCACTGCTGAAGGGCCTGATTTTGCCCGTCTGAATCCCATTTGGCAGTTCTAAGCAGATATTTGAAGTAAATTCAACCTCAGTTTGCGTTGTTTCATGCAATATATCGAGATTGCTCACAAAATTAATCGCTCCTGGGTGAAAGCACACATCCCACCAATGTATAGAAGTTTTACAACAACTATGAATTCAATTCGTACGTTCAAAGCTTTACACGCTAATGAACAGCACATTACACAGGCAGATATAAAAGGTCTGCGTCGGCATACTCTATCCTAAATTGAGGGCTCCTGAACTGCACCCTTATATGAACAGCGACGAAGATGTCAAGGCGCCAAATCTATTCCCTGACAGATATCTGTCTTCTGTACCCATAAATGAGCTCAAAAAGTCTTCAGTGGCTGTTACTCGCCTCTGTTCAGGCCATGGTTCACTACCGCTTTGTTCATGTCTGTTTAGGAAACTGCAAAAAAAAACGTGACAATTTATTTATCAATACCTGATTTACCTGAACAGGGCGCTACGATAGGGCCGTAGCTGTACCTTCAATCACTACCACCGTATGCCGACAAAACATAAGGATGTATTAAGTCAAAGCTGGGTGCAGCCCTGAGTTTTGAATCGGCGTCCAAGATAGTTGAAATCGACGAAGCAAGGTGAATGGGATGCCTAAAGAGGGCTTTTGGCAGAAACAGAACCAAAATTTGGGCGCGGAACAATTCATTGTGGACAATGCCTCTCATTTTCAGCGGGTCACGACAGAATTCTTCTCTATATATGGTCTATGAGACGGTATCTGTCCTGCGTTCCCTGTTAATTGGAGAAATAGAGGTGTTGTAGGAACAAAGGAGAAAAGTAAGGGGAAAGCTCCCTTCCTGGTAATTTTGAGGAACAATATGTGTCGCTTTAAGAATCTCTTGGCACAGTACTATGTGCGTCTTCCCCATTTGTATTACAAATGCTGCTCACGCCAAGCCGGAAATCTACTAGTGGGCGGTGGGAAGGGCCGGGTCAGTATCTCGGTCTCCGGATATTCTGGCTCCGTGATACTAAAGCGACTATCTTGCTACGTGACAAGTATCATATCTTATTATATGGTCTTGAGGCTTTCAAGGGAGGCAAAATATGTATATGTATCTCTTTACTCGCAACAGCAGTCCGTTCTAGAACCAATCTATTTTCCAAAAGCATTCAACAAAACACCAAAATGTCAGCGGACCGCCTATTCCAGCCCCTCAAGGTGGGTAACATGGAGCTCAAGCACCGTGTCGCCATGGCGCCTTGTACACGCTTCCGCGCAAGCGATGGTTATGAGGTCATCCCTCTGGCTGCAAAGTATTATGCTGAGCGTGCCTGTGTATCCGGAACACTTATTATTACCGAAGCGACATTGATATCGAAACAAGCTGGTGGTTTCGCCAACGTACCCGGTATCTGGTCACAAGCTCAAGTTGACGCCTGGAAGCTAGTCACCAGGGCCGTTCACGAAAAGGGCTCATATATTTATCTCCAACTGTGGAGTCTTGGACGTACAGCAGACCCGAAAGTCGCAGAGAAAGAAGGCATTACCATCAAGTCTTCTAGCCCTGTATCTCTGGGTGAAGGCTTCGCTACACCAAAGGAAATGACTGTGGAAGAGATCAAAGAGTCCATCCAGGAATAAGCCCAAGCTGCAAAGAACGCCATCGAGGCTGGTTTCGACGGGGTGTAAATTCACGCTACCCACGGATTTCTCATCGACCAGTTCCTACAAGATACCTGTAACAAGCGTACAGACTCCTACGGTGGCTCTATCGAGAACCGCTCTCGGTTCGCTGTAGAAGTTACACAGGCCGTAATTGAAGCCATTGGCGCAGAAAAGACTGGTATCCGGTTGAGCCCATTCTCCTCATACTTCGGTATGAGGATGAAAGACCCGCTACCTCAATTCATCGATATCATGAAGAAAATGGATGCTTTGAATCTTGCTTTTCTGCATCTTGTCGAACCACGTGTTCTCGGTAGCGACGACGTTGAAACCACGGAATCAGTTGAACCCCTACTACCGCACTTCACCGGCCCATTGATCCTTGCTGGAGGCTTCAAGCTCCAAAATGCAAACGAGTATGTAGAGAAGCACAAGGATAGGGATATTGTTATTGCGTTTGGACGCTACTTTATCTCGACGCCTGATCTAGTATTCAGGTTGCAGAAAGGCATCGAATTTAACCCTTACGACCGTGACACCTTTTACTTTCCGAATGAGGGTGAGAACGGTTATACGGACTATCCGTTTAGTGATGAGTGGAAGGCGGAGCAAGCGAATTGACAGAGAGGAAATATAGACATACCCATTTATACATTGAAAGGCGGTTCCCCGTGATATATGCATGTATACTATGTAGTTAGGACCGATTATAGAAATGTTGTTATTGCGTGTTACAGCCACGATGAAGTATTTTGTAGTTATGTAAGCTGTATGATTGTGATTGCCGGTTCGCTATTCATACAGTGTTTACTATATCAATGCATAGATCAATAGCAAATCGTGGAGTGATTTAGTGCTACGCATTTCTAGGGTAATTGTGCTCAGTGACCGCACATGGGATGAGTAACATGTCTCACTAGTTCAACAAGAAGCAGAATCGTTCAGGAATATAACTGTTGAAGAGCAACAGTCTTTGAATCTCACGTAATGTAGACAACTTTGTAACGTTTTTATAGTAGCACTCATATTTCGGTGGCAGATAGTGGCTGAGCCATCCCATTCTTGACTAGTTAGATTTTGCTTTGTTTTCCGTAGATGAATCTAACCATGTTGTTCCACAGTAATGGAGATAACTTAACACCACTCTATAGAACAATGCAATGTCCCATGTGATTTCTAACACTGTGTCTTGGATGAAATGATCGATATCTCTTCACAAAGCTTGGGGTTCTAGCTATCACTCACTGTGCGACTGACTACAATCATTGTGTGAGACAAGCTCCAATCCCAGTATAAAAGTGTGTATTACTCTCCCGAAAGACCAGTATTATACAACAACTTCTACGATCGAAGACAAATAACCCAACATGTCTCAACGTCTCATCATGTCTCAAGAGTCCGCCAAACCTACAAAGCTCACCGTACCCTTAAAGTCCGCCATGCGTAAAACTTCGCCTGTGCCCGAAAAGCCTGCCATATCCAATGAGCTAAGCCTGCGTAGAAATTCCACCACGTCTAAACAACTAAATAAGTCTGCAAAACCTGCCATGCGTATAAATTCACCTATACCCGAAAAGTCCGCCATATCCAACCAGTCACCCATAAGTAGAGGTTCGGCTACATCTAAACAGCCGGCTGGGCCTAAAAAGCCCGCCACACCGATAGCTTCACCCTCCCCAGTATTTAGAAGGTCCGAAATGCCTAGAAAGCCCCCCGTACCTAAGCAGGTTCGGAAGAGGCGGGTAGCATTTGCCCCAGACACTGCTTTTGAACCAGGACGTCGGGTCAATGAGTTCTGGAGGTTTGGGGCGCTATACAAAGCGGGGAAGCATGCAAATGTCATGAGTGGGGGATGGCTCGATACTAGTTTCAAGTCAGACCTTCTGGAGGCGATGCTAAATCTCAAGGTCTACGCAACATATACTGTCGACAGCAGGACTGAATTCACCGACATCCACGATGAATTTGTAACGTATATGAAGGAAGGCAAGCCAATTTCTCCGGGAAAACGCAGCACACTTCGAGACCACGAACTCTGCCTCGAGGTGATGGATGATTATGCAGAGTATCTCGAACGCTGTAATGCGAATGGTTCGACCTTGGCTAGAGATGAGCTAGCAGCGGCGAAAGTCTTGGTTGTCTACCGGGGCCAAAACGGCGGACTCCTTGGCTTCCAGTTCCTCAAAGACACGTGGGACGATGCGGAGGCTGCGGAGTACTTGGATCAGTTGAAAGATGAGATCCCTCCAGATAATCAAGGTGGATCCTCGGAAAATATCCTTGACGAGATGCGGAAACGGTAGTTTCAGTCATGCAGACATGGACCCACATATCATAGTAATGCTTTGCAGTCTTCGCGTATGAAAATAGTACAGGTCAAAACAGTTTTAGTCTTTTTTTAGTCAATAGCATGTTACAATATACATTATCCACGTATCGCTTACCTTTCCACTTTATTTTATCATGCCGTTGGTTGTGTTGTTGAACCTTGGACGCCACGGGTTTTGCTTCGTGATGTTAGTGGTCGCGAGCGGGCGTGCCGTCCCGAAGTAGTATCAGTGGCCTAACCCTGCTTATCCGGAGTCTTTGTGGGATTTTAAATCGCCGTAAAAGCAGCACGACTCCTAGTCTACCCCACGCGATGATCAAAAACTGGACCAAAACCCTGGATCAAAGCCGCTAGTTATGCTAGCCTCCTCTTCAAGAAGAGAAGTGATTGCGACGTACTAAAATCCCGTTCCCGTTGTCAAGGAAGAACAACAGTAGCGTACCTGCCAAATTTGGGCATGATTCTCGTACTTTCATCAGCACCAAGTAAGTCTGCCAAGATTGCCTGATATAAAATCTGGTCATGGGTTTCTAACATGTCGCAATTGGCCTGCCAAGCGCACCTAGAATGCCCTCAACAAGCATGGCAGGCGTGGACACCTAGGGAAGTTTTGCCTAACCCTATATTCTGGTTAGGTTATGACGCACGATTGATTAATCGCCGTCGGTGTTTTTCAACAATGTCACCCAGCGAGCCTATGAAGCCTGAGGAAAATAAATGCCAAGAACAGTAAAGTGGATTTGAGCAATGCACGGAGCGAAGGGATCGTCGTGGGGTACTGCATGATAAATAAACAGGGCTGGCTCGAGGAGTTATGTTAGTATTAGCATCACCAAACCATTGTTTCAGGAATTGCTGCTGAAACTTGGCAGATCGAGGTTGATAATTGTATCGTCCCACACCCGCAGAACGCTCCGCATTTCTGAGGAACGTGATCAGCAGTCAAAACCGAAGCTTCGCTGAATTAGACTGGGACGGACCGATGCAGGGCCGACCTTTTACGGGTGTTGAAGGCTCCGTGCTGGGCTTGTGCCAGAGTAGCGCATCACGTGGACATCATGTGAACATCATAGTTCACGTAACAACTAAGGTCATCGCGTATCCGTGATGACGTGCCGAGGTTTGGTAAAGTCGTTGATGTATCTACATTACATGTTATTGTTGTTATTGTTCGTTATTTACAGAATCTTGCTGAATCAATCAGTCAAGATGAGTGTACTGAGCATTTGGTAATAATGCGGTAGGTGTACAAAAGAGATCATCATCAAGATACCGATCGTGGTCACCTTCTGAACCACGCCATTAGGTCCCCTTTGACCGTTTTCCTCAGATGCTCGTTGAACCCGTACGTGAGGGCGTTTGCAAGTCCGATGAATTGCGTTGAACATTGGAGGATGGTCAGCGTCTTACTTTTGTGCCCTGATGCTTCCACCAGACGATTGATCAATCCAGGCGCCCAGAGGATGACGTATAAGATAGGATATGCGTTGAGAAGCAGCATTCTCTGGATTTCCTTTTCGACGTTCCGACTAGTGGCCCCGTTATAGAGAGTTCCAGTCAAGTTGGTTGGAGGGCCCTGTGATCCAGCTATTGCTATTTCTGCCCTGGCAGCTTCAACGTCGCGTTCGGAGTCTACAGCAGGGTGTGCGTCTATGGTGATAACTACAGTCAGTTGAAGATCATAATGGATGGAGATCCCAGAACCTAGGGGGTGGCGAAACAGAAACAAGCGTTTGGAGATGGGAAGAGCTGACATACATGGTGAACTGCTAGGAGAGGGCCCTTTTGGCGTTGTATCACTGTGGATACTGTCGCCCTTGCTCGCTTCAACGGATGATCCGGCAAGTTGTGCCTTCCCAACGCTGCCGCTTTGGGCGTGTTTCACTTCGATACGGTACTCGACATTGATCTTATGTAGCTCCACTTGGGATTCGCTCTTCAGCTGGAAAGCATCGTCTCGACGGAATTCGCGGCGCCTAACAGAACTTCCTGGGTCGTACGATTTTCCCATGCTGTGCGCATGCAGGGTTGAAAAGTGCCTCTTCATGTAAATCCATATATAGATATATATGCCAATGGTGATGAAGATGATGGTAAATCGCCATGCATGAGTCAGGCCATAGCGCAGGTCTGTTCGTTTGGCACTTATCCAGCACCAATTGCCACTAACGGGGACAATTTCATTGAGTCCTAGGGCAGTGCATGCTGTTTGTTGAAGTCAGCCTTGGCTTAGGTACTCAGGCGCAATATGAATTACATGATATGGTGGGCATGATCCAGCAAGACGCGCAAATGAGGATCTTCTTCAGGGTAGAGACATTGGGCATGTAAGTCTTTCGAGTAATGGTAAGGAGTGTGACGATAGCGATGGCCAGGATGGAAAAGTCGGCCGCCTGGGAATTTGTCAGTGAAGGATCCAAGAGAGTGGATATCGGGTTTGAGAAGGCTTACCTGAACGGACCACTGGCCCACCCAACCATTTAAATTACACGCGACGCCATCGACCAAGTCACGTTGATTTGCGACAACCCAAGCTCCCGATATTGAATTGTTCACTGAGTTGATGAATTCTGTTGTGGTGGTTAGCCTGACGTGTAGAGGTGGCAACTAGGGGGTGAGGCATCGTACCAGCGAGAGCGAGATTCAAAACAAGTACGTGACGGAAAGAGCGTTGCTGGTCGGCGTAGATGACATAGCAGACGAGAACGCATGAGGTGGCAACGGCGGAACAAAGGCTGCCCACAAGCGTAGGAACCGCAACACTCCAGGTGATGGGCATGGTGAGACAATTGCGCAGTTGTGAGTAGGGCCTGAGGTACTTCAACAACAACAACAACTGGCTAAAGACTACAGATGGGCATGGCGATATATGTAACATGGAGGGTAGCGAACGCATTTAGCGGCACAAACCGTAAGTAAGTATAATTGGGAGGGCAGTCAAGTCTTGGGGGGACTCATGCAGCCGCACACGCAGGTTTTACCACCCATTTCCCACTACATGCGGTAGTCTAATGTTTAGGGCGGCGGTCGTGCAGAGTTTCGACTATCTTGTTATTGAGCCGAATGTCTGTATCGCCCGCGTGCCCGGGCCAGGGACCCCTACCGGTCGTTGACAGGCAGTCTAGGAGCGCGCTCCGCCGACGCCTCGAAGAAGTGGTTCCTAACGCCCCTGAATGCGGCTGCGCGTGAACTGGTGGCACGAAGCAATTCAATTCAACTCAATTCAATTTTGTCTTGATAGGATATACAGGCGGTGGATTGGATCGATGGAACATGATTGGTTGCCACCGACGATTAGAGGTGCCGCTGGAGTTTGCCCGCATAGCACCTTTAGCTCTCCTGGCTCTCTCTGCCTCGGGCCTTGCCTTAATCTATTGCCCTGACACCGCTGGGCATTGGCTGCCCTTGCAACGCCTCTGCTTGGAACCCGACTCAAGCACAGCGCACGTGCGCCCACCAGCTTTGCTATCCAAGTACAGCGCCGTCACAGATGTTGATCTCCCGAAACGCAGTGTGCCTCTTATCCCGGCGCCTCACAGACTGCGCATTCTGTTCGTCAACCAAGGCTCTGGCCTTAGGCTGCGCAGTCTTTATTGGTAAGAAAACTGTCCGGTTCTGCATCGCATGATGACATGTATGCTCAGCATTACCTTGCCGTACTGAACTAAACGCGGGACGGCTGACAGTTGGCTGACAGCAGCACGAAACCAGACTTGCGCAATGTTCCCATACTTAGACGGACTGCCTTGTCCCTGCTTGAGTGGCCGTTGAGACCTTTGACCTTTGACCTTTGAGCCTCACCCGCACCATGAGCACAGAAACACAGATCCATCATCCGGCACCTGTGTTTTCGCATCCAGCTTCTGGAACTGGGCGCATGGGCGCACGAGCATTCGCCTTGCCATCGCCGACCATTCACGTCTTCTCTCTAACAACTTATTCATAGTAGCACACACATGCCTATGCGACTCCATGCAAGTAATTGGGCATTCACTGGTATTGGGTGGCCTTACTGAGAGCATCGTCACCTCGACCGATCGATCAGCCTGTCTGTGTCTTCGCTCCCTTCTACGTCACAAGGCTATCCCAGCGTGGGGAATAAGCCTTCGCTAATTGCGCCTTCGCTTCACACGATGCGTGCCGTCTCATCCTTGTTCTAGCCCGGCCCCCCATGAGCTCCACTCGAAACACCCTCCTCTCACCCAGCTTACTCGCTCCTCCCTCCATCATAGTATACATAAAGTAATGTGTTCTATGTATACATACCCTCTAGCGCTTACTGTCTCGTCTTTGCTAAGCTGATGCATTAAACGTAGCCAAGCCCTTACCATTGCCATGATATAACCAGGTCAACGGTGCTTCTTACGATTCTAAAAATCTAAGTATACAAACGTAGGCCCTTTGGGTCCGCTAGATTTGCTCACAACCCACCATACTGCAACTCTCAACCTAAGCATTCCAATTGTCTGTGGCTGAAGTGGCATCAGAGCCAAGAGTCTACCACCATTCCGCGGCGCCTACAATGTAAGTGCTAGCTACAAGAAGAAGCTAACGCCGCGCTGGCCAACAAGACTTCTACTGGTCTACATTCTCCACATACGTACTACGACTACGAAGGAGCTCGCTCTCGTAAGGAACCGTCTGGCCCGTGCACCCACTCAAGACTGAGTCCACCAATGCAAAGAGTGGATACATTCGGCCAAAAGAGAGGGAACTATTTAAAATACCCAAAATAAGCTTTCTTCTAAGCTTTCTGATAGACCACGTCGCGATGTCTGCGATACAAAAAAAAGCAACATCTCGGCTGTAGAAAATGAGCGCACGGGCTAGGTGATTACTCACTCAAATCGAGGCCCTTCGTAGACACATGCACCCCCTCCACAGCAAAAGTGGCAGTACTTAGCGCATACTCCCGAGTAAGGTACTGCCACCTTTTCTGTGGAGGGGGGCCTCCATGGCGATAAGCGAGCTTACCTACGGACCTCTTTCCGCCTCCTTCGCTCACACCTAGGTCTGGGTACATGGAGTCCCGGACTTCCCCGTCTATCCCCGTGGCGCTCTTTGTCTAGTTCGCCCCAGTTTTCGTTAGGCTGCGGGTGGCAGCGTCCCATCCGAACTTCAACAGGATACTGTTCTAGGCCCCGTTAGTGGAGGTGCGAACATCGTCAAGCAACCATCAGGAAATGCGTAGTTAAGGGGGAGGCGGGAGGCGGGAGGCGGGGCCATTGCGCCCCAGCTATTGCGTGCGCTGATAGCAAACAGTTATTGGAATTCCCCGACTTTAGATCTAATCAATTAATATTAGAGTTTCATTCTCTTGGCAGCCAAAACATGAGTATGTCCTTAGTTAGAGAAACTTGCATAGCCGGTGTGCCTCAAGGACCTTGGGGATGACGGGATATACGTGCACGTGTGACTGTTTGATCATCGATGTTATAGCTAGCATTGTGGAAAGGATACCTATGTATGAACACAAGGATTAAGGGTCTTAGACTGTAAGTGTAAATTACCGTGGCAAAACCCAAAGATTTGGGGCTAGACCCCATCTTTGCTTTTTTTTCGTTCATGATATCATTATTTCTTACAATTCTCCTAGGTTATTCCTCGTCTACAGTATGCCCCCATGTACCATTTGGTCAAATCGGTCCCCGTGTAATTCGAAATGGGTCAAGGCAACATCGGAGATCGACCCAGACTGACACTTGAGTGGGCTTCTTGTTCCTTTTGTATATGTGAATGGATCTTGAGCTAGAAATCTAGATCGAGCCCCTGGCTTGGTTGAAAAATTACACCTCCATGTGCGGCGAAAGAAAGGTCGCATCGTGGGTACACAGGCGGCCATAATGACGATGTTTTGTTCTACTCTATATAGAAGTCAGCCTAATATGGAGAATTAAAGGAGAGACAAAATTACTTACAAGCCCCATATTATTAGCGCTACAGGCTTCCAAACTGGGCACCATCAGTCATGACCTCACACTGTATGTTAACATACTTACGAGGATCAATTGTGTCTGTAAATAACGGCAAATACGTCCCCTTAACGATGGTGATTATCGCACACAGCATGGTCATACTCATCATTACGATGAGGCCAATCTTGGTGGACCAAGCTATCTGTAGATTCCAGAATGTGCATGCGGGCGCCACTGTCAAAACCACATCCGTGAATGTCGTGTACGCACAGAACCAGTACGAAAAGCTATTGAGAATATTCGGATTCCAGCACGAGCCTGGCAATGACTTTTCCCATAGTTTCTGGGTTGGTCGGCATTGTGTAAATGCTAGGGCAATCGTAATGACGGCAAACGATGCTTGCAGAACCGCCATAGAGTACAGAGCAATAGTTTGTCATGAGCTTGGGGAGAGAAGCTGGCAGACAAGAATTGTGATGGATATGTTCGGTAAGCTGAATGCAGCTGTGAATTGTCAACCTTTAGCCAAAGCTACACCTACGAGGCCAATGAACACTTACCAATATTAAAAGCTACAAAGTGTCAACTCAAGCCATGCTAAACCCTCATGTTTATTCACACAGAACATACGGTATCCCAGAATACGGATCAAGGCGCCTTTGAAAAGCCGCTGGTTGCCAAATTGTGCGACAATTACTGCAGTATGTTGACCGAATCCTAATACAGCCCCGTAGCGGACAGATGATAAGGCAATGATGCTGCATAGCTAAACATAACGTGAGTTTAATCGTCCATTCGATAGGAATGAAGTTCGAGAATGCCGTACCAGCGACAGCAAAACGAAGAGGTTGTCCCAGCCAACAACACGAACTAGCTTTACTCTGGAAAAGTTGATGTGCTGTAACAGTCCTTCATTATGACTTACATCTTTTCCAAGAAGTTCTATGCGGTATAGTTGGCAGAATCGAAATCGAGTGAAATGTAGAATGATAATGCAATCAACAAACCCAGGTCATGCGCAATGTTATACCTTTGAGAAAGGGATTGCTTTGAATGAATGAATAAGACTGTGCTGGATCCGCTAGCTGCATTGCCGAGATAATGAGGGAAATCCTTTCGAGGTCCACGTTATTGTGGCACAGCGCAGCATTTTGGCAGATTTATCCCAGGCCTCGCTAACTTTCGCAGACCGACCTTCTCGGTCTAAATTTGATTCACTTATATTAAAAGAAGCTGGAGAGCAAAACATTGCTAGTCATTTCAAACATGCACGAGTATGCACATAAAAACACATCTAAGAGATCAAGCTGCGATACGAGATTCTAGTTTGGGAAGGCTGGTATGACTCGAGCGACTATGCATGAGCAATACTCCACTGCCGAGATATGTGTATAGATGATTCAACAACAATGGCGGTGACACATTCTCACAGGGGTAGTAGACTCTATATTTCGTTCGTTACCAAAGCTTCGCAATGGCCGCGTTTGCACAATGCAGGCAGAGCAAATGCTCCAATATTGCTGTACCTTATGAGCTTACCACAGATACAGTATGTCTGAAACGTAAACGACAGTCCCCAAAGCCTCCGAAAGGTTACATAGTCAGTGTAAGATATTTCTTACAAAGATTGCTAAGGTTCCTAAAGCCTTACCAATCAATGCAAAGACAGTTGGTCGAAGCAAATTTCTTAGTATCAGCATGGGTTTCTTAGATTGTGCAGTTGTTCAGGAGATGAATACGAGCCAAAACAATCTCCTAGTCGGACCAAACAAGCAAAGCTATGACAATCCTCATCTACAAATGCAAGACTGTGAGTTGCATGTGATGATCAAACGCTAGTCGCAAATCCTTAAAGGATTGATCCTGCCGGCTATAATGCACAATTGAGCTACTTGCATGTACGCGAACATGTGGAGCTCTGGGTCTCGGGATTTTAGGCCGGACCGTTTACGGGGACACAGAATGTATGTAGTTAAGATCAGCTTGAAGTCTAAAAACTACCCCCATCAGTAGCAAAAGGCTGCATCGTACAGAAACAACATGTCAAAAACATTTCCGGTCATGCTCGAACGCATCGCGGTGGCTGGCAAGGCTTACCAACGCGAAGATATCGGTTCACGAGAAGAGCTCATCAAGCTGGGCAGAGATGTGGTAGCAGCACTTGAAATCCCAAGTGAGTTCTTGCAAAAAAGCTTCTAGGCCGAGGTAAACTAGCAATACTATCCGAAATTCTCGTGACGTTGCTGATCAGTACTGCAGCCTGCTCCATCAGCACACTGCAGGTTAGCCGCTCAGGTCGGACTATTCCAACACCTTAAATATGCAGGGGAGACGGGAAGTAGTCTTGAGGATCTTGCCCAAGATACAAGAGTCGATGCACTACTACTCCAAGGAATCCTCCGCCACCTAGTCGCCATGAAACTTTTCACATACTCGAATGGAAAGTTCCAAGGAACACCCCTCAGTAACGGTCTCGCAGCAGAGAACTGTCAAAAAAGCATCGATTTCTGCTACGATGTCGCCAGGTCGAGCTTCAATCGCTTTCCCAGCTTCTTCCAAGAAACCGGCTCCAAAATCACAAGTTCTGTCACAAATGGTCTATTTCAGGCCGCACACGGCTTCTACCCCGTAGCAGAGCGTCTAATCGAGGGTTTCGACAAGGACGTCGGTGAAGCCTTGCTTGTAGATGTTGGGGGTGGTCGCGGCCACCATGTTGAGCAGTTCATATCAGAACACAAGGCACATCCCGGGAAGACTGTCCTGAAAGACCGGGAGCCTGTTGTTATCAGTGTTTCAAATCAAGACAAGCTACCCTTTGAGTTGCAGGTACACGACTTCTTTACTACTCAGCCAATCAAGGCTGCATGGACTTACTCGCTTCATTCCATCCTTCATGATTGGAACGATGAAGGAGGGATCAAGATCCTTGATAGCCTGAAGCCTGCGCTTGAGTCTAGGTATTCCCGGGTTCTGTTGATTGAGATTGTGGAGGAGGAGGAGGAGGGTAAGCCTACTATCGCGGAGACGGCCATGGATATGATGATGTTGGCACATTTTGCGGTGCGGGAGAGGACCAGGGTAGAATGGGAAGGTATAATAGAGAAGGCTGGATTGAGATTGGTGGGGTTCTATAATTTCCTGGGGGTTGCGGAGAGCATTATTGAGGCGGAGCTGCGAGAAGCTCCTTGAGTTTGCATGGTACTCCCTTTTGCTTAAATTTGGACTTCCTATAGTGATTACGATGTTTTCCACTACGAGAAAATCTCTAAGAAAGAATCTAGCTTTCAAAGACCAAATTTTAAGAAAAAGAGGAAGATGTTCGGCGTAGCTAAAGTATTGTTAATTTCATCCAGCATCTTGTACATAATTATTGCTACTATGAGAGAATTGTAATCGCCAATGCTCGGGTATAATAGTAGGGATAGCGTGGTACTGTCACTAGGCTGGAATATGGGTCGAGGTGGGGTAGGCCCGTCCACCGAGGTAAGGTAGGAAGATACAGTGTCAAGGTCCAACCCTGAACTTAGCCACGCACCCACAATCTCAACGAATTCATGTACGCAGCATGTAGAGGGACCTGCTAGCAGGGGTGTCGCGAGGTATATGATCTGTAGGAAAGGGCCGATGAAAGCATTGACTTTGTTTTATTGATAATCATAATGTAGATTGCAGATGTACTGGAAGGGAGTTAAAGCGGCGGGTGATTTACCAGGAGGTTGCAGTGTCAGAGGTGTATGGTTGCGTATTTAGTCACAGTAGATACCACACTCATATAGTTGTGTTTCTGACAGCCACCAAATTCTCGGGTACGCAACAACGCATGTATCTACATTGAGTTTATATGCTTAAAGTCACTTCTATCATGCCAAGCATGCGGCTGATACGTGCTTGCCCGGTCAGGATTTTGATTGTAGGCTTCAAGGTACGACCAGCGTTTTGTCAAGAAAACTATTCCAAGTGTGCCACTTATCCTGCTACCAGGAGAATTGTTTAGAGTTGGTGCAATGCTACACTTAATCGTACCGTCATCTTTGGCCAAAGTATATTCCAGTTAGTATAAAATGTCAGCACTACAGAGCGAACTCATATATACTAGGTGGATAAGGAACTACTTCCAACTCTTAATTTCACATTAAGATATTACAGTAACCTAACCGATAGACGTTCAGCCTATCCAAGACTCAATGGTCCTTCGGTATACGCAGTCCCTTGCTTTTCCAAGTGTCAATCTGCTTATTCTTTGCGTAAAGAAAACAAAAAAAAATACGAAGAAGGATTTCAAATCGATCGAAAAAAAAATTATATTCGAACGTTATGTGTTAGAAGTATTGTGCGTCTCATTATTACCCGGCGTTGGTGTATTGCCCATCGGCGGCACTACAGCTGAATTCCTCTGCGCGGGGCTTGCATCCCCTTGCTCTCTTCGGGCTCGAGCCCCGAAAGCGTCAGTTAGTCGTGCGCTGATTCTTCGACTTCTCCTGTCTCTTGTGTTGGCTACGTTTTCCACACTTGGACTTGTACCCTCTCCAGCGAGATCACCACTTTGGTTTCTTCGCTGCTCTCTAAGGCGCCTTAAGGCGCCAATTCGCTCTTCAGCTGATGAATTTGGTAAATGACGGAACAGCAAAATGTCACGGATTGCGCTGCGGCGGCGATGCAATGTTTCGGCATCGGGGTTTAGAGGTGGAGCAAGTTGATCCTGACGATGGGAGGCAGAAGAATCATGGGAATCGACGGGTCGGAGATCGACACGACTGCGAAGTGTTAGTGGGCTTGATACAGCAAATAGTAAGATAGGGGGCTGTCTTACCATAATGGACAAGTACCAGACACATTTAGTAGCCATGGATCAACACACTCTGGGTGGAACTTATGATTGCATGGGAGAACGCGAAGATCTTGACCCTTCTCAAAATCCTCTGTACAAATGGAGCATCCCAGACTTTCGTCAGACGAAGCGTTCTCTGTACCCGTGGATGCGGTCGCGACAACAGGTTGTGCAGGCGCTATACCTGACTGATGTTGCTCAATCTCCGCGGAGATCGCTTCCTGTAGCGCCCTTGTCACCTGTTCCGTACCTAGTGGCTGCGCTTGGCTGCGCGGATCAGCGGTCGTTGGAAGGTTTGTGTGTCCGTCGCTTGTCGCATTCGCTTCGTTCAAATCTCTCGCCCCAGCCGCCGGTCCCAATTCCACATCAGTAGGCTTCGTCTGCTCTCGTTCGCCAAATTTCACAATGGGAATAGTGTCAAGAATAGCTCTTCCAAGTCCCCTTGCTCTGCTCTGTCTAGGTCGCCCAAGGACATTTCGGGGTCCGTATCGCTCAGGATGACGATGCGCTCTTACCGCGCCAGTGATGATGATGACAAGGAATAGAGCCGTGATGATACCTGTGATGCTGTATAGAATGATCATAGCGACAGCAGTCGAGGGTGAGGGGCCTAAAGGATTCTGTGCCTGGTTTGAGTTGCCGCCTCCATTGCCGTTGTCGTCATTGGACCGGCCTTGAACGTGGACGAAGTATTTCATGTGTGCGGGCAGGTCGTCAGTAGCGTCGAGTACAAAAGCCGAATCCGTTTTGCTCGTCATGGAATAGACAGCGAATTGCTGCACCATTTGTTGAGAGTCGTTCTGGTCATAATCGCAATAGTCGGTGGCTGTGCTGTAAAGGATGGCAGCCGAAATGTTGGCTTGTTGATAAGCCTGCTCGAGGACGGATTGGGCATTGTCGAAGCCGTTGTAGTCGCTGGGGTTGCAACTGATGTACGCGATTTCGTCAGCAGTAATATTGGCGACGTTGGAGAAATTTGTATAGTATAGGTTGCCCTTGACCTGGTAGTCCGTGTCAGTGCAAGTACTTGAATGGGATCTTGTACCTAGCCGCGACGAACCGAATTCACTGCTTCCTGGGTCAAGGGGATGACGTTGGCAATTTTGCGCCCATTTGAGTCGGCACGGGCGAGTGGTAGAGTGCCATCCCCCCAGCCCGGACGCGCAGTCGAGGTGTTTGAGGGCGAGATGGTGGCCGTGGCGGAGGTAGCGAACAAGAGGCAGGTCAACTGCCACGACAAGCGTTGCAGGCGCATAGGCGGCATCTTAGAGCGCATGCCTGTTGTGGATTAATAGTACACAAGCGCTGATGAACCCATGTGTGAGTATGTGTGTAGATGTATGTAAATGTTGGTATGAATGTATAAATGTATGGGTACGGCAGCTTGTATTGTTGCGGTCCCCCCCAAAAAAGAGTGCCGCACTGCAGAGCGACAGGCTAAACGATAAGACGGTGCTCGAGCCCGACAGCTGACATGCTTGGTGCGACAAGAGGCGGCGGCAAGCACAAGTGGTTTGATGTGTGTCAATGTAAGAGTGCAGGTGCGTAGATATGGCTGAAGCCAGGCGAGACGACACAAGATGTGGTGGAGAGGCGCGGCAGACGATGACCACAACCCCCCGCTCTCCTCTCCCCCAGACCCGCTGACGCTACGGACCCACTCGTGCTCGTCTGCGTTCGCCTTACGCTCCGACTCTGAAACTCGCTCTAGTCGACCTTGTTTGGCTACAGCTGCAGCAGCTTTTGTTCCGCGCTTCTCTCAACCACTCGTTTGACATGTTCTCGGGCCTATACGACCATTGCAGCCCTACCATGGCCCTCCAGCGGCTCCGAGGCAGTCGTAAGCCCTATGGCTGAGTTGCTCTACCGCCCAGTGCTTCGGACCGACTTGACTGCACGTCACTGAAGTCCACTTGCATCAATCACTTTATTCCCGCATCGCCATGCACACATGCATTCCCGTCTCGGTAATGCATCTTGCCGTAAAGAATACTCCGCTAGCTAACCACCAACAGTTTCACCTGTTCCTACGTACGTATACACCCTCGTTTCATGCTCTAACCAGCTTGGATACTACCGTTGCATTACATATTTTGTATCTACCATTCAACTCCATTCAAACTCCGTCACCATAAACGCCTGCGCTCTGCTACCATGTATGCCCACTCATCCATCCCCACGACACATTGTTGATACAGTTAAAAAAACAAGTCCTTGCTCACAACACCATGCTCGCCTAGTAGGCAACGCCACTCCTGCCACGCCCGGGCGTCTTGAACGTCATGGACTGCATCTGTTGCTCTACCAGTCCGCCAAGCGCCAGTGTGTCCTTCGGATCAACTCCCATCCTCTCGAAATCATTGAAGCCAGAAAGATAGAAGCCAGCAATCACCACCAGGTACGACAGAATCAAGATCGACCCCTTGAAGTAGTTGCTCTTTCCTTCACCATACATGTACGACAAAAGGAAAACGCACAGAATGACCGTGATCATGTCCCACTGGGGAAAGATGAGTGTGAACGACTGGTTTGCCACTTCGTGCGCTGGAATGTATCCGCTGTGCATGGCGCTGTAGAAAACCAGAGCCGGGATCTGCAACAGACAGACTTGCAGAGCATATGCAGATCCAATTTCCATAGAAAGCGCAATATTACCGTTCATAGCAAACGAAATGGCGTTCAAAAACTCGGTCGTGTTCGGCACCAACGCGAACAAGGTGATGCCCAGGAACTTTTCGTCAATATCAGATCCTTCCAGCACCCCGTCGACCGTGTTGACAAGAATCTCGGCGATGATGGCGTATGCAACAGTCGCTGTCAACAAAATGGCAGCACTCTTTTGGCGACTCCAGTTTGGTGCATCGTGCCCTCCAGAAGTATGCCCGGGCGCCGTCTCGCCCTCGTCGTGAGCTGCCTCGGTATTGGCCCGAGTATGAGCAGGCCGATCAGAGTGCCCTTTGCTGGTTGTATGAGCAAGTTGTGCAACTTTACGAGGAGTCTTGGTAACATCACGTGTCGCTAGAGCCGTCGTTGTTGCAGCAATCTCAGTAATCTGGCGTGCTAGCGATTCCGCGGCATCATCCGTAAGGCCTTCGACGTGGAAAGAGTGGTGCACATTTGTTTGGCCATCCTTGGGTGGTACCAGGTGGGGGGTGTTGCTGTCTGCTTTTGAACCTGGTCGCCTGTCGCTTGATGTGGATTGCTCTGGTCCAATGCCAACCTCTTGTAGAGTTTGACTAACCATGCGCTTGTACAACTGACTGTCACGCACATGCGCGCGATTGACAGAATGTCCGGTCGATTGCCTCATAAAAGAGGAATGGGGGAAATCTCCATGGCCACTCTGACTGAGACTGCTCGCGCTCATCTCCAAAAACTTCTTCTCTTGAGCGTCTGGCTCAGTCCAGATTGTAGCGGCATGAGTTCGTAGAGTAAACAATAGACCGATGATGTAGGAGAAAAATAGCAATGCAGCTGAAAACCAGGTATATGGCTTGACAGCTTCATTGTAGAACCGGTCGTGAAGTGCTGGTGTTTGCGAGTAGTAGCATCTGCGGCAGTCTCTCTCCAAGGGAGCAGAGGAATGAGGTTTAATACACTGGTGACAGTTGAGTTCATGCTGATATCAGTTAGCAGGGGCCTTTATAAAAAAAATAAGAATGCAATCCTTACGCTTCCGTAGATCTGGTAGAACAATGTGGGTCCAAAAGCGCCGATGACGGCAAACAAAAGCATGGTTGATGTCACACCAGCCGACCGCACATTGAACCGCTGGGTCTTGCGTTTCAGTGCTCCGAAACACATGGACAAGCCTGGAAGAAACAGAATACCAGCGAAGATACTTCCAATAATGCTTCCTTCGACAAGTTGCGCTTTTCCCTGATTCAGCGCTACGCAGTAGAGGAAAACCTCGACAACGGTTGAGAAGAAGGCGTTGATGGTCGCGCCGACCCCCATGGATGATTGAGCTGAGATGGAAGCCACTGCTTGGCCAATGAAATATGCCAGTGGAATGATGGACAACAATGCAAGCGTGAATAGCAGAAACTGGTCCGTCAACCAGAACTTGAGCTCCATGGCTTCAGCCAAGACAAAGTAGTCGAAGATGGTAAAAGCGACCAAGCCAAGGAGATTGATGAGAAAAATGTTTGTGCCGTCAATCGTGTATTTCCAGTACTTGATGCCGACTGCTCGATAGGTGCAGAGCAGGATAGAAGATGACTCTCCTGGACGGCGTACATTACCATTGTCCGAGTGAAATGAGAGAGCCAAAGGGTGACGACGCAAGTGGTCCAATAAGAGCATGGTGGTTTTACCCATGGGGATCGTAAAGACAAGAAACCAGCAGAGAATCGAGACGAAAAAGAGCGAAGGCATCAAGATGCCATAGAAGAAGAGGAAAAAGATTACTCGACCAAGGGTCCATTTGCCGCGACCAAAAAGTCTCCGTTTAGTGGTGGCTGTGTCAGTATGGTTCACGTTACCACGGCCGTGTCTTCCAAGCAGACTCATGGTCTCGCTGCCAGCAGAGTCGACACTGTTGCGCCTACGACCGACGAGCGAGCTCTCACCACCGTTAATGGGGCCAAAGAAAAGGCGTCCTTCTTCAATGTCACCGCTCTGCCACTGCTCATACTCGCTAATGCTGCGACCTTCACCTTCATCTTCGTCGATGTAGGCCTCGTCCTGCATGAGCTTGACATATTTGCCAAAGGGGTAGAATAGATATGAGGCAAGGTGGAAAAGGAGACGCGAGTACTCTTTGCAGCTTTGGTTGAAGCCAAGCAGAGCGCACAGCAGACCCCCGGCGCTCGCCACGACCGCCAGCCACCAGCCAAAGACTAGCGTCCAGACAAGATTGAACAGGAGCAACCACCTACTGACGTAGAGACCTGGTGATGAGTGGATATCGGCCTCTGCATTGCGCTGGACCGACCGACCCTTTTTGTAGAGGGCGGGCTTCCAGATCCTGATACCAAAGGGATGTGTCACGTTGATTGCATCCTGACGGTCGCGTAGGGTGAAGCTCTCCGCGTCACTTAGCTCGTCATCGTCGGCGCCTCCGCTTTCGTCTTCTGCTTGCACCGTCTCTTCACTCGAGGAGACGGGCGTCGCGTCTGCATCCGTGCCGGTTGTTAGTCCTGCGCTGTCCTGCTCAGCCTCGTCGTCTTCGGTAGAGTCTATCGTAGTCAGGGTCGCCGGCTGTGCAGCGGTTCTGCGTCGCACAGTCGAGGATTTGCGGCGCAATGTCTGTCGTTGTTTCTTTTGCTGGTCTTGCTGAGCCTGGTCGAGCTCGACCTCCTCCTCGGCATCGTCGACACTGAATTCCTGTCCCTTCTGCGGCCATTTGGACGACGTTGTGCGGCGCGTCATTGAGGGCTTCTTAGGCTTGGAGGAGCCTTCTGAGACCGGTGGATTTTGCGGACGACGGTCCTTGCTGTCTTTACCGGTAGAGATGGTGCCTATGGCCGCGTTAGCGTGTTGGCATTGGCGGCGTTGTTGTTGCTGTTGCTCGTGGTCTTTGTCTAGGAGTCTTACCATAGCCCGAGGGCTGCATGGCAGCTTGGGATCGCCTACGCGCGGATTCCCCAGCCATGGCGGTTTGAGCGGGCGTGTCGCTGGCCGTGGTGGTGCCTTGGGTGCTGCTCCGATGAGATGTCTCTGGGGAGGGTTTGGCCTCGCCGCTGTTGGGAGTGCGGTCCTCCATGGCGGTGCGGTGGATACTCGCAGAGACACAGAAAAAGAGCAGGCAGGCTATCTGCAGCCCGGCCTTGTTTTGGGCAGTGTGGAAACTTAGAATGGCCCCAGCTCAGGCCTTGTGTTTATGCGCACGAGTCACTCTAGCCTGTCGCCGTGCAATGCCAGCGATCAAAGAAGGGACGAGAGGCATGTCCGTCTTTGCCGTGCCCGCATCTGCTGAGGTCTGGTGTGGGCGGAAGCTGCAGGCAGATGACCAGCCATCATGTGCGAGCGGCCGCCTCACCCACTCAGCACCACACCACTACACCAGATAGCCATGGCATCTTGTGCGGGCCCTGTCTCACTGCCGATAAAGCCGGCTCACGCGCTGCAGCCGATTCTTTGGTCTGCACGCAACATCGACCAGCTCTTGTGATGACGGCACATTAATGGGGCCCTATCTGTAGCATCTTCTGGCTATGCCTTTTGCTACCCAGCTCCCCACCCGTCTGCATCTGTGGCGGTGCCGCGGCAACGGCAGCAACAGCCCCGGCCGCGGCGGGGCATCCCTATTGCTATCGCCATGGCGCCTCAACATGTGGCGCAGGCGCTCGCCCACGGCCAAACCATTAATCCGCGCGTCGCAGCTTCGGAAGCTTCCAGTGGGACGGGCGTGTCAATGTCCGAGCCAGTCCAACAATCACCCACGGCCGTGCCATTGCTATCCCCATCACCATCGCCGTCCCCACCACGTATCCACGCTCACTCTCTACCATCCACGTGTCTTGTGGCTCTCCGTCTGCCTCCAGAGACTTGTGCAGTACCGCCCCTCTCTCTACCAACGGAACATCGCCGACGGCGCCCGCCACAGCCATGGCGCTCGACACCTTCTTCCACAACAAGATCGAGGCGATGAAGCTCGAGATCATACAAGGCCAGGCAAAGCTACGACGACTTGAAGCCCAACGCAATGACTACAACTCGAGAGTGCGGTTACTGCGCGAAGAGCTGGGCCTGCTCCAGCAGCCGGGGTCCTATGTTGGCGAAGTAGTCAAGGTCATGGGCACCAAGAAGGTCCTGGTGAAGGTGCATCCCGAGGGCAAATACGGTAAATACCCACAACACGCTACACAAAGCTCTAACACTAACTCATCTAGTCGTCGATGTTGCCGACAGCGTCGACATCACCAAGCTCACCGCTGGCAAACGCGTCACCTTACTCAGCGATTCGTACAAGCTCGAAAAGCTACTCCCGTCTTCGGTCGACCCGCTTGTTTCGCTCATGATGGTTGAAAAGGTGCCCGACAGTACATACGACATGATTGGTGGTTTGGACCAGCAGATCAAGGAAATCAAGGAGGTCATTGAACTTGGTCTACAACATCCCGAACTCTTCGAATCACTCGGTATTGCCCAGCCCAAGGGTGTTTTGTTATACGGCCCCCCTGGAACTGGAAAGACGCTGCTTGCGCGTGCTGTTGCGCATCACGCCGACTGCAAGTTCATTCGAGTATCTGGTAGCGAGTTGGTCCAAAAGTACATTGGTGAGGGTAGTCGCATGGTTCGAGAGCTGTTCGTCATGGCTCGAGAGCATGCTCCTAGCATCATCTTCATGGACGAAATCGACAGTATTGGATCAAGTCGTGTTGAGGGAAGCTCTGGCGGCGATTCAGAGGTGCAGCGAACTATGTTGGAGCTGTTGAACCAGTTGGATGGTTTTGAGCCGACTAAGAACATCAAGATCATCATGGCAACCAATCGACTTGACATCCTCGACCCCGCTCTATTACGACCTGGTCGCATTGACCGAAAGATCGAATTCCCACCGCCAACCGTCGAAGCGCGTGCTGATATTCTGCGAATTCACTCGAGGAGCATGAACTTGACACGTGGAATCAATCTCACAAAAATTGCGGAAAAGATGAATGGATGCTCTGGTGCCGAGTTGAAGGGTGTCTGTACTGAGGCTGGTATGTATGCCCTCAGGGAGAGGAGAGTGCACGTCACACAGGAAGACTTTGACTTGGCGACGGCCAAGGTGCTGAACAAGCATGACGACAAGGCCACCAGTCTGAGCAAGTTATGGAAATAGGCGACAATGCTGAGCCCTCTAATCATGCTGAGATGCGCCGACGCTTATGAGGATACGTTCAGCAACAAGTATGGCGTAGACACATTCTACAAACAAATAATGACTTTTTGACAACCCCCCATTGCCTTCGAAAGACTGCGAGAGTGATGTTACGTCATCTAGGCTAAATCACCACATTGGTCACTCAACCGAACTCCGGCCTTCACACCATCACCCCATATGCAGTGCAGATCTTGCCGAAAGTTAGATACACAGTGTATGGCGTATCACTATCCCCTCAACTTGCATAAGATCTACAGTAATGGCTCTGTGTTCTATGACGAGTATGTAGGCAGCTCAAAGCATATAATTAGTCTTCGTATACGACGTCAACCCAAGGTTCGTGCACCCCACATGCAAGGTCACCTTATCCGACTGTGTGGCTGCATCGCGCAAACAAAGAGACCGATTGCGTGATGAATACTACTAGGGTCTATCACCTTATATGCAGTCTCACCAGAATAGTCTGGTTGCACAGGACGTTCGCAACTACCAGCGCCCAACCCACCCTGGCGCTATCCTCTTTCATTACACACCTGATCAACTCTGCCAACCGTAAACACAAAATTGAAAATTACTCGGCAAGAGATTTCAGCCCATTCACCATTTGAAAGAAGGTAATGGCGGAGGCAGCAGCAGCAGAAAGTGCGCATGGGGCGGACGACCATAAGAACCCTACAATACATCACACAACGAGAGATGAAGCAGCACCTGTCAGTGTTCTTGAGGACGGATCGTTGGACCCTGTATACGAGGCCAAGGCGAAAGTGCTGAACAAAGCAGTCCAGGATATAGGTATGGGACGGTACCAGTGGCAGGTCAGTCTCCTACTGCATGCGTCCAATTCCCATTTAGCCACATCTCTATATTCCCATCTCGTGACTTGCGTACGAGCTCCCTTGTCGCTCAAAATTGTTAATTCCGACTATAGCTCTTTATCGTCATTGGATTCGGATGGGCAATGGACAATCTATGGCCTATTGTGACATCACTCATCTTCACCCCTGTTAGCAACGAATTCAGACCGAATCGACCACCTTTTCTAACCTTGTCCCAAAACATCGGTCTCCTGTTTGGCGCTGTGTTTTGGGGATTCGGCTGCGACATCTTTGGTAGGCGATGGGCTTTCAACCTCACCATTGGCATCACTGCGGTTTTTGGTATGGTAGCGGCCGGCAGTCCGAATTTTGCTGCCATTGGCACTTTTGCTGCTCTCTGGTCTGTTGGCGTTGGTGGCAATCTTCCCGTCGACTCTGCCATTTTCTTGGAGTTTTTACCCGGATCCCATCAGTACTTGCTTACCATACTCTCGATTTACTGGTCGCTAGCACAAGTTTTTGCTACGCTTGTAGCATGGCCGTTGCTGGGAAACTTGACATGTCAACAGACCGAGAATACATGTACAAAAGGAGAAAACATGGGTTGGCGGTATTTTGTGCTCGTAAGTGAGACTTTACAATTATTTACGAGCATAGACTAACACAAGAAATCAGGTAATGGGCGGCACAGCATTGATCATGTTTGCCATACGTTTCGTCTTCTTTACCATTTTCGAGTCTCCAAAATATCTCATGGGCAAAGGTGAAGACGAAAAGGCCGTTGAAGTTGTTCATGAAGTCGCCCGCCGCAACGGCAAAACATCGCCATTGACAGTTCAAGATCTAGAATACTGTAACCTTGTCGCACGACCGGGAGTCTCTCAGCAACAAATCACCGCAGCAGCTGCAATCAAGCGAAATCTCCAGAAGCTGGACAGTTCGCACGTCAAAGCCCTCTTTGCCACAAAAAGGCTCGCCTTCTCCACCAGTGTCATCACCGTAGTCTGGGCGTTTATTGGACTTGGATACCCCCTCTACAATGCCTTCCTGCCCTACATACAAGCAACTCGAGGCGTGGATTTTGGCGATGGATCAACATACATCACCTACCGTAACAGTCTAATAATCGCTGTTCTGGGCGTCCCAGGCTGTATCCTCGGTGGTGTTTTGGTCGAAACACCCTTGATTGGCCGCAAAGGCACCTTGGCCGCATCCACGGTTCTCACAGGAGTCTTCTTGCTTTGCTCTACTACTGCTCTCACCTCGGATAGCCTGCTCGGCTGGAACTGCGCTTACAATTTCATGAGCAACATCATGTATGCTGTCTTGTACGCTTATACTCCGGAGATTTTCCCCACAAAAGATCGGGGCACGGGTAATGCCATCACTGCGAGTGCGAATCGGATTTTCGGTATCATGGCTCCGATTGTAGCTATGTTTGCGGACCTGGAAACGAGTATACCGGTATATGTGTCTGGGGCGCTTTTCATTGCTGCTGGGCTGCTAGTCCTTGTCTTACCGTTTGAGAGTCGTGGAAAAGCTAGTATGTAGCAGGGAACATCCCATGAAGCAGAGGGCCTTGGAATGGTAACGTAAAAGTTCGAGGGGTATTAATCTAATCGTGAATCAAACTCTATTTATTCATTCTTGAAAGAAACGAACTCTGTGCCCACATCCCTATATACCTAGCACTGGGCATTAATAGATTCGATAATATTGCTTTTACTTCCCCCTGTTTTCTTCAAAAGTTTCTACAAAACCTATACTCATGACGGACAAAAGCAGGGCAAGAATGTTACTATTCTATATGTTTTCTGGTTAAGGTTAAATATATACTATAGAGTAAACGATCAGTCGCGTGGTTAAGGCGCTGTTAAAGGATTGCGGCGTAGTGCATCCCTTGAGATGCTCCAAACTAAAGTGCTTGTAAGCATTTGCCTTTAGATCGTAAATTATTATTTTTATGTACTAGGACTACTACGTGCTATATTTGTTGCCTTTCTTAATTCTAAACTATATCCTATGGTTATTCTACAAACTAGTATATCTATTAAGCGTTGTTTCACTTCAGTCCCCTTCGTTTAGCGATACTTTGTAGAGTATCCATCTACAAAGACTTTGTTGGTACTACTTACTAATCTATAGCCACTTATTATAACACCACTTTACTGTGCCTCCCTAACTAGCCTTCCTGATGTTAAGTCTATATGCCAATGTGGCCTTGTAGCCGTTGTTTGTGAACATGTCGAGCCTGTACATGGCTTATAGGGAGCAAGAGCTCTATTGAGGCTGAATTCTATTACCTTATGGAAGAGGGACTATAGATATCCTCTAGAGCTGTACCAGCACTATCTTCTTATATTGCTAGTTAATACTCTGCCTTAACGTACTAGGTTATGGCCGTGCGTTCCCTGCCATCAAGCTGCTATAAGACTACTGTGTGGCAGCAGTTCATCCCTAATCTCGGACAGTGACTTGTAGTGTGTTCTATTTTCACATATAGTACAGGAATACTACTACTAACTACGTAGTAACTGTAATTACGAAATTGGTTGAACAATGTCGATATGAGATGACTAAGATGACGTCATCCCTCTACTCACCCAACTTTTCCCACCTCACCCTGCTACACACCCTAACAGAACACTAGCCCTGAAACACTCCCTCGAAATGAGCGAATCAAAGGAAATGGTAATCATACTTACCGGTGCTTCAAGAGGTAAGTCAATCTTCCGACCCACCAAGCCCACTCATAATCCCAATATTTCCCTTTTTTTTTTAAATTTTTCCAAATAAAAAAAAAGTGGCATATCACAAAGCACGTGCAAATCCCCCTCGCCCATTACACCAAACCAACAACCCTCATGCCCTCATTCCCCTATAATACCGACATGCTAAATGGTGGTTCAAAAACAAAGGAATCGGCCAAGCAATCGCACACCATCTCCTCTCGCGCTCCCACAAACTAATCCTCATATCACGCACGCACTCTGCCCTCGACGCGCTGCACTACCAGTATGGCTCCGAAAACGTCGAGGTGCTCGCGGGCGACATGTCAAACGCCTCTATCCCCAAACGCGCCGTGGAACTAGCGCAGGAGCGCTGGGGGAGGCTGGATGCCGTGATTGTGAATCATGGGACGTTGGATCCCGTTAAGAAGGTAGCGGATGCCGGGGTGGAGGAGTGGAGGAAAGGGTTTGATGTTAATGTTTTCAGTGCAATCGGATTGGTATGTTGAGATTGTTATCATTTTCCCTCTAATCTTGTGTTTTTTTTATTTTTGCTTTCGTATATGAAATGCTAATGGGATAATGGTAGATTCAAGCGGCACTTCCCTTTCTGCGTAAAACAAAGGGCCGAATCATTCTTACTTCTTCTGGAGCAGCAGTATCTGCGTATCAGGGATGGGGCTGCTATGGTGCGGGTAAAGCGGTGCTAAATCACCTTGCGTTGACGCTTTCGGTGGAGGAACCAGACGTTACTACCATTTCTATTCGACCGGGTGTCGTGGATACGGAGATGCAGCGGGAGATTCGCGAAGTGCACCATGAGCGAATGAGCGAAAAGGACAGGGAGAAGTTTAGCGGACTGAAGAGCAGTGGAGGTCTTTTGAAGCCAGAGCAACCTGGAAACGTAATCGCCAAACTTGCTGTCAGTGGCGGAAAAGAACTTAGTGGCAAGTTTCTCAGTTGGAACGATGAGAGTCTCAAGGCATTTCAAGACGAATAGTAGTAAATCATCATAGCATGCATAGGTCGTTATCATCATTTAGAATCTACATTACAGGATCATCATCATCTCGCTCAAGAGCCCTTTCAGACTTTCTATCCGCCTTTGTACTCTAGAGAACGTTTATGGGTTACCGAAATCTCCATGCACTTATTTGGCAGGCCGACCAGCCAGGGTATCAATATCTGTAGGCTGTGATGGGGCTTGCGGTCTACCAGACAGCATATCCACCGTCTCCTTGAGAGCCATCCAGAACTCATGCTTAGGGCGTCTTCGGTGCCACTCAGTCTCCCGCTTCTCAACAGACTCCATGGGGGAGAAGAGCAACTTGCTGCCCTTGATACCAATGACACTAATGGACATGGTATCATCCTCAATGTCATCGGGCGACATGCCAGCATAGCTCTCTAGATGCTGCATGGCCTTGGTAGCGAACCTCACAGCTCTGACACGATCCATTGGAGAGGGAATGGTACCTTGCTGGAAGTGACCAGGAACTCCGTGGCGAGATTCAAACTTGCCTTTGCCAGCTTCGGCAATCATCTGTGCAATGATCTGCACAGAGTATGTCTTTGATGCTTTTTCGTTGACCAAGATCACTTTGCCAGATCTGCTGATGCCCTTGTCTTTTGCGAATACACTACGCAAGTGGTCGATATCGCGGTCCAGCATCTTGAGGTCGATGCCGTCTTCTGGTGTGTACACTGCCAGCGCTCCAATACTGAGACCAGCGACAGTCGCAATGTAACCGGATTCACCACCTTGTGTCTCAATGACGAAGACACGACGGCGGGTTGCGGATGCAGATTGGCGACAGGCATCAGAATATTGAATGAGGGCATTCAGACATGTATCCGAACCGATCGAGTACTCGGTACCAGGGACATTGTTTGAGATGGTGGCGGGGAGGATAACCTAGGCTCATGTTAGTACCTGATTCATACGTCATAAACCCCAAATTCGTGCTTGAATATACTTACCATGGGAATCTTGAACGCCTTGTAGTGTTCGCGTGCTTTTCGCAGTTCAGAGACTGCCGTGAACGCCTCGAATCCACCAACGACGAACAAAGCCTGGATATTGTACTTCTTAAAGACAAACGAAACAGTTTCCAAGTCCTCACTAGGAAGTCCACGGTTTGTGCCAATCTCAGATCCTCCCTTGGATGCCCAAGTCTCAGCATCGATCCATTTGATGTCTCGGACCGCGCCGATTGGCTCATCGGAGTGATGGCGGATGATACCAGGGAAACCATTGTGAAGTGCGACCGGGGTGTGGCCACGAGCAAGGCAGTGCGCTACGGCGGCACGAGTAGCTGCGTTCATTCCTCCGGCTGGAGCTCCAACGTGAATGATGCCAACACGCATGCGCTTGTCCTCGGGCAACAAGAGCTCAGGCTGGTCGGCTGCTGTAGTGATCTTGTAGGCCTGGTATTGTTGTTCGAATTCAGTGTCGCGGAACTGCATAGCCTTATGGAAGTCCTTGTTTCCGATAGCTACAGCAACTTCTTTGGTCTGAGCAACGGCCTCGAGGAGCGGGCGGCGGACAATCTTGTTCTCTTGCATACAGATGACCGGGCTGGGTACTTCGGGGCTAGCGTCCAAAACGGCCTTTACTGCTTCAACACCTTGAAGTGTTGACAGCATACGATCGTAAGCACATGGTGTGCCTCCACGCTGGACATGTCCAAGCGTAGTTACACGAGTGTCGAGCTTTGCATCGTTTGCAAGAACGTTCTTGACGTGTTCTGATGTGATTTTGTTAAGGTTACGATCGATGGCGCCTTCAGCGACGACGACAATCGTCTTTCGCTTTCCCATTTGCCTGTGCTTCTTGATCTGCCGGCACATTTCTTGTTCCCAGCCTTCTTCTGGTGGATTCTCTGGAATGAAGACAAAGTCTGCGCCAGTTGCAACACCGGCACTAAGGGCAAGCCATCCGCAATGCCGGCCCATGACCTCGATGACGAACGCTCGCTGGTGACTTACGGCGGTAGTGTCGACGGAGTCGATGGCCTCGCAGATACGGCCAAGTGATGTGTAGCAACCAATGGTGGCATCAGTCATGGACAAGTCATTGTCAATGGAGCCGACGAGACCGACAATGTTGAGGTGTTTGAAGGGTTCAATCTGCTCGGGCGTGAGCTGCTTATCTTTGACCAATTCGTCTAGCAGTTCCGGCCACTCTGCGCGGAACTTGTCTGCACCGGTGAGGGAACCATCACCACCGCAGATGATGAGGGCGTCGATTCCCTTGATAATCAGGTTCTTTGCGGCTGTCCGGCGCCCCTCGCGCTGCATAAACTCCATGCATCTCGCTGTGCCGATGAGGGTGCCTCCTTCTGACAGGAAGCCTCGAACATCTTCCCACTTCATCTCCTTGATCATGTCGCCGCCTTTGACCAGGCCGTCGTAGCCCTCATATATGGCGTAGGCTTCGCAGTTGTTGTGAAGGGCGGTACGGACAACGGCTCGTACTGCACCGTTCATGCCGGGCGCGTCTCCTCCGCTAGTCATGACTCCAATGCGCCTCTTCTTGCCCTCGAGGGGCGCCGGGACGTCGGTGGGCGCCATATTGTGGTGGTAGTGGTAGTGGTAGTGGTGTGATGTAGTAGTAGAGGAGTGGACGGGGGTGGGCGGAGAGGGCAGAATAGAGGGGCAGGTGGCAGGTGAATGTGTGTGTGAGAGAGGGGGGGGGTTATCAAAGGCAGTGAGTGAGTGCAGGATAGAAAAGATATTTGGACGTGGGTCGATATGAGGTCAAGGTGGATTCACGCGTCTACTCTAGCAGAAAACTTGCGGACGCCAAAAGAAGCGGGCCCCTGCGTGTTGAGGAAGCTTCGATGGGCAGAGGGGGGAATGGTGGGAGATGGAGGGGTAGCTTTGCCGAAGGTGCCCTGGAGAGGCGCAAGTCACAAGTTAAATACAGAGCAATGGCTGGCGCGTCCTATCGCTGAGGTGGCTGCTGGTGCGTGGGACGCCGGCGACGAGGGCTAACAAGACGGAGTACTGTATGTATGCGTGTGTTTGCAGCCGGTGAAGAACAGGCCATGGTCTGATTTGACGGTGCTGCTAGCCCAATGACGTGGGAGCCCCCAAGAAAAGAGCTCCCCGGTCCGCTAGGGTGGGGTCGCACCACCGTACCACCGGCGATCCGCAGTGCAGGCCAAGAAACACCAATGCCATACTTTGCGCTGCCAGCGCCTTTGCACTTGTCCCTGAACGCCTCACTCGCTGCCTTTTCCTGCAGTCCGGTCACGCCACCTCTTGTCCGCTCCAGGATGAACAGGACGAAATCAAGCGGGATTCAGTTGCGACCATGATTGATTCGTTGATTGAGTGGTATCACCCCACGCCGGTCCAGACAAACCTGTCCAACAAGCAACTACTACAGTGCATGCACAAGTACGCGTATGTACATAGATACACGCCTCGCACCATAACCAAGACGACGTTCCATTACCGCTACACCGTTTTCATCAGAAAGCGCCAACTTCCAGACCCTCTCGCGCCAACGTCTCAAACACCCTAGGCGGAAGCTTATACTTGATCAAACCAGCAAATACCATTAGGTCCTTGGCCTTTTGCAGCAACTGGTCAGCCAGCACCTTGCGCATCTGGTCTTCAAATTGTCCAGAAAGAAGATGCTCCCGATGCCTTGAACAGCACCCAATGCACCATAGTAGCACATTGCCAATATTCCGCGATATCTCCTGAGGATACGAGTTGAAGCTGTTGGCTGCGGCCCGAATGTCGCTGACGTTGCCTCCAGCAGACAGCGGAAGGATGCGGAGATTCTCGATTTGCTAACAAACATGTCAGTGGGAACCAATCTAGTCCGACTATCTGCAAACGTACCCCGAGTGCTGCCATGTAGTCGCCGGCTTCAATCACCTTCTTGGCATTGTTAAGCTGGAACAGGATGCCTACCGCTTCACGGTTCACCTGCGAAACCTTCTTCCACCACAGACTATTTGCATTGTATAGAGCCAGGACCTTCTGAGCAAGCTCCACAGGATCGTCTGTTCCAAGCATGCTCAAGCTTGACGACGCGTCCGACTGCTGTTGCTGCTGTTGCGACTCGCCTGCATTCAAGCGTGGCTTGAGTGGTTCCAGACGAAGAGGCTCTTGACCAAGCTCTACCGAAAGAGCCTCAGCAAGCGCACGGTTGAGAATTGTCACCACGCTGTCATACTCGCCGGCCAAGTGGCACAGCAGAATGGCATCGTTGATGCGTCCATTATCATCTGCCATTCTTGCCGCTTCGCTCGTGATTGTATTGAGCAGACCCGTTTCGCCGTCGAGTTTCAGTAATGGCACACGCTCTTGGATGAGACCAGGCGTTGTTTGCCCATTCGACTTGACATCGCCCAGCAATGTGGAAAACTCGCGTGTCTCAAGAACAAGCTCACGGAGTGCCTCGTGGCAAAGGTCTGCTTGCTGCCTGCCCGCTTCACCCGGTAGGTCTGCGTTCATGCATATCAACACCAAGTAGTCAGCTGCAGCATCAGCCCGGGCCGCCCGGAAGTCACTGGTGTAGTATCCAACCACTCGTCCAAAGTTCAACTGCGGTTGTTGTCGTGTTGTGTAGGTCAAAATCTCGCCTCCAGCTGTTGTCCAATCTGAAACCCGCAAGAGCCCATAGTAGTCCAGAGCAATGGCGAAATGAACCGCAGATACGTAGTTGTGCGTGTAGAGATAGTTGACGGCAGGCTCGAACAAGCCAGCAAGCGTAGCAAGATAGAAGTATACCCCGTATCCACCAGCAGATTCTGCCGTGTCGTTCATGAAGTGACGTTGGCCAATGTCCTTGATCGTCGTTCGCAGCTCTTCCAAGCCAAAAATCTCGCCTGCATTTTCTTCGGCTCTGTTGCCTTCACGAGCCAAGTTGAACTGCAGCCACACCCAGTCGTCCATGGTCTCCTTGATAGGCTCCAGGTTGCGCTTGCTCATGTCGCACCGGCCTACAATCTTGTAACAGGCCATGCGATAAGGATCTTCGGGCGTCTTTAAACGAGTCCTCTGAGCATGTGTGTGGCCCACCTTTTGTTGAGTGTCCGGGCTCAGTCTACGGTCAGGGTCCGTAGCATACTGTGTGATTGCCAATTGAAAGTTTCTATCGGTGTTTTGGAAGAAGTTTCTCTTCTCTCGGACATACTCGGCAGCTTCCGTCAAAAGACCACCTCTGAGTAAGAAGAAGATGATGATCCATGGGAACTCGTCTCCTGCTTCTCCTATCCTTTGGAACAACTCGGTATCTGCACCGAGCTCCTTAAACGCAGCTTTGGCTCTGACAAATCCACGAATCTTGTTGAGCATCGACGGAACACCTCCAACAAGCGCTTCCGACGGATTCTTTCGCAAAACCTCATCTACCTGTTCCAGGAACTTGTTTTCTAGGTACTTGCGAGAGCCATCTAGTATACGCTTGCGCATCCGCACGCTCGCGACAGAGTTGGGCTGGTCGTCCAGATAGTCCTTGGCAAAGCTCCGCTCCTTGGGCTGATTTGAACCAGGGTTGGATGCTTCTGCTTCAGTCTTCTCACCAGTAATAGAAACAAGTGCTCCGTAAGCGTTGATGAAATGATCCGAGTACTCAGTGCCAGCAGCCTTCTCTACGCTAGAGAAAGAGTGAAGCACGGAGAACGACTCTTCGCGCAACCTTGCCTCATTGAGCCTCTTGACCTCGTCCATGAATTTCTCTTGCTTGTCTCGTGCATATCGGTCTTGGAGTCCAACTTGCCCGCCCATGACGGACTTGTCAGAGACATCTCGGCCACCCAGCACGCTTTGAGAAGCACCAAGGACAGGTGGCCCGGCAGCGGAAGCTCCAAACGTCGATCGTCCATTGACTGATGCTCCATTAGGGCCCATGGAACGACCCTTACGTGCTGTAGCACGTCCGAAAGCCCCTCTAGCTGTGCTGCCAAAGGCGCTCTGCGAGGCTGCCATATCTTCGCTCTGTCTGCCCAGACCAAAATGCTCGTAGATCCTCTGCCGCTGTTTATCCCATTCAATCTGTACATTGTCCTCGAGAAATGTGTCGAAGTCGCGCTTGGACTGCTCTAGTCCCTCTTGGATGAGGGCTAGGGTGGATTGCGAATGCAGGTTGGAGATGTAACCATCTACGTCGTTGTCGAAGAGACTCTGAGCCTGGCCAGGTGTAGCGAGGCCTGCCTGGGAAGAGAACTGGTTGAGATCTCGGAGGGTGCTGCCCATCTTCACGCCAGAAGCCGAGAGCAGGTAGTGGCTAATAAGCGTCAGTACAAATCCTCCTGGTAACTGCACATCCAACTTACGCAGCGCGGTCTTGAGCGCGATCCTGAACCTGATCCGCCGAAGGGCCTCCAGAACCCAAGTTTCGCACCTTGCGTGCAATGTCGCCAAGGCCCAACTGGAGCGACGGCAGCTCGTCAAAGTTACTGATGCCATTCTCGCCAGCATTGCGCTTACGTCCCCGTTCCAGGAGATGATCGAAATGAGCGGAGCGGCCGGAGCCTGCGTTTGCCTGGGCCAGCGACGCGCCCTGTTGCTGGGGTTGCTGTGTCTGCTGCTGGGTCGAGGTGGTATTGAAGAGCGAGGACTGGCCAAGGCCGCCCGTTTGTTGCGTGTTATTGGTAGTCGGTTGTGCCGCCGTGTTGCTGAACAGAGAGAAGCCGCCCGTTTGTGGCTGCGATTGCTGCTGGGGTTGCGTTGTCGATGCTGCGCCAGCGAACAGCGAGGGTGTCGTGGTAGCAGTTGACTTTGCTGCACCAAGGCCGCCGAACAGACCACCGCCTAGGCCTCCGCTGCTTGTTGCTTGCGTCGTGCCAGATTGCGCATTGGATGTGCCTCCGCCCAGATTGCCAAACAAGCTCGATGTCGTGCCGCCCGATGCGCCTCCTGCTGTTCCAAACAAGCCTCCGCCCGAGGTTCCAGTAGAAGCAGGCTGCGAGCCTCCAAGATTGCCGAACAGCGACATGTTAAGTGTGTTGGGCTGTGTTGTTGGTGGTGCCGAAAACAAACCTGGAGCAACGAGATCGCGTTGTTGAACCAGCAAAGCTCGGGCACTTTTTATCCCTGCCAACTCCAGGAACCGCGTCAAAGTGAGAGCGCGGGTGACATCCTGTGCCGACTCGGCCATGCAAGTGACAGGACCCCGATGTGCGATCAGGCTTTAGTCCTCCCCGCCTTATCATTGTCTTCAATAATTGTGGCTTTCATCAAATCAGCTGATTTGGCCTAAAAAAAATATTTGTTCCGGGCTGAGAGACGGTGAAACATGTTTCTCCAAGAAATCATCACAATAACATACTTTGTACCAACGAGTGATTGTAAACTGGAAGGATAAAAACATTTCTGTGTTCCTGGTAGTAGTATGCGCAAACATCTAAGCTGGTCACCCTCCCATAGCAATCCACCTGGATGAATCGCATTTATTTTTTGCAGCCTAAGCCGACAAACACCCAACTGTATAAACCCTTCAAGAGTGTTGGTGAACCGCAACATCCAGAGAGAAAGACGCGTCGTTTCAGTTTCATTTCCTACTGTACGAGATGACCAATTCTCACATACCCAACTTGCCCGTGTTTGTGCAGACGGTTGACGGATTCAGACACGAGACAGCAAAGTACAATCCCTGCCAGCGAGGATGGTATCAAGACGGTCGAAGACTGCGACCTGTAAAGACTTCGAAGGCCTTCATATGGCCAAAAGATGGCAAGAATGGATCATCGTGGGGCCGTATGAAAGACATTCTCCGCAATACTGGGCCTGATATATACGTTGGGTTTGGTGCTCGTTCCACAGACTGCGTATCCAGCCGTCCCCCTCGATCTCAATGGGCCGGATATCCCCATCTTAACGAGTCCGGCATGACGTACGGCTTCAACTCGCAAAAGTTCGCCCCTTGGACCAAGTCTCGCGTGCTTGGCGGACGACAGTACAGCCTAAGCTATGACTTTCGAACCCGAAAACACGCCGAACCAAACCGGTCGACGTGGACAGATGCTATTTGGCAACAGGAGCCATACAAGAACAGGAAGTCGAATCATTACCCAGAAGCGGTGCGAACAGTGAATGGAGTCTGGTTCCAGGATCCTCAGTACCTGCCGCAGGTTTTGGGTGGCCATGTGAATAACGAGTTCGGCGTTGGGCTTCCATTTCGCCATCTCGTTTGACTTTACTCTCACTATGTAAAGATTCAAAACGAACAGGTGCAGGCTTCAATCACTCGAGGCAGCTCTCATGGAGTGCTACCCAGACTGTATCCAGGCGTTCATCTGCTGCAGCAACTTGCTTGCTTCGTCGCGCGGTAGGTGTCAAGGCGGCACTATCTAGCATCTTTGAACATTTGTCACAAGATAACCCTTTGACAGTCTTGTATGCAGCAATCATGTCCTAAAATGGTCAATATATTGATATCCATGGTGTCTTTGACGTGCATGTGGTGATGCAAACATACCAGTAGATATCCCAAGTCGTTTTTGTTTGGCCGTGAGGCGATACAACGCGTAATTGCTAAACAGTATTCGGTTGTCCCAAGGCAATCTGCATTGAGTTTGTGACGACCGTTTGCTTCACGCTCAATATTGACTCGGAACTTGAGCATGAGAGAGCTGGCAACGAACCGAATCTACAAAAAAAGTGAGCAAAATGAAGTATACAAGCGAAGTAGTAGCCTTACCTGTATGCTATGGTCATTGTCGTTTGTCTCGACCTTGAGGGTCGGATGCGCCTTGCGAAACTCGACGACTATACGAGATATATCACTATCCGCAAACACGGCGCCGGTATCCTCGGTAGTTTTGCTTCCGCTCTTGCTTGTAGATTTATTTGCTTCCTGCTCCCTTTCGACCCAGCCGTGGGAGGGGACCGAGACGGCCTCAGACAAGTCGGCATTTGCGCCAAAGCTCTGCTTGGCATACTCAAATGTGTTCTGTACCTCAGGGAGCTTCCAGCGATCCTTGAGCGCATTGAGGCCAGTCTGAGAAGAGACTACGCCCTCGGCGTATAACTTGTACGTTGTTGGATTTGGGGGTCTATGAAAGGGCTCGATTACCCGTGGAATAGCCAGGCGAAGGTCGTCTATCTGCAAAAATGTCAGTTTTCAATCAGCCAGGCATGCCAACCCATGTATACCTGCGTCTGCAGCTGTTCCAGTTGAGCGAGAGCTGCTGTACACTGCGCTTCGTCCCAGCCCACGCTGGGTCCCACTGAAGTATCGGAAGCCCCCATAATAAGAATAAAGTCAAAGAAACACAAGCAATAAATGAAGAACAGTGCGCGATGGCAACCAAAGTACAATACGAAGATATAGAGTGGTGTAGAACGGTGACGTGAATGGTGGGTGATGAGTGTTATCCCTGTCGCATTGAAGTTCGAAGAGCACGCCAAAACTCACGGACGCTCGACAATCGGCACCTCGGATCTACCCCGTCGTCCTTCTCCACACATGGACGCGTTTTCACGTGCTCCGCATACGCTCCAAACAGGGCAATCCGCCTGCTGGGCTCTCGCCTAAACATCAAGTGTGCTCTGCATGATAATTCCAACCGATGAATACAATTTGAATTCCAATGCGCTTCTAAAAAAACACACCCATGTATATATATAATACAAACATGCCCATGGCCATCTACAATTTTGACTGTTCTCTGACGACTTTTTCCTTTGGCCCGACAAGCGGATCGTATACGTTCAAGCCCAGTGTATCTTGTGGCACAGGTGCCGTGTGCATGCTCAGTCCCCTGGTATCAAGCATAGAAGGATTCAAGTCAGCAATGCTTGAAGCCCCAATCAGGCGCATATTCATTTCCATTTCATCTTTCAACAGTTGCATGGCGCGATCAACACCCGGCAGACCATACGCCGACATGGCGTAGAGGAAAGGACGACCAATACCAACGCCCTTGGCACCCAGAGCCACAGCCTTGATGATGTCTGTTGCTCGCCGCACGCCACCATCAATGTATACCTCGATGCGGTCTTGCCATCCGCGTGCGCGAAGAACTGGCATGACTTCAGCAAGAACCTCTACACCCGAGCGGGCGAACTCGAGCTGACGACCACCATGGTTGGAGAGGACAACGCCCTCTACGCCAATCTCGACGGCACGGATCACATCCTCGACGCATTGCACGCCCTTGAGAACGATGGGCATCTTGGTGATGCTCCTGAACCACGGGATGTCCTTCCAGCTCAGGCTCGGGTCAATGAAGGACGAGATGGCCCGTGCGGCGCCCTGACTGCGGTCCACATTGTCGCCGCCAGTGCTCTGGACACTGCTGCCAACGTCGTCAAACTTGCTTCGCATGTCTTTCTCGCGACGACCGAGCTGTGGAGCATCAACAGTAATGAAGAGGCCTTTGCAGCCTCGCCTCTCGGCATGCTGCACGATGCGCTTGGTGACTTCGCGGTCCTTGTTGACGTAGAGCTGGAGCCATTGGCATTGGCCGTCTTTTGCCTCATCAATAATCTCGTCGAACGAGCACGATGCCAGTGTAGGAATCATCTGGATCACATTGTGCTTGTGTGCGCCGCGCGTGAGGACAACCTCTCCCTCTGGGTTACCGAGCTTCCCGAGTGCGGTGGCGGTGACGTAAAAGGGTATGTCGCACTTTGTGCCGAGCATGGTGGTGGAGATGTCGACCTTCTCAACGTCTACGAGGACGCGTGGTCGGAACCAGATCTTGTGGAATGCGCTGTGGTTCTCGCGCATCGTCTGTGCAAGGATTGGGTCAGTCGATCTCCGGGCTGGCAAAGGCGTCGAGCAGACTCACAATCTCATCGTCAGCACCGCTCGAGTAGTAGGCCCATGCCGACTTCTTCATGACGTTGCGGGCGACGGCCTCAAAGTCCATGAGGTTGTAGCATTGCTCGAGAATGGGCATACGCTCAATGCGCTTCTGCCTCGCCTCCTCGTCGGGATCGAATTCCTTTGCTTCTTGCTGCACCGTCGCCATGTCGACCTCGCCCAGGTGCTTTGACTTGTCGAGATACTTGTCGAGCGTGTCGGGGGGGTGAATTGGCTCGTAGGCCTCGGTGGCGTCTTTGCCGGCATACTTCAAGATGATCTTGGAGCCGCCGGGGTGCTCAGGGAGGAATTCGGTGACATCGTAGGCACGGCCGTGGACAATGACCCAGCACGAGTCACTGTTGTTGTGCGACGAGACCTGCTCGCCGGTGAGCTTGTTGCGCTGGGTGTTGTTGCTATCGTGGTTCATACTGGGCAGTGGATGCAGGTCAAGACTTCCCCAGAGACGGGGAAAAATATATGGAGATTAGCTAGCCTATGTCCATGCACGGGGGCTGGTCGGGGGAACGGAAAGCCACGGGTGCTGACGGCGGTGTAGACAAATAGCGGCAATATGTGTGGAGGGTATGTGTATGAACGCATGTCTCCGAGTACCAGGCCTGCTAGCTCGGTCCATCTGTTCCCGTAACATCAGTCCGGCACCGGGTTCGTATCGAGCACCCCGGCACGGTCCCCCTTTTTTTTTTACTGTGGAGGTACACATACACACCGCAACCGTCACTGCACGTGTGCATCCATGCATGTGCGTATTTACCTAGTTACTGTATACGTACATGGGCATGTCGGTACATGGAGGACGTCCTCTGGCCGCAGCGCCGAAACGCGGGGAAGACACAGCGGGCTGGGCATGACGCGCACCACTGTCGACTTGCCCTAATGCCCCAATACTGCCTTACTGCGCTCAACAGCACAAATACAGGCGACGGGGCCCTCCCCCTTCTCTTTGTGACCATCACCCGGCGGCCGTCACACCCAGCCAATGTCTCCCATCGCCCGCCAGTCTCGTTTGCCCACCCGCGTCATATTGGCCAGCGGCGGCCGTCACATGGTGCTGTTAGCCAAGACAAGGGCCGCAAGCACAAGCACAAGCAAGCGCCAAACGGTGCGGGAGGCCTGTGTGGTCCATATGTCATTTGTCTCTGGCCCTCTGGCCCTCTGGCCTAAAATGTCCCCAGGCTGCTTCTGCGCGCCTCTGCCTCTGTCGACGACGGCACACGCTCTGCTCGCCATGCCACTTGCCCTGCTACCGCAACCACCGCAGCCTCACTCGCCTCTCCTGGCCCGGCCCACCGTCTGCCGCTGACCCACCCCCACCCCCGTCACACTCCCCCCGGGCCCCGTCCGTTGCCTCTCGCCTCTCCTCGCCAGTCCGCCATGTCCAACAGCCTCGAGGCTAAGATCGTGGTGCTCGGCAGCCAGGGCGTGGGCAAAACCTCGCTCGTCCACCGCTACGTCAAAAACGCCTTCACCCCGCCCACGACACAGTCGACCGTCGGCGCCTCCTTCCTAACAAAGAGAGTCGTCGACATCGACACCTCCACCGTCGTCCGTCTGCAGATATGGGACACGGCAGGCCAGGAACGCTTCCGCTCCATATCCAAGCTATACTACAGAGGTACGCGGCTGCTTCCCCTCAACCGAACCTCATTTTGAAGGGAAAGAGAAAAGAAAAAAACAAAACAAACACAAAGGGACTAAAGCTGATATCGCTCACAGGTGCAAACGCGGCAGTCCTGTGTTATGACATCACGGATCCTCAGTCTTTTGACGAAATGGGCCGCTGGTTCAAGGAGCTCAAGACGAACCTTGGAGACGACGCCATCCTCCACGTAGTAGGCACAAAATCCGACATCATCGCCGCAGACCCCACAAAGCGCAAGGTCCCCTTTGAACGCTGCATCGCCTATGTTGCAGAGAACCTCTACCCCGCACAGACCGCACAACCGCACAATGCTCAGCCAAACGGCTGGGGCTCCGTGCCTGCGACATTCCAGAGTGGCTCCATGGCTTCTCCTCAGAGCAACAGGTCTAGTGGCTTCTGGGGACAGGACCTCGGCTGGGACTGCTGTCACGAAATAAGCGCAAAGGACGGCGAAGGCGTGGATGAAGTCTTCCGAGTCATCACTCGCAAGTTGGTTGAGCAGGAGCAGAAGAAGCTTGAAGAGGAGCAAAGACAACTGACCATGGCCGGTGTCACTCCAGCCCTCGACAACAACGGCAACGTAACGGGATACTTTGATTATCCTGGCGCTGCTAATGGTAGTTTCCGCCTAGGCGCCGCCGATAAGAGGCGAAGCTGGCTAGGCTTTCCCACTACGCCCGGTGCCACTGGCCACCAACAAGAGTGGGAAGAAGACATCAACCGGGCACAAAAGAGTAAGAGTGGAAGGTGCTGCTGATCGTATCTCTGCCTTGCCTCGTCGTCTGTCTACCTCTCCACTAACCCCCTTTTCATGCACACAGCGAGCACACCGATCAGCTTCGTTTCGAGATACCCACCCACTCTTTGTTTCCACGACTCAGTGCTCCAGTGTGTTATTTCTTGTGGTCAAGTTGGTCCTGTTACATCCGAGTACTTTCTAGCTTATGTTATCCATCTCTCTTGACTCTCTGTTTCGGCGTACAAGGTAGCATTTGCATAGCCCCAAGTACCAGCGAGCGTGCATTGATTTCAAGTTTCAGAAACTTTCTTCTTCCCTAGTCAACGCTCTTGTTTTATGAATAGCTTGAATTCATAGATTGATTAACGTCAGGTATCGTGCTTTATGATGTAACTCTAGCAGCAGTCTATCAATTTCTAAATGTTTAAACATGCAGTCATGGGGCGCGTGTCTGTTGCCTACGCAGATGTGTTCACTCCTTACACAAACATGGCCGTGACCCAAAGCAGTAGCATCCTTAGCTATGCCCCGCTTTATCGAAAACCTTCTTACCAAACTTCCAGACTTGCTCCACAGCAAACTTCTTATCCGTACCAAGGCCTTCCTGGAGATCCAAAACTACCAGATCCGCATCAGCCCCTTCGTTAAGCGTCCCTTTCGCATCCTGCACGCCCAACATCCTTGCCGGTGTCTCGGTGACAGCTTTCAGTGCCTCTGGTACACTGGCCCCTGTCCAGTTGATAAAGTTTGTAACGCAGTCTATGAGTTGGATGCTGCTTCCCGCAATCTTTCCATTCTCCTCGAGCGTGAGCATAGACCCTTGTTTGATGATACGCGACCCGTTTGTCCAGTCATATGTCCCGTCCGGCATGCCCGCTAGCCGCATAGCATCAGTGACGAGTATGAGGCCTTCGGGATGTGCGTTCCACGCAATCTTGATAGACGTGGGGTGGAGATGGATGCCGTCAGCGATGATGCCAAAGTATGGCTTTTGTATCGAAGAAGATGGCGTGCCCAGAAGACCAAAGATTCCCGGGTTCCTGTGGTGCAAAGGCTGCATGGCGTTGAACAAGTGTGTTATCATGCTTGCGCCCGCCCTGACGCCCGCCTTTGCTTCTTCGTACGTTGCTTCCGAATGTCCAATAGACACGACAATACCACGTTCCGCCAGTGGCTGTACGCACGACAGGGCACCTCGAAGTTCCGGCGCAAGCGTTACAAGCTTGACAGATGAGGACGATTGCAAATGACTAGCGCCATAGCATGTCTCCATGTCAGGGACGCCGTTCTCGGGCTCGCAGAGGAGGGATGCGTTGTGGATGCCGTTCTTAGTGCGGTTAAGAAAGGGCCCTTCGCAGTGGGCGCCGAGCGATTCTGAGCCAAGGGATGCATCGCGGGCAGTACCAGATGGACCCAGGAACGGTAGAGCTGTTTGGTAAACTTCGGGTGGTTGCGAAGTCAGTGTTGGCAGGTATGATGTGACACCCGTCGATACCAGTCGTCGGTTGACTTGAAGCACTCCCTTTCCGTACGCCACTGTTCCCTCGTCCGGTATGACGGAGAAGTCAAAGCCATATGCTCCGTTGAGCTGTGTATCTATCAGGCCTGGGCAAAGGATACGGCCGCCCAGGTCGACAATCTCATCTGGTGCAGTTCGATGTTCGTAGAGCAGCTCCTGCCCATTGATGATCTTCCCGCTCGTAGAGCTGACCCAAAGGTCTTCATCGACGAGAGCATTTCCTCTGACCAGCAAGCAGTTGGTGAACTTGATGACGCCAGAGGATTCATGCAGATCTGCAGAAGCAGAGGGCATGGGGGCGATCGAAGGCATGGCAAGTGAAAAATGGAGCAAAGATCAAAGGATTGGCTAGTTGTGCGCGGTTGAGCAGGCTCAACACCCTTCACAAAGCAAATGGCGGCTCTCTTGCTACTTTATCGCGAGCACTTGTTCGCCAGTGACGCCATTAGTTCATCAACAGCAGGCTAAGTTGCCCTTGAGAAAAGTCTACATGGACGCATGTGATGCGCACGCTGCCCGTTTGCACACGCTGAGTGGATACACGGAGCGAAGGAACATGACGATGACTACACCAGCCTGACCGGTCTTACCATGATAGTTTCGGAAAGACTACGGGGTTGTGCGAGGTGTCATCGGAGTTGCATGTCGTTGATAACAGAGGGACCAGGGTGGTGTAACTATGCGCATGGGCCTGTAGTTAGCGGCTCGCTAGCTACTTACCCCAGCTCACCTCGACGTGAATGCTACGGTGCCATCTTCCCCATCTTTCTGTCCACCGACCGACCGAAACTCCATTTGCCAGCCGCGCCCAAGAGCCGGTGCGCCACGGAATCCCACGTCGCATCCACATTCCGACGCGACGCGCCGGATATTGCTTGCCATCATGGCCAAGATCGAACAGATGGATCCTGTATGGGATGATCTCGACAGGTGAGCATCATGGCACGCTCTCACTCTCGACATGCGCTACGCACCCAAGGACCCTTGCTAACCACTGTTCACCATGCAGAACAATGGTAGGCTGTTTCCACTCAGCCCTTGCGGCTGCACTTGCTGACTTCGGGCCATGCAGGGCCAGTTGTTCATGATGGGCTTCGATGGCACGTCGGTGACTCCCCACATACGTACCCTTATCGAGGAACATCACGTTGGCTGTATCCTGCTGACTGCCAAAAACCTCAAATGTAATATCACGTGCTTTGATGTGACCTCTCTCTCTCTGCGTGCCAAGCCCCTGCTGATACAACACAGCCGCCGAAGACACAACAAAACTCATTTTTGAATTGCAAAAGATTGCCCATGATGCCGGTCATCCTGTTCCGCTGGCAATTGGTATCGACCAGGAAAATGGCGGAGTCAACAGTCTCTTTGACGACATCTATATTCGCCAGTACCCCAGCAACATGGGTATGGCTGCGACCGGATCCACTGACTTAGCATTTGAAGTCGCAAAAGCAACTGCACAAGAAATCGCTGCCTGCGGTATCAACTGGATATTTGGCCCATGTCTCGATGTACTTACTAATGCACGTAACCAGCCCCTGGGTGTCAGAACAGCCGGGGACGACCCTCAGGAAGTGTCTGCCTTTGGGTGTGCGTTCATGCAGGGCTACAAAGAGGGCGGAGTTGTAACACTGGGAAAGCATTTTCCATCTTACGGCAACCTAGAGTTCTTAGGCTCCACACTTGACGTGCCTATCATCACTGAATCATTAGAGCAGCTGAGCTTGAGTGCCTTGATCCCATTCAAGAAAGCGATCGAAAGAGGCCTTGACTCTATGATGGTCGGTGGTTGCGCCATGTCTTCGGCCGGACTAAATGCTATGCACGCTTGTCTCTCCGAGCAGGTCGTCGATGATCTACTCCGCAAGGATCTGAAATTTGACGGCGTAGTTGTCTCAGAATGTCTTGAGATGGATGCTCTCAGTCACAATATTGGTGTTGGCGGTGGAACCGTCATGGCTGTCAACGCCGGCTGCGACGTGGTCCTTCTTTGTCGCGCCCTCTCGCTGCAACTAGAAGGCCTAAAAGGCCTCAAGACTGGCATTGAGAGCGAGATGGTTTCGAAAGAACGCATCTTCAACTCGCTGAGGCGCGTGCTAGCCATGAAGAAGAAGTGCACATCATGGGAGAAGGCGCTGAACCCTCCAGGCATCAACTATCTCGAAAAGCTCCAGCCTTTGCATACTGCGCTCTCCACAAAAGCATACAACAGCTCCATCACAGTCGTGCGCGACAAGAACAGGCTTCTTCCATTGACCAATATTCTCGACAGCGAAGAGGAACTCCTTTTACTGACACCTTTGCTCAAGCCCTTGGCTGCATCGGCTGCATCGCGAGCCATATCTGATGCCGCCAATGGTGCGGCCAGTCACTCTCCAGGGCCATCTTCCTGGGACCAGAATTCGTCCGTTATGAGCGGAGAACGGGTTTTCAGGGAGCTGGGTCGCTCTCTAGCAAGACAGCGTAACGGACGACTGTTGCACACGTCGTACACAGCAAACGGTGTTCGTCCAGTTCACGAGAACCTCATCAGCCGAGCAAGCGCGATCATTGTGCTCACTGCAGACGCCAATAGAAACCTGTATCAGCATGGATTCACTAAACACGTCTCTATGATTTGTAACATGCAATACACGACTGGCGGAGAGAGACGTGAGAAGCCTCTGATTGTGGTTGCTGTAAGTTCACCGTACGACTTTGCCATGGATAACACGATTGGGACGTATATCTGTACCTATGATTACACTGAGACTGCTTTAAACTCGCTGGTACGAGTCTTGTACGGAGAATTATCGCCCTCGGGAACACTGCCTGGTACGATTAGCAAGAGCCAAAAACTACATCCGTCGAAACAGCACTGGCTGGTTGAGATCTTCAACGAAGAACGAGACGGCAGTGCGTTGGATACGCTGATTGCAGCCATTGTGGAAAGCACCGCGCCAAACCAACGATCTGAGCTTTCGAGCGCAACATCAAGCTCGTTCATTCTACACCACCCAGAGGTGGAGGAATCACATTTTGTCGTCCGAAACAGCAGTACCCAAGCACTATACGGGTTCTGCTCAACATACTTCTTCAAAGCCACGGGGACTGGAGTCATTGGCGCATTGTTTGTGGATCCGGCAAGGAGGAAGCTCTCAATTGGACATTCGCTACATAACAGAGCGACACGAACTCTACTACAGAAGGAGGGCGTCAAGAGATTTCAACTAGGATCTCGTCTTCCGAGCATCTATCTCGGTATCCCAACAGGACATGGCAACGAGCGAAAGCGCCTACGGCCATGGTTTGCGCAACTGGGATGGGGCGCGGCACTGTCACGGCCCGTGTGCAACATGGTCGCTCGCAATCTTCAGACATGGAGTCCACCTGCAGGCATGGCCAAGAGCCTGGCAAGCGCAGGAGCACAGTTTGACCTTGTCTATGGGTGGGACTATGCCGGACCGGTGCTCGACCATATCAAAACCAGTAATCGACAAGGGTTGGCAGAGGTGTACAAGCTCGCACTCACCGATCCGACGGCCTGTGGAATTATTCGGGCAAAGCGGCCGGAAGATGGTGCGCTGGTGGGCACGGTTGTGCTGTACAACAGTCACTCACGTCTAGCCGAGTACATTCCTTCGCTCAAGGACCTCAACGAGTCGGCTGGAGGCATCTCATCGCCGGTGATATCGCCTGGTGTTGGAGAGTACTCAACACTACTGCAAGGATTGATACTTCTTGGGATGCGACAGATCAAGCAACTAGGATGCAACGCATGCTTGCTCGACTATGTGGGTATATACTTAATCCTGCGGTAGGACAGAGATGCTGACAAAGGACAGATGGATGGAGATGGCAATTTTGACGGGTTCTCAGCAATGGGATTCGATGTCATGCACAATTTCGAGGAAGTGAGCTGTGATGCAGCGACATGGACCATGATACCACCAGCTTAGCTTGGGAAGGGATGTGTTTTTTTCTTTCTGTTTGAGGCGCAATGAACGGACCCTCTGGTTGGCTAGGACTTGGATGAGATGAAAGGGCATGATAGATGTTTATAAACGACTTAATACATTATTTTCTCTTGTTGCCTGGTATAGATGTGGAGACGAAGGAAGCATGTGTTTGACATGGAGGATTGCATGGTGGTGGCTGAGAACTAGTCCGATGGGTAGAGTACATGGGATGGGCTGCGGGCTTCGTGGGGAGCGGATAGTTTCCCTGATAGGTAATCTGGCGCTGACGGGAGCCGCATGCCGCGTACCGCGTACCGCTTGGCTGATTAGGCGCGTCAGGGTTCAGGCAAAGAGGTAAATACAGAGGCTGGGGTTGGCTTAATTTCAGCGAGGATGACTGGAGGCCTATGGACGGGACGCAGAGATGGTGCGGAGGGGGGCGCATTGAGGATGTCGGACCTGGTCTTGGCTGGGAGCCGTAGTATAATGGCGCACGCTGATCGCCGTTCGGCGTGTCCGTTGGAGAAGCCCTGCCGATGAAGCTCGCCTCCCTTAACTCGGGAGTGGTGCATATAACTGGGGCTCACAGGACAAACATACTTGGGTGCAAGTAAGTATAGTAGCAGTAGATGCATTGGACATGTGTACATATATAGACACGAGGGGTCTGTGGCTGCGGGCGAGTCAATAGAGGGTCCAAGGCAGTGCATAGCCACGCGTAGCTGGACGCCATTCCCGCCGCCGCCAGACCCTCGCTGCTCGCCCCTAAGAGAGAGAGAGAGAGGCAGGCGATACAGGCCAGCCGCACGTGTGATGCACCCTCGTTGTCGTTGTCGTCGTCGTCGCACAGCTTGTCCACCTCTCCCTCGACCGCTGAAGACGGCTGCAAGCGTTTCTGGCCGGTGCGCACGCTGTGCAAGCCACGCGCCCACGACATTTCTCTCCCTCTGCCCTCTGCTGCTGTCCTTAGATTCCCCATCTTCTCCGCTCCGCTACCTGCCCTCCCGCACCTCTCCGCTTCCAACCCCAGGGCCCGCCCACGCATCTCCCACCTAACCACTACCACCACCATCACCAACCACCAACCACCTCCGCCGCCGCTCTTGTCGCCGCTCCCCGTTCCACGCGCCCCCGCCTCGCGCGAGCGCACCTCTCATTGCCGGGTTCGCTCCACTTGCACCGCGTGTATGCGCCGAATTTACAGCGACTCCATCCCCGACGACGGCCACGCCGCCCCGAGCCATGGAGCACTTTGACACGACTACCATGTCGTACATGCCCATGCCAATCCCGCTGCAGACAGTCACGGGACCCGACCAGCAGATGGCCATGCCCTTGGTGCCTGTGGACCAGTACGACCAGCGCTCGACGTTTGATGCCGAGACCTTCATTGGGTACGCACACTCGACCGTGCCTACCATTCATTGCTGCAGCTGCTAACAGTGCTGCTCAGAAGCGAAGATGCCTACTCGACATACCACCTCCAGCAGATGCCACCCCAGATCAAGCGCTATCCAAGCACCTACGAAGACCCCTTCTCCGACGTCCAGAGCGGCTACGAGCAATCAATACACCCACACGACCAAAATGGCATTCCTGAAAGTCCAAGCATCGACAGCAACAACAAGCTGCTTAGTTTCTCCCTGCCCACCATGCCATACCCCATCTTCAACTACGCCATGCAGCGAGTGCCCATATCCATGTCTGCACAGCTTCATGGCATGTTCTTCCTGGCTGAATCACCCTGGGCCACCGCTGCCGACGGCCAATCGCCGCCCTCGGAATTGACTTGCTACAGAAGAAACCTCTTCCAGATTACCGGCACAGTCACGCTCCCCAGAGCTCTCCACCTTCTCATGACCGAGCAAGGAAATCAAATACCCATCATCGGCCAAGAACTTACCATATCCGCCACAGAGTCTCTAGAAGGCAATGCGGTAAAAATCATATCTGTGCCATGGAAGACACCGGCGACAAGCAACGCTCCTGCCGAGGACAAGACGGAGAAGGAACCACCCACGTATCCGCTCGACCTGTCAACCGGTCAAGATGTCGATTCCGACTATGTTAGCTTTCCTATCAGCTGGAAGCGATTGCAGTTTCGAATTGCAACTGCCAATAACGGTCGAAGGAAGGAGCTCCAGCAGCACTTCGTAGTGAGACTAAAGGTTGTCGCTACTCTTACCACCGGAATGAAGGTGCCCATTTGCGAGATCCACTCGGGGGCGGTCATAGTGCGAGGTAGAAGCCCGCGCAACTTCCAAGCCCGAAAAGACATGCCAATCAGCGGCGGCACTACCACACGCAAGGTGCACACCCCGCAGCAGCCCAACAGAACTCCAACAGGTGACACAACCCAAGGCACGCCTAAGCAAGCGCAAGTTCAGGCTGCAGGCCCATCCAAGTCGACAGACTTGCTGCAGATGCCCTTTGAGTTCAACACAAATGACATGCCGCAGTCGCCAGACTTTGCCTGGAAGATGCCCACGGGTGCCCAGACTGCCATACCACAAGACCCGCCTTCAGGTCAAATGCAACATGCCACACCATATGCACAGTCGACTCCGGACATTTCAAGAAGTGCCCCACTTCCCAAGACGTCCATAGCGCCAGTCACTTTGTCCCTCACCGACGATGAGCCCGTCAAAGCCCCTTCGCCCAATGAGCAGCAAAGAAAGCGCGGCACCCCAATGCGACCTCCTTCCTTCTCCATTGGCGTCGTCAACAGCCCAGACGAAAGCGCTGACCTGCTCTATGAATATTTTCCTTTAGGTCTGGACGACTGGATGCCGCCTGTCGATGCCGTCTATCGACCCCATATCGTTCACCATATTACCCCATTTCCCCAAGACGGGAAAGCAGATGCTGGTAGGAGTCGGTCGAAGCGGTACTTCTCGGATGCTTGGTAAGCCCTGGTTTGCGATTTGTGATACCCATGCGTTTGGTTTTTGTTTCTGTAATCCCGTCAAGAGCAGTGCCCTGATGATGACTGGAGAGTGGTTGCACATCTTATGCCTTTTTTGTCTCCTATTTGTTCATATATATATATATATATGCATGTATATATGTACACTTGGGGAGAAGATTCGTCGTCGGTGTGGCGGCAGATACCCTATAATATACTCTTTCAAGACAAACAAAGAGGGAAGCAGGAAAAGAAGGAGAGAGGTGATAATATTTGGTGATGGGGCTGCTTATATTTCTTTTCAAGTTGGAACAAAAGGGGAAAAAACGGTTGGTCATTGATCTGTAATCGGCGTTTGACTTACGATGACACGATTTCCTGCTTTTCAACGCTGGCACCGTGGCACCAACACATGCAATGGGTTATTGGGGATGTGGAATACCTTTCGGCAGCTATTTTTAATCATACCGCCATACTTTTTGTTCAATGTTATATCGTTACGAAGTCTATCGTTACTGGTATCTGTTTTTTCATATCACGTTTGGAACATTTGTTAGTCTCCCTACCCTTTGCTTGGACAGTGGATCATGGTGGTAGAGAAGCTCGTATATCATCCATCACGCAATAGATCGCAATATCCACGCTGCGATGCGTTGTAACCTCTCCTCTCAAGTATCTTATGCGCAATGCCACGAAACACGTGTAACCAGTAACCAAGCTCAACAAGGACCGATAGTAGTCAATATAGTTGAGTACGTAGCGTTACAACCTTGGACATTTCACATTCCATAGTTTCCGAGCACTGCAAGCTCAGATGCAATATCCCCCCCCTGCCCTCATGCTACCCAGTAATCTCGATTCAACAACCCCCGGTCAAACTTTGTAACCCAACCTTAATCTACATCGCCGACCATTTCTCCTCCTTGTCCTCGGCAAGAAAAAAGATTACCAGAGAGACCCAAGAAAATGCAGCCATGTGGCGTAGATCCCATGTGCCACTCGCCGTCACATACGCTCCCCGCTCCCCTCCAAGCCTGATACCCGTCCAAGCCCGGCGTCAACCATGCAATGCAACAGTAACACCTCATCAACCCATCTCATCCCACGTCTGTCTTCCTCCCTCCCTCCCCCTTCTCCCGCGCCCAAACACAAAGAAAGAAAGAGAGAAAGAAAAAAAAATCCCACTAAGCTCTCCCCCCCCCCCCAACTTCCCCAAGTCGTGGGCCTCCCCACCTTACCCCCTCCCCAAAAAAAACTGTCCAGAAAAAATTATAACCTCTCCACTCTTTTTTTTGGAGAGGGGTGGAGAGGAGGCAAGGGACCTCGGAAAGAAAAAAAAAACATTCCGTCTGGATTTTAAAAAAAATCATTGGTGCATTTGCATTATCCATGTATGTATATGCATATACATATGTACATATGCAACACGTATCAAAACTTGTCTTTTCCACCCTTGGTTTTTGGATGCATGGGTTGGGAGAGAATATAGAATGATGAAAGTTTGATAAGAAAGAGAGAGAGAGAGAGGGAGGGAAATGTTGGTATCTTTCCCCCCCCCCTCTTCTCCCATTCTTCTCCACCTTGAAATCTTACTTTGCAAACCCCCCTGCCTGCCACCCTGCTTGCTCGCTCGCCCGTCTGGACCCGCCAGCTTTTTTCTCCACTACCGTTACAATGCAGAGAAGGAGAGAGAGTGAGAGTGACATGGTTACGCTATACAGTTGCGTTTCCCGCGATGGATCCAGATCCTTCCCTCTTCCCTCTTCCCTACTACTATTACTACTAGTGTTCCTTGGAATTCGAAAGGGGGGAAACGGGTTCCGTACTATGTACCTATCCGCTTTCCCGGTTTAACGTCACGAGAGCGGAAAACAAGTGTTTAGTTCAAGGACGGGTGAGGGAATATGGGTTATGAATACGAATACGATGGATGCAAGGACCTCGGCACACGATGACACGCTAAAAAGAAAGGGGTTTTAACTTAATAATAGTTGGGGCGTAAGTTAGTTTAAGCCTAGGCTCTCTCGGCCTCTCTCTCTCTCTCTCTGTGCGTGTGTCGTTTTCTGACATGATGACGGACCCACGTGGCTTGATGGGTCGCACCGGAAGGTACGTCTTGATTGGGATTAGAGTGAGGATAATGGGTAAGGTGTGCGAAGATTGGAAGGTTGTGGGACGAAAAGCGGGTCGGCCGTCTAGGAGGAGTTGGTAGTAGCTGTGACGTTACGGTGTAACTGTTCGTTGACGTCTTGGCTTGATACTGGTGACGATGGGCTGTAACTCGGTGTATGGGGAAAAAATTGACTTTTTGGGAGGAAATTTGACATGTTTGGTTATTGAATATTTCATTAGGTCATGGAAAAAAAATATGCTCATACCCATATGGTTTGCCGCCCCCTAGTAATGTGGTGATGATGCTGAACAACGCCGCAGGGAACTTATGTACTCGAAGAAAGAGAAAATCCAAGCTCCCATATGCCTCTTCAGATATCTCATATCTAGTCCCTTGAGGGACTCTAGATGCTGAAATAGAAAAACAAAACGCTCATGTGTATATACAACCACCGTTTTCAAAGAAGAGAAAAAAGGGTGGCGATAAATGGAGGAAAAAGAACTATGTTTGTCCCTCGAGACAACAGGCAGATACTGCTGCTCCGAAGATGGCTGATTCAACAGCAACCTCCAGTAAGATTGACTTTGGTTCGGCACCAGATGCAGTAGTCAGATCATGAAGATGTGATTGGCAGAGCTCCCTGAACAGGGGGTACTTTTCAATGACTGAGCCGTTACAGCCAATGCTCATCCGGCCAGCGGATGCGGGCGTCAGGCCTTCGGACTCCGTTCGAAGCACCCACAATGCATGAATGCCAGTTGCGAGGAAAGCTGCAGCGCGGTGCGAAACGAGTTGCGCTACTCGGCGGACAAACTGAATGTCCTTTACAGTAGGTGGCTTGCTGAGCGGATGCAGAGATTGGAAGATGGCGATAGCCTGGCCAAGGTACTTTGAGTCATCCATCTCCATGACTGCAATGGTTCCAGTGTCCAGACTGTAGGGTTCGGTCAAGCGAGCGGGCATTTCGCCACTGAACAGACCGGCTGTGCGTACAGCTTCGACAACAATCAACCTTACTATCTCACCCATGTAGCGACCGCTAATCATGTATTCGAAGGGCTGGAAGTCTGGCCGTACATGTGCATCGTTCAGTTGTTCATCCCATCTAGTCGTAGGGAACACCCCCTTTCCGAACATGCTGCATTCAGTGTTGACGAGCACGTGGGTGGCTTCATCCATCCATTCCTGTGGGTAGCCTTTGTACTTGGTGCTCGCAAGTGATGATACAGGTAGATGCACAGATATGTTGAATCCAGTTCCAAGAATTACAGCAAAGCGTGTTGATGGGTCTTCGTAGGCACGCGATAGCAACGTCGCAGAAGAGTCATTGACAATGGAATCCATGTGCACAGGTAGGTTCTGGATAGATGTCAGTGGCTGCAGACTTGCAATTGGTAAAGATCAAACTCACCCTCTTTCTACACGGCGCCATGATTAATTCGCTGAGATCCTGACCAAGAAGCCCTTCAGTCGCTCGGAAACCCTTGCCCATGTCCAATAAGTTTGCACTGCGACTAGATGTTTGCCTGATAAAAGTCAGCGGAGTAGATGAAGCAAAGGACGTAGAGGACGCACTCAACAGGAAACGACCATGCTAGACCCATAGGAAAAGTCTTTGTGCCGTTCGGGTCTTGTAATTGCTGATCCGCAAGTGCCAGCTGAATCTTATCGGCCATCCATTCAAAAAAGTCGTGTCCGCTTCGCTGGCGGACCTTCTCGTCTATCTTGTAGCTCTTCATGAAAACGATGCGCATATTCTTGGCACCGGGCCTTTTACCGTTTAGTTCGACAAGGGCAACGCGGAATGTTGATCCACCGACATCGAGAGCCAGGTAAGTGCCTCTCTCCAATCCAGAAGGAAGTTTGTTGTTGTAAGAAGGCAGCATGCAAATGTCGCTTGACTGTAGTTTTGGGGCAAATTGCCTTTGCAGCGCTGCAGACATGTCCAACAGATTTTCGTTATCCAAAGGTGCTTCAAGGAGGGTCTGGATTTCGCGCAACATGTCCTCCATGGTCCGGTCATAGGTCCGCAATGCATCTCGGGTGCGTTTTCGTGGCGACAATATTGGCAGCACAGAGTGCATGACTGATGGTAACATGGCGAGTCTTTCTAGAGCCGCAAGGAGCCCTTGCCAAAAATCCAACATGAGCCGTTTGTATTTGCGTTGGCGAGGGTCGTTGTCTGTTGCTGTGTGGCAAGCGTCACCTGAGTTGTTGGGGTCCGGAATAACGGTGACGCGACGATTCTTGGAGCGGTGTAGCAACAGAGGGGGCATGGAGAAAAGGTAAGCTGTGCGGCCTGGCTGAGACGGTAAGGACAGAGTCTCTGGATTAAGACTTTATTGAAAACGCTGAATTAAACACGTAAAGACCAAGGATGTTGGAAGGTCGGTCTGCGGATATGGAGATGCATAGAGATGCGACGCGGGCCGGTAGCATTAGTAAACTGAGGTTGCAGAAATCCACCCGGACATGGTTTTACGGTTGGTCAGAACAACAAAGAGGGTTGTATCCACTAGCAGACGTAGCAAGGTATTGCTCCGATGACAGGCGTGCGAAATGTGCAGATGAGGCCCAGCACACAGGGGCAGGAGAGAGTGACCGAAGGGAAACAGGAATAATCAGCCGTCTTGGACACGCCAGCTAGCGGCCGCAAAGTGATAGTCGATGGCGTGCCGCTGGTTCCAGGCACGCTCAGCGAGTAGGCACAAGTATGGCGTAGCTGTCATGGCGAGCGTTTGGTGGGGTGTCGTAGAAAGTTTCCTAACAGCCATTGCTACCGTTACAGTCGCTGAGGCCCGCTAGTCCATATCGGGGCCGCAAATCTAGCCGCAAGCGTGGGTGATAGGACTACGGCGGATGACTTGGCCACACAATGATACAACCCGGCTGCAGATTTCATGCGTCTGTGGCGATCATCGTACAGCCGTAGCGTAGCTTGCCCGCGGCTACGCGTATGCACCCAACGTCTGGCGCGAGGATGGAGAATGCTACGCTCGAGAATATGCATGTTGGAGGCACGGCACGTGTCCTGTATCCTGGGTCCGCCAGCGCCAAGAATAGAATCGGTTTCTACTCGGTCGGGTCTAATACTGGACATGCGTTGCGACATGTTCCCGCCGACATATCCTCTATTCTGCTCTAGTATCTGACACTGCACAAACAGGCGCCGTTGCCAGATGGCGCTTACCAAAACGTAATGGGGAGCCACTTACATGCCTAGGACTCGACTATCTCCCCAACGGCTGACGGCACATAACTACTAACCCCACTGGGGGACATCTCTGTGCCACCAGGCTCCCTCGTGCTCCCGCAAAGACTGCCCAGTCCGAGGCCATTTGCCCCCAGCAGACCGAGAAACGAGCATGTGCATGCTGGCATTGTTATTAGGCGACCTACGAGGGGCAATCTAGAAGCGGCCGTGGACGGACGCATGCACGTCTATCTGGTAGCGATCAGGCCAGGCTTATACTACAGTACTACGTGTTGGTTACCGTATTTGGGCTAATGCTGCGCACCAACGTTGTCCATTGGTATGAGCGCATACCTTGTGAGACCAACCAAGCACGAGCACACATGTGTTGGTAAATCTACCATGCCCCACTCCTTAGATTGTTCTTATCTTGCTATACTATCGTATGTACATTTGGAAAAAAGAAAGGTAATATCACGCGAAACTCATAGACGCCTAAAGATGGCGCATATGCAAAGTCGGCATTAGGACTGCAAAATGATATACCAGAGGAACCACACAATGCAACTCCGTTTCAGGTATCATAAACAAACAAGTTTCAAACGCCAACCCCCGTCGTTACCCGTTAACCCCCAGTCATAAGCATGCTTTGTACAGCTAGATTAAACCTTTTCTGGCTCAATGTGTGCAGACTCAGTATGCGCATGAGGCAAGACATCGGCGACTGTCTCGTCTGTGAACTCGATGTCCTTCTCAACCGCAGTAGTGTCCTCAACCTTCCAAAGGATCACAGGGAGGGCCACCAACAGACTACCGGCGAGGAGCCCCCAGTTGGAGGCGAACATGGCCATGTATGAGACCTTCAAATCATCCAAACGCCAGGTAATGGCACCTCCGGCAGACTGGATTCCCTTGTAGAAACCTGCAAAGTTGGCAAGCTTGCGGCTGTTGTTGGTCAAAGCTCCCATGAACCTGGATGAAATCAGTAAAATGTCGGAATATGAAGGGTTTATGAAGAGCGTACCAGTAAACACATGTCTGCCAAGCAGCATCAAAAAAGCCGTAGAACATGTAGAGAACAAAGGGACCAGCATAGCCTGCATCAGACCAATCCTTCTTCATGTTGTTCTCATTTTCAGCCCAGGCGCGGTCGTAAGTCTTCTGGAACATGTATCCAAAGCCCCAGATGAGCATGACGCTGATGAAGAGCGCGGCCCATGCGGCTTTGGCTCGGGTTGTTCGGCGGACGCCTTTGACGTCAAGCCCATAGCCGAAGATGTAAGCGCCGATGATCTGCATGATGTAATAGACAACACCATTCAAAGCCCGTGTGCGAACGTTGAAGTAGGCAGCATTAATTTGGGTGAAGTGATATGTGTAGAACCAGTTGGATGCCAAGAACATGGGGAAAAGAAGGATAATGTACGGGTCCGTGAAGAAGGTCTGCCATAGGCCGCTAATCTCCGATTTCCATGAGGGGTGCTTCATGACAATGACCTTGGATCCATCGTCACGAATGACATCTCGTGCATCAACGAGGGTCCATGCAAGAGCGGCGCCGAGGATGGTGAGCACTAGGAAACCGACATAGGTACCATCATTCACAGTTCCAGCAGTTTTGGTGTGGATGTTCTGGCCCAAGGGAATCTAGGAGGGTTAGTCATTGGCGGACGGAGCAGGGCGGAAGGAGAGAAACGTACCAAACTACCAATTACAGCGCCCAAGTTGAAGATCATCCAGAACCACGAGATGTAGCGACCCTTGGAAGCCTCGGGTGGGTACGACATCATAATGGCACCCTGGGCACACCACAGCAGACCAGCGCATACACCAAGCAGGGCGCCGGCAAAAGTGGTGAAACCCAGATTCTGGGTGTGGTTGTAGCAGAGATAGGAGCCGACGTAGACGGAGTAGCCAATGCCGCCAAAGGACAGGGAGGTGCGGATACCAAGCTTATTGGTAAAGGTGCCAGCGAAGAAGCCGATGACGGCAAAGGTTGAGTACAGAGCCGTGTTTGCGCGATTGTTTGCGGTGGGATCCAGCTGGCCGCCGCCGCCCATGCCGTTGAGAGCATTAAACATGCCGGGACACATGAAGCAGACGAAGGAGACAATGACGAGCTGGGTCGGGGGAGAAGCGAACCAGGGCAACTTGAAGCCGGCGATGGTGAAGCGACGGTATTTCCATGACTTTGGCAGGTCCAGGGCGGTGCTGTCCGTCAGCGAGTGGTCTGCCGAGTTGACGTGGTGGGCCAAGTTGTCCTTGTCGGTCGAGGTTGCCATGGTGGGGGATGGTCTGGCGCGGGCGCGCACAAAGGGTGGATGGCGAGGCTGGGATGCAGCGGGCGTGGTGTAGTGGGCAGGAAGGCACGCTGTCGCGAGTCGGAAGGAGCAGGCGGGCACGAGGCGATAAAGATGTCGAATCGTAACGCTCAGACCACTGCGACGGCTGAACAGGAGTCGGGACAATTACGTGAGGGTCGGGGTGGTGAAAGCGAGGGGCAGCTTCATTTTAAGCATTCGTCCGCTAGGGGCTGTTGATGGTGCCTCGAAAGCCAAATGTGGATTTGGGTTAGACGAGGCGGCCATCAGCACGCGACCGTGGTGCAGTGCTGTGAGACGATGTGAGGGCAAAGACAGAAGGGGGCCAAGTGAAGGCTGCCCAGGATGCCAGGATGCCAGGATGCCAGGATGCTAGAATGCGAGATGCCAGGATGTGCAGCTGGCCGGAGACTGGGTGACTGGAACGGCGACTGGGCCAGCAACATTACTTAGCAACGCATGCATGCAGGCTGGCAGGCTGGCAGGGAAGCCGATAGACTGGCAGACGGATACAGACGAAGATAGAACAGACAGACACGCACTGGGCAGGCCGGCAGACGCGACTCGTATCCACGTCCTAGCGCATTGCCCAGTCTGCAGTCGTGGTTCTCGGATCGGGCATATCGAGGGTCTCGGTGGGCCCTTGGCCGGCCCAAGCGGGGCGTTGGAGGCGAGGAGCCTTGGAGCCTTGCGCTCTGGGCTTATCGGAGGGCACAGGCGCATCCATCCACTCCTATGCCTGCGCTACGCTGTATCGGGACGCGGCACATGGGGGAGCAAACTGCAACGGCCACACTATCCACCACCATGACTACTACCTGCTACTACCTGGCTGCAACGCTCTGGCAACCCCGCCACCCCGCACCCATCCTACCCAGCATACTTACACACACACAGACGCATGCGAACATGTTTCCTACACGTGAGTCGGTACTGCATGGGCCATACGTGCTCCAGCAATGTAACACGACCATCTGCTGGCCCCCCATTGGGATAGCATCTTCATCTTCGCTGCCCGCTACTCGCTACCCCAACGGCACGCGACCTAGGTGTCCACTGCTATCTGTTGGTATCTGCATCTGCATCCACCGTCGCTATCATCACAATCATCATCATCACCATCACCAACGTCACGAGCGGCATCGGCTAGAGATAACGCATGCTCCCGTAACATTGCACACCGTTGCAACCGGTCTTTGTTCGGTCTCTCGATCTGCAACTCTACGCCTGCCTTGCATCGCGACGTTGACTAGTAGCCGTCCGTCCTTCACCCACATGCCTGCATCAGGCAACCTCGGCCGCTCCCAACCCTTGACAATCAATCCGCGCATCGTGAACAAATTTGCAATGATACTTTGACAAGGTTATGACGTGAAACTTTGTACTGCTATGATAGAAATCATGTCCACTCCCCCATTGCACATCCCACCCGCAATCATCACAGGCAAATACACACCTACCCACTCTGCCTACTCACATACTATACACACTATACATACAGATCTACCATGTAAGCCCTATTGCCCCTCGACGCAATACGAATGCAACCCGGCTTATACCACCTAGGCGCCTAATCATCAGAGACGACGCCCGGGCTGCGTCCCAGTACATTGCAGATTACATTATTGGTCCGTTGCTCACGCCCCCAAATGCACCTTCCCTAACCCGCTCACACATCAACACCAGAGCGCATCAATGCCTTCAACCCCACCCCCGACAGACCCTTTGTCCTGGGCCTGCCCACCGGCAGCAGCCCCATTCTCATCTACAAACACCTGGTCCAGCGCCACAAGGCGGGCCAGGTCTCGTTTCGCAATGTAGTCACGTTCAACATGGTACGAGTTCTACTCCCAATGTTGCACAGCAGCCTCGCCTCGAGCCAAGCCATAGTAACAGTGACCCAATTAGGATGAGTATGTTGGCATTCCCCGCGACCATCCAGAAAGCTATCACAGCTTCATGTACAAGCACTTCTTCTCCCACGTCGATGTGAAACCAGACAACATCAACATCCTCAACGGAAATGCCCCTGACCTCGAGGCCGAATGCCAAAGCTACGAAGACAAGATCAGCCGTGTCGGCGGCATCGAGCTGTTCCTTGGCGGCATTGGTCCCGATGGTCACATTGCCTTCAACGAACCAGGCTCCAGCCTCAAGTCTCGCACTCGTGTCAAGACTCTTGCCTATGAGACTATACTTGCAAATTCGAGGTTCTTTGGCAATGACTTGGACCAAGTGCCCAAGATGGCCCTGACGGTTGGTGTCCAAACTGTGCTTGACGTAAGTTGCACACATCACAATAGCCGCCCCTTCACCCTCTCACCAATAAATATAGGCCCGCGAGGTTGTCATCATCATCACTGGTGCACACAAGGCTCCCGCCCTCCAGCGATGCATCGAGGGGGGTGTCAATCACATGTGGACTCTGTCCAGTCTGCAGATGCACCCGCATCCCTTGATTGTCGTCGACGAAGACGCCACCCTGGAACTTCAGGTAAAGACTGTCAAGGTAAGTTGCATGGGTCATTTGCATTCAAGTCATCATGCCGTCTGACATGCTTGTCATAGTACTTCAAGAGTATTGAAAGGGTCGGAAAGGAGCTAGGGATGCGTCAGAAGCTCCCCAGAAAGCGCGACTCGCTACTTGACGAGGGTACCTTGCTAGCCCCCGAGGCCCAACAAAACGGTATCAGGTTGACTGTGCCACAATTCGACATCTCCCGTTCACCCAGTCCAGTGCTAGAACCCATGAGCGCTCGCTTGTCAGACCAAGAAGCGACCGGCGCGATACATCCCATGGATATGGATGAGATTGCAGATCAGCCCTCGGTCCGAATGGGTGCTCGCGTCGTGGGCTAAACGTTGCGGCTCTCCTCGCCCCATCCTAGCAGCTAGGAAGATTGTCAGGAGAACGGGGCAGCTTGACATTAATCTTCCGAAGCCCGCAGACTGGTTCTCGGGACAGGGCTAGGTTTCCGATTCTTTGTTAGTTCGGCACCAAATTGTCCAGGCGTCAATTCAAGGGCCCGTCCACCGTCTTACGAAACGCACAACTCCCAGGGGTTGGCGAAGGACATCAACCTTAATGTGATATGACTTACGTACTTAGAGGATAAAATAAGAATGTTTCTGGCCAGAACTGGTACACTATCGCGTGCATTTGATGACCAATCTTGACAACTCAAAGAAATCACGCCATGGCCAGTCTGGTGTTGCGCAATTCTTGGGCAGCACTCCTTACTTCTCTCATGTCATGTTGCCTCTAGAATTTTGGTGTTACGTACTTTCAAAGCTCCACGCACACATCTTAAAAATGATTACAAATTGAGTGATTGATGTAGAAACTAAAGTTGCAAAGTTCAAGGGAAGCGGTGGTGGTAGCACGCGTCATCTTGGACGGGAAGGCGCGCCCCATCCTGGTTCAGATCCCCTCGCCCCAAAATAAGCCTGCCGCAACCACCCCCACAAACATGTCAACGCGCTGGTAGCCATGTCTTTTGTGGTTGAGTAAGTCGATCAATTGGAGCACCGCACAGTCACAGCTGACGTTCAATTAGCCAGGTGCGCCGGATAGACAGCCAGCTCGATCGGCTGCAGCTGTCGTCGAGCACTAGGACCTTCTCTATTACCGCCGAGGAGGCCCATGACCCAGCAAAGACAAGCCGCATTGCTCATTTGCAAAACCTCATCAAGTCGCTCTCCACAACCGCTTCTTCCAAGCACAGTCTGGTCCCAGCGGCCAGAATATCCGAAACCTTGCAGCGAGCACATATCTCTACCACAATCGAGGATGCAAGCTATGAACATGAATTGGAATGGCTACTCGTTAGCAAGGCGACAACGCAGGCCTACGGACAGGTTCTGAACACCATATTGGAGCAGACAATTCCTCTCGAGAATGATCTCTGGTACTGGGACGACATCCTCTCTACCTATAGCTTTGCCGGACTGTACTCTGTGCAGACATCGCCCGTTCGGCTGTGGAAATGGTCGCAGGAGATATACCACGATATACGCTCAAGAGGCCCTCAATTAGCTGATGGTTGGAGCCAATTTTACGGCCTAGTCAAGGATACCGTGCAGGAGCGCAGCATTGCAAATATCCAGCGAAGAGTAGTAAGCCCGCTGGCACTTGTGAGAAACGAGGGCAGGAAAAAGCGTGCAGCTCTAAGGAAGATACGAATGGTCAATGCCAATGCACTCGGTGTGTTACTCGGCGAAGGTCTGGGTAACGAGAAGTACGGCAACCGTCTAGTCACATTGACATCTGCTGACATTTGCCAGCGTGCATGACGATGGCACACACACGCCTACCCTGCTCGGCGCTCAAAGCGGACAAAGGTGGAAGAGTGTCATGTCCAAGAACATTGCCCTCATGGATGCTGTGATTCAGAGCGTGAATGCTGCAGAGCTTTCTGTTGACAAGTTCGACGACTCGGTTACCAGCATCACTCAAGACGACCAGTTCTATTTGCTACATGAGCCTTCTGGTGAACGGGCTGCAACTACCTTGAAGCCAGCAGAAGTTGCAGAACGTCTCCAGCACCTGCTCAAAACTGCCTTACCTACCTATACTGCCAACTTCAACGCAGTCGCTAAGGCCAATGGTCGTCCTTCCCTTTTGATACGTTATTGGCTCCCTGCAACCCTACTGCTAGTATCTTCGACCACCATCTTGCGTATCGTTGTAAATCGAAGGGAAGAGCTGCTAACTTGGATCCGTGAGCTGGGGCAAACCGTCATCGACTTTTGGGCGAATTGGGTAATTGAGCCCACCAAGAGAATCATCGGCACTATTCGCCACAACGAGGAAAGCGAGGTCTCCATCATGAGCAAACGCAGTCTGGAATCGGATCGTGCCAGTCTGGAGCGCATGGTTGTAGATTTTGCAGTCAAGAATTCTGAGGGCCCGGCATTGAACGAGTCTCAGATAGCTGACATCAGGGCAAAGGTGCGCGAGGGCGATCTAACAACAGTTCTCAAGTCCTACGAGAAAGACATCCAAAATCCTGTCAGAGGTGCCATAGTCGGCAATCTAGCCAGCGCGTTACTTATTCAGGTTCAAAAGACCAAGGTTGATGTCGAGGTCGCGATGAGTGGCATTGACAGCATTCTCAAGAGTCAGGAGCTACTTTTTGGCTTCATTGGTTTGACACCAGGTGTACTGGTAAGCATTGGCGTCTATCGCTGGCTTCGGGGCGTCTTCAACAGTCGCAAAGGAGTGCAGCAGTGGGCGAGGCAGGGCCGTATGATACTCATTCTGCGTAACATTGACCGCATCCTTACTGGAGCGGTTCCGACAGCAGACGGCGAAATATCGTACAAAGACCACGGTTTACTCCTCTGCGAAGTCCATCTCCTCCGACAAGCTGCAAGTGGCACCCTGCCCCGACGCATGTTCCAGGACTTGCTGGTCGAGATAGACGAGATTGTGGACGTTAGAAGCGGGCTGCAGCGACAACAGAAGGTAGTTGAGCGCATAAGGTGGGCCTACTCAAAATGGGTTGTTTGAGCAAGGCGGTCTTCCGTAACGGGGATGACGCAGCATTGGTGTACCCATGAATAGCGGACTTGTCGACTACAATGCAAAACATGTACTGTATACCCCAAACATGACAAGCCGCCATGTCTCAAATGTCGAGTGATGGTGACGATGACGCCGGGTCAGGCCAGACTGTAGGCGCAGTTGCCACCAAGTCGCCTCTTGTCGCTTGTTGCAGGTGACAGTGACGAAGGTTTGGTGAGCCCGTGCGGACTATTGGCGCTAAACTCCAACGTTGGCACCGTGGGAAGGCTTCCCTCCAACGCCGTTTACTCGCTGCCTGCTGGTAACCAAAACCCACCGCCAACCCTTCCCCAGCCTACCTTGTGCCTGTAGCAACACTCAGATACGAACTCGGGTACATTGCCAGCCTAGTCTCTCTTGCGACCGCCAGCCAAAGCCAGCTTCCCCATCTCACTCCCCAAACAGCGGGTGCCAACGCCGCAACCCACTCTCGCGCACGATAACGCACACGGCCGCACTCTACCAACATGGCTGGCTCCAGAAATTATGACTTTCTTGTAAGCTCCTCTTCTCTCTCTCCCCATGTTTATTTGCCCTCGCGGCCCTAGCATCCCCCACACTCGCTGCTAGGCCCTGAACACCCCTCCACCGCCTGTATACAGGACCCACTCTCTAACACAAGTCCCTCTGTCCTTGTAGATCAAACTCCTCCTCATAGGCGACTCAGGCGTAGGCAAGTCGTGCTGTCTGCTGCGCTTCAGCGAAGACTCGTTCACTCCCTCGTTCATCACCACCATCGGCATCGACTTCAAGATCCGCACGATTGAGCTTGACGGCAAGCGCGTAAAGCTCCAGATATGGGATACGGCAGGTCAAGAGCGTTTCCGGACCATTACCACGGCCTACTACAGGGGTGCCATGGGCATTCTGTTAGTCTACGACGTTACCGACGAGAGGAGCTTCACCAGTACGTCTGTCCCATCACCTCCAAGAGCTTGATCGTGTCCCCCGAGAGGCTCTGGAGAGAAGCAACAAAAGAAAATAGAAGACGTCACTAACATTTTATCACCAGACATTCGCACATGGTTCGCCAACGTTGAACAACACGCCACCGAGGGTGTCAACAAGATTCTCATTGGTAACAAGTGCGATTGGGAAGAGAAGCGCGCCGTCTCGACAGAACAAGGCCAGGCTCTCGCTGACGAGCTCGGAATCCCTTTCCTCGAGGTCTCTGCAAAGAGCAACATCAACGTTGACAAGGCCTTTTACAGCTTGGCCGGCGATATCAAGAAGCGGTTGATCGATACTGCAAGGACAGACCAGACTGCCACGCCAAAGGTGGATGTCGGCGGGCAGGACGGTGGCAATGCAGGCATGGGTGGCAAGTGCTGTTAAAGAGGGGAGGTGGAAGAGAGGTCATGCATGTATCTGCGAGTTTGAATCGAAGAGATGGTTTTGGTGGAGAAGGGGGAGGAGGATCAATGCGATATTGAAGACGTGCGGGGGTAAGAAGCGGTGACTGGCTATGCAAGACGGCTGGCACATTAGCGCTTGTACTGAGGCTACGAAAGACGACTGCAGAAAGTTTGCATGATGATATATGGCACCACCACCATGCATGGTAGGCAACTCGCTTGAGCGATTCTTTTGGGTATCATCACTTTCCTTAGCACTTCTTTGTTCTGGCGTTTTGAGAGAATGGGAGTAACCTACCTTTTACATTACGTATTGTAATGCCAATCTTGTATATGCACATTTTATTTCCATTTAAAGCCGCTAACCACTAATACACAAACTGCATGCATGGTACACCAAAAAAAAGAAGCCTACATACAGTTCGATGATGTATTCCACACAACACCATTTGTCACGCGTCCTTCAAGCATACCCACACACTCCAAAGCATAATCCTGGCATCGTAGAGAGAGAAAAAAGGTCGCCCTCTCTAGCTTAAAAGAAGGCACACCATCCAATGTACATGGCCGCCAGGTTCTGTGGATCCCTCGCCATGGCAATAAGCGCCTCGACATAGCCCTCCACGCTCAGCGGTACACTCTCACCCTTCAAATACCCATTCACTTTTGTCCTCGTAATGTCCAAAACTTCCTGCGGCGTATCCGGCACACCCGCAATCTTCTTCCTGCGCTTCCCACCCAGAAAGTCGGCCGTAGGATCGTGCACAAACGTCTCCAATATCGTGATGAGCGTATCTTCATGCTGGCGAAGAAGCTTATACGTGAGCTCTGCTGCTTTGCGAAACGGGCCTTCGACGCCTTGCGGGCCCATGGCATCCACCATGTTGTGCGTCAGGCGGAAGGGAACGAGTTCGGGTTTCTCGAATGTAAGACCTTTGTCGAAGAGACAGTTGAAGTCTACGTGGAAGGTACCACCGTCGCCTTGTTCCAGGAGCACGTTTTCGCCGTGACGATCACCCAGACCCAGGACGTGGCCTACGATGCTCATCACTGCGCAGGATCGAGTGTAGCGCAGGCGTGCGGCAAACCATGCTTCTGGTTCGGGAAAGGTTTCGACGAACCATTCGTGCAGCACGGGTTTGAACTTGCCGAGGATGCGCTCGGTGAAGATGGGGATCTTGGATGGCGATGACGAGGCTTCGTTGAGTAGCATGCGGATCTCGTTGTAATCAATAGAGATGTTGCGCTGGCGATAGAAACGCATAATGATGTCGCGCATTGGCTTGAGGCCCTCAACCCATTCGATTGTTCCGCACTCTTCATTGAGTGGAGTGACTGCGTATGTCTTGATGTACAGGCGACGCTTGCTGGATTCAATGTCCTTTTGTAGAGCCCGGTTGATCATAGCATTGAACTCCATTAGACGCTGATCTTTGCGTAAATCGTCTTTTGGTTTGCAGAGCAGTCCGTAAGAGCGTCCATCGGATCCACGGACGTTCAGCTTTCGTGGGCGCTGAAGTGATGACAAGACCAGCACGTCGTCATCGAACGACTGGATCGTGATGGGGTCTACAGGGAATGGGTTGTGACGACGAATGGCTTGGCTATCATTACCTACTGGTAAATTTGGGAGAAGGTTGGTCTCAATTGGAACCACTAGTTGAGTAGGAGCAAGCTTGTGGCTGAATCCAAGATCCCTTGCTAGGCTCACACGTGCAACTCGCGATTCAATTGGGGCATCGCAAGCCGCCAGCAACGCATCAGTAAGTCGCTGGCCCTGAATGATGAGATTCTTAAGATCAACAGACGTTCCCTTGCGCTTTGATGTATCCTTATTTTTTGTTAGCGAGTCTTTTCGCCTTGACCAGCTTGGGAACTTACGCGTAGTTTTTGCAGCACTCCAGAGCCACGGATTCGGCGGTCGTCCTGGGTTGAATGGAGGACAGCCAATAAAGCCCATAGCGATTGCTGAGGGTATGATGAAGCAACTCGAATGATGATCATCTGGAGAGCATCCCAGACAGTCTTATTGGGATGGCTGATGCGTGTGATGATCTGCGGGAAGGCGGTGTACCATGCGAAAGCGGGCATTCGCTCTCCTGCATAGCGCTTCAGATACTTGTTGATATGGTCGAGATAGCCCAGCCGATGTTCATGAAATTCTTTATCCTTTGCGGCGCGTGGGACGTTATTCATGACTTCCATGCCCATGTCCAGCCACAGCGTGAGTATCTTGGGCAGAGTTTGATAGTAGTACTTTGTTCCGTAGACCGTTGATCGAACAAAATTCTCAATGACGAGCTTAGTCAAGCTTCCAGATAGATATTCTGGGCTTTGCTTCGCTACTGACTGCTGTTTCTCGGACTCCAATAGCTTAAGGTACCATCTCCCTAGATAGTAGTGACCTTTGTCCCACCGGGGATAGGTTGTGACACCAGTCACGTACTCTTCTTTGAGAGAAACCGCTTGTGTCTGACCAGCACGATCAAGCCATTTCGCGAGCAACAGTTGAGCGTGGCACTTGACCTTGTTCATTGGGTGCTCTTCTCCTCGGCCAGAAGTGGTCACCGAAACGTTAATAGGCACAGTCTCGTCATGCTGAAACACATTACTATCGATTGCACCACGCAGGTTTTGAATAGCTTTGCGGTGATGGCCTTCTTTCCATAACAGCTTGGAGTACTCAATTTTTGATGCATTGTCTCCTAGTCGTTCGGCATGGAGTACGGAGTTGAATGCAGTCGTCATGAAGTCGCCCTTGCGAGCAAGTCTTCCCGTCGTGAGCCACGCAGATGCAATGTCGAGTTTGTTGAACTGAATCCTAATATCAGTCAGTATTAGTATTCAATGCTGTTCAAGTGCTGCACTTACCGAGACAGTTTCATCGCTGCACGACGAATACCTAATAGGTATTGCTTGTCTGAGGTGTAAGCTCCGATAATGTCCAGGCGTCGATCAAGATTCTCTAGAATCACTTCACGGTCTACTGTTACCGTACCCGTACCACTTACAGCCTCTAATTCGTACAGCGCATGAAGCTTGACCAAATGCTCATGTGATGCTTGGACAGAAGCCGTTGTTGATACTGTTAAGCTCTTTGCTACAAGTTCTCGGAGCTGTGCAATGAGACGTTGAAATTCGGCAACCTTGTCATGACGAAGTGCTAAGAGTGCTTGACCTATACCTACGTTGAAGTCCATGAAAGAATTGGAATCCGTGGAATGGGAATTGCTAAGGAGGCGCTCGAGTTGTTCCCATTTCCCAGCTGACCAAGCTGCCTCAGCGGCAAAAGGCAACGTCTTGGCTGAAAATGAGTTGTTGGCGTAGAAGCTATCAACATAATTGAGAATCGCATCTGGTCTAGGTATTAGCTAATTCTTTTGTGAGATTCGTATACACCCATACCGTATTGGCCAGATTCCTTCAGACACGTCAAAAGATTGATTTGGGTTTCGGCGTCGTTCGGTCTCTCAGCAAGTGCAATCTCATACCAGCTCTGAGCCGCAGTCCATCGACCAGCTTTACGATCTTCAATTATCTGCTGTTCCGGATTGAGTACCTTGAGGTGAGCCGATATTCCCTCTATGCTGTCCGGTTCATCAATATGGGCATAGATCATCTGCAGGTGTTGCAAAAGTTCGTCCTTCTCTAAAAAGGGCTGGTTTGATTCCGCCTTTACGTCCCGTTGTTGGCGATAGTACTGCTCCCAGTGGAACAAAGCTCGAGCATACGAACCGCATTCAACAGCTCTCTGAGATATGATCTCTGCAGGAATGAGTTGAAGTATGCCTTCTACACGACTGACCTGCTTTATTGCGTTCATCTCTTCGTTCTCGTGAACACCGCGACCTGTCTTGCCAGCCATGACTCTGGCATCTGACAAGGATTTCCGCTTTTCCTGTAACCACAATGAAAAGTAGTCAAGCGTCTGGAATACGTTCTGCAAAAATTCAATAATCGCTTCCGGGTTATGATCTCAGATCTTCTTACCTCGCTACATTGCTTTGTAGTAGATGCCTCATGCTGCTCCATTTTGGACAGATCGGCTTGCAATACCTGAAGAAGTTCTCGCCCAACGTTGGCCATGTTCTCTTCGTTATCAGACACGACAACGTTCAGAGCCGCGAATGGAAGAATGAACGTTGCGATTGAGAGGTCGTAACCCCTGATTATTCGGGCTAAAACTGGGAAGACCATCTCGACATTGACGCCTTGCCCTTTTCGCAGCAAGTCATAAACAAAAGTCTGAAGCCAGGTTGTATGACTAAGTCCTTGATGAAAGATGGGGTATTTTGCGCCCTCGTATTGCAAAGCGGGATTCATATTGACAGAGTATTTTGAATCCAGGAAAGGTGTCAATACGGTTCTCACAGCTTCTGGAATATTATTCCAGCGTTGTGCCTCCGTGCTGCCTTGAGATGACCGAGGCTTTGCTCCGCGAAGAGCACTGAAACCACAGTGCTTTAGCATCTCCTGCATAACATAGGCAATCCATCCTTGTGCTTTTGCGTTCGTTGTAGACAAGAAAACCTTGACGAGGACCTGCTCAAGAAGCAATGCTACGAAGTCAATGTCTTCGTCTCTACGTGAGAAATTCGACAGCATCAATACGCGCTTTTTCTCTCGAACCGTCTCTACTCGATATGGATCAAGACCACCGATGATTCCGAGACACTGTGCACATAGTATGGTGATATCAGAATGGTCTTCGGAAAATCGAACGCTAGCATCAAGGAGAGATCTAGTCAAGGCTGCCAACACAGGAAGTGGCTTTTGGCCGACTACCGACTGATGCAGCTCTTCCTGGTTTTCTTCCAAGAAGGGCACAAGCTCTCTAAGTGCTTGACGCACTACGACAGAATTCTGATCTTTGCACCGATTGCTGAAGGCATGAAAGACCTTGATTGTCTCTACCATGTCCTTAAATCTGACTAGCTCTCCTTCTATTTTGGACAACATCGGAATGCTTCCCAGGGAAGGGAGATACTCAACTCTTGCTCGGAGTTGTGAGTTGTGCTGTGCAATAATGTTTTCGATGGTTTTGTGAGCCTTGGCATGTGTCTCTTCCGAGAAAATATTCCAATGCTGGACGATCAGCGCAAAAGTTTGATCGATGATTAGCATTGTCTCGTCTGCATCGAGAGCTGATAGGAAATCTGACCAGACACTGAACGTATCATCGCAAAGATGGGGATCTGCCATAGCTGACTGGAGGCAAGCGCGGATCTGAGGTAAAGCCCCGTTCACACTGTAGAGAGCGAGATTGATGAGATCGCCAATGGCAGCTATACACCTCCTCCGCTCCGGCATGGTATACGGCACAGTCTTTCCAGGAGAGTTTGGTGTTTCGATCACATTGGAGAAATATGCTATGATGCCGAGAATATGTGTTTCGCAGAAGGCATCAAGGTTCTTTGATTTCGACGTAGACTTTCGCGGGCCTGATTTGGTATCCGGTGCAAGCGTTGCGAGTGTGGTAAACCCGTTGTAAAACGGCTTCTTTCTGACTCCTTCTTGATCAGCTGCTAACAAGAGTATTTCAATAGCAATGCCCGTTATGTCCAGCGCAACCCAGGACTCCAGTCTGTTATTGCTGCCGTCACGAATAGCGGGTTCAACAGCAGCCAGTGTTTCCATTGCAGTGCGTTCAACATCAGGCACAGGTTGTGATAGAAGCAAAGCTAAGATCTTAGCAAGATTGACTCTTGGATACGTCAATACGTCGATAACGGCGGCCTTTCGTGCTTGAGCAATCTTCTCAATGATATCTCTCCTTTTACTCAACACAAGATGAGGTAGTGTGTCCGATTGAGTTTGCACAAGAAGTTGGCGAACGCTTTGTTCAGTTAGATCTGCCAATTGCTGTGCCTTCTGGGGTTTGTTGACAATATCCTTGATAACGGAAAATCCGATAACTTTCCAGTATGGGCGCAACAACTGCGTTGTATCCATGGAAAGTCCTTTGGCAATTGACTCGAGCTCACGGTAAGCCATACCACACACTAGTGCGTTCGGGTGACCAAGGTACTCGACGAGATGATGCAGTATGATTGGAAGCTCCAGTTCGCCGCATGTTTGAGCAATTCGACCATAAGCCATGATTAGCGTCTCCTGGTCGGACAGAAAATCTCTCTTTGCGAGTGCATCGAGAAACTCTATAGTATACCTCCGGTTCTTTTCGCGGGTACTTCTCGAAATGTCGTTGCGAAGAAAAACCATAAGGGAGTTCGCAGCTGCAATTTTCAGCTCTCGCAGGGATCTGCTCATACTTGCAAGTAACCATTGTCCTAGCCCGCAATACTCAAGAGCTAAATATTCAGCATCTGAGATATGGTTGTATAAACGGCCAATAGCCACAGCCATGAGGATTTTTGATCGTGACGATGCTTGAAATTTTTCTTCCCTGACGATTGCAAGCATGGTCTCAATGGCATCTTTCCAGTTCTCGGAGCGATCCTGGAGGTTCCAATAAGAGTTTTCACTTCGTTCTTGCTGGTTATTGATATCACACAAGGTACAATTAAGGGAATCCAATGAATGCGACGTGAGCCGTGGCAATTCCAGAGATCGCGAACCAGCGCAAGCAACTCTTGTTAATGCTGTGATAATTTCTTTCTGTGCACTCTCATTCTCCTGCTCGTCATCCGGCAGGGAAAAGTATCTCGCCCTATACAGGTAAGCGTCGTGTAAGGAGTGAATTAGGTTAGCTTACTCAATAACTTCCTGCGGATTAGACAAGCAGATCGTCGGGGATTCCTCTATGCTACCATTCAAAATTACCCTGATTCGCTCAAGAGTATCCTGGTTGATATCTTCTGAAGATTCTGGCAACCTTTTCCGCCGCTTGGCTGGTCTATCTCCGTCACCCAGGTTTAAGGCTCGGAATGCCTTGACAGCGGACATTGATTCCTCGGAAAGTTGAACATCAGAGAAACTGCCAAATTCATTCTCACAAAGCTCTTTTCGTAGCTCTGCAACTTGCATAGACTGTATACCTGGTGAGGCCCAAAGACAAAATGCCAGCTTGGTTTCGTCAGTCAAAGAACGCACTACAGGGAGGACTGCATACCTGCAAGTCTCTATGGAGTTTTACGAAACATTCTTCATCTTGAAACAGCCTGTTCACAGCATGCTCAATTTCGTTCTGGACAACATGTCGGGCTACATCTTGTCGTCGTCGCGGGGTCGAGTTGTCAATTGATTGATAGCCAAGAATGCTGCGCAGGCGAGTGAATATGGATGCTATTCGGATCTGAATAACTTCTGATGTCTGCGTAGCAGACGGGCTATGGAGGAGTTCTACAAGACTGCTGGTGAGCGCTTGAGCGATCTTCGACGAAGCTGGCGCCCGATCTCTAGGCGTAACCGAAGAGATGAATAATGACTCCAGCAACTGCATGTATACGAGCAGAATCTCATCATAGATTGCGCGCCTCTCCGAAGATACCGTCCAACGTCTGTAATGCCGCCACAAAACCTGCACGCTGTCCACGATCCAAGGCAAGTGATGCTCCAGGGTAACCGAGGTTGAAAGTGGCTTGCTTTGCGAGTGTATAGTATCTACCAGGGCAAGTAAGAGGCAAAAGCCTATGTGAATAGCTCCGTGATGAGACGAGATAGCCCGCTGCAGATCATGAGGTAATGCAACGAACTGCTGGCTTTCTGGCCAGAAGCTGTTGACAGCGCTTGATGGTGGTAGAACTAGACTGAAAGACGACGCTGGGGGTGAGTCCGGGTTGTCCAAGGCCCCAACTTCCGAAAGGATACCTGGAAATGGTTACAAAAAATGTGCCGAGTTAATGGAAATCACTTACATTGTACGCAAGATCTGTAGAGCTGCAGCACCGTTGCCGCTGGACGCCATAATGTAGAAGTCTGAGTCAATGCATTGAGACAAAGATGCAAAAGCTGCTGGACATGCTTGTGTACAGGTTGCAGTGTCGTATGTGTCAACAAACCAAGCAGCTTAGGGTACAGCCAGAGGATGAGCGGAGGACCAGCAATGCTCTCGTCGTCACCCTGTTTGATGCTCACAAGCAGATGCGGTTTCTGCTGCAAGATAAACATGAGTGCCGCAATGCTGTCAATCCCCTGCTGTCTTTGTTGATCTTGAGCAAATGGGTCATCTTTGAAAAGGCCCTCAAGCCCTGCTTCGGCAATCACACATATGAGTGCAACCAGCTGAGGGTCAGGCTCATCCGTGTTTGGGTGCTGTAAGAACTCTTTGACCAACTCACCAAACGTGACTTTGGTAGCTTCATCGCGTTGCGCGTTGACATTTGAGGCATTGTGAACAATCTGCGCAGCAATAGTCGACGGCGGAGGGATGCCATTTGAATGCCCACTTGTTATAGGCGGCGGAGCCATACGTTGAGTCGAGCCCCCGCCTTTGCGGGCCATGATGGACGCCACTTTACCGGTGTAGCATGACTTGGGAAAGTAGAAGGGAAGACCGAGGCTCCTTCAAGACCATCTACACTCAGAATACTATTAGAAAATTCGTGCACTCTCGGACACTATCGTTGACGAGTAAAGTGGTGTATGATTGGATGCTGAAAGACTCGTGGTTGAACGTTGCTGCCAATGGTTGCCTGGGAGTGGCAATATTGTCTGGTCTGCCGTGCTTGATTTGACCTGATTTTGTGGCTGTTGTCGCTTTACTGTCGTGAGTGATGGCGTATGGCAAAAGAGCAATGCATACCAAAGGGGGGCGTGGGTGGGATTACGTGAGGCGCGTGTTGGACAATTCACGTAGTCACGGGACGCCGCCAAGTCCTGTCTCGGGAAAGAGCGATGTTCCGCAACTGCACTACATCATCCATCTTCAGACAGAACTTGCAGGCCCGACCCCCGATCCGAGAACACGCCAAATCACCTTGTACCCATATTGCTAAACTGCCTGTCTGCCCGCCCGGGCCTAGCCTTGACAAATTCGAACCATGCCAGGCCCCTTCACATCCAAGTCTTTCAGCGCCACGCTGCCCAACTCGCTTGCAGCGCGATACCGCAAATCGCTTCAGAAGCACCCATTCCTACTCTTTGGCCTGCCGTTTCTCACTACCATGGTGGCAGGGTCTTTCATGCTGACACCCGCCACGGCACTGCGATACGAACGATACGACCGCAAAAACCAACAGATCACACAAGAGCAAGCAATGGGCCTCAGAGGGGAGCGGAGGAAGGTCAACATGCGCGATGAGTACTACGTACGTACAATGCTGATATAGGATTTCAATGGCCCGAGCTGACAGATTTGCAGCGGTTGCAAGCGAAAGATCTCGAGGACTGGGAACAGAGGCGTGTTAAACGACTACCTGGCGAGCCAGACGGCACGCTCGTATAAGCCTCTTCCTCAAAACGCATTGGGGTGCATATGCCCAGTCGGACCTGGAGGTGCAACATTGCTGCCTGCACATCATGCTACATCGCAGCCACGTTCACCTTGGTTTCTGGGATACACGATCATGATCGTAGAATATCGTGAAATCATCGCAAAAAGTTTGGCCCACTTTGAATTCTTTCAGTAATTCATTGCCGTAGAGAAGGAGAGAGACAGGGCGTTTTTTTTGCAAGAATTATGTGTTGTAGCACACACTAAAGCGGTTGCGCTCCCAGATTATGTATAATGGTAAGCGATGAGAATAGCTAAGCGGCCAGCTGAAAAAGGATTGGCGGTTTGGGTTTACGCAAGGACGAGAGAGTGTGCGTTGGAAGACTGGTTCTCCTTCATCGAAGTGAGATTAAATATGGGCTGGTTGTCGAAATCCAGACGCTACGCTGTTGAGCTATGAGTCCTCGTTCGGTTGCACACATACAACACGCCGCAGGCTGGCGGATCGTGATTATGCAAGAACGACCCTCGCCTCCTGGAAAATGAGACTGCAAACGGATAGTCAATGCCCGGTTTGATCACAGGGAGGGGAGTCACTAATAAATCTGCGATAAGTACGTAGACTGATATGATTGTCAATGGTATTCCAGGTTATTCTATCTACTACTTCTTCAGCATGAACTCACGCGACAACTATAATTCGCGGTTCCGGATCCAACCACCGCAATATGTACAAGCTAGTGAAGGAACATTGTACGTCGATATAGACCGATAGGATCCCCTTTCCATCCTATCAAAGATACAGAGACAAGGCTATGAGCATAGCATGCAACAATATGACTAAAAAAATGAGAACAGGTATCTGCCGGATATGCGTGAAAACTCGTAAGCAGCCGAGTGGGAAAGCGCCATAAACACCACAACATAAAATGTACCCAGTGCTTGCGTGGAAAAGAAAAGAAAACAAAGGAGTCGTAGTCCAAAATGCAGCCCTCGCTCCAGAGATAGATAAAAAATGAGAAATCTTATACCAGGCGCACATTGCTCAACTAAACATCCACTGGCAGTGGCAGGCGTCTGGTGGGTCGGCACGTCTCTGCATTTCAGGAGGGCTTTGACGTTTGCCCTTGTTTGACGGGCCATTGCTGGGCTGAGCAGCAAGGAACTCTTCGTAGCTCGGATCTGCCTCTTGCAACCATATTCTGATTGGACTGTCGTTTGGACCTGGTGCTGTCGTAATCTCTCCGTTGTCCAGCAAAACCATCTGTTGACAGTACGGTTGTGGCGAGTTGGCGAGGCGACGCTCCTCAATCTTGACAGTACGCGGGTATGGTGGCATACGCGGTGGAGGATCATCGGGGGGCGTATCTCGTCGACTGGCACGAGCAGAAGCAGATGTAGTTGGCTTGGCAGTCTCTACAATGTCCACTGAAATAGTGTCTGTTGTTGTTGCTGTAACGGTCAAAGCCTCAATGGAGACGGTTTCCAGGGTGGATGGAGTGGGAGTAGGCCATTGAGTAGGAAAAGACGTAAACGAGGCTGCCGTCGAGTTGTCCTGTACGTAGATATAACCCTCGATATATGTGTCATTCCAGTAACAATACCAGGGATAGTCACCAGGCTTCACCTCGAATCGTTGCCTATACTTTACTTCTTGTCGTGTCGTGAGTGCTGACCCAAGGTTGAGTTGCTCTGGTGGCAGGATGACCAGTTTGTCATACCGAGCAGAAAAATGGTAAGCCGGGCCATACGCCTTGAAATCCAGGTCAAGCACGAGGCTAAGTGGCTTCTTGTCTAGCGTGGGGGTTTGGAGGCCATAGAGGATAGTTCCTTTTGGTACAGAAGGACCAGCGCCCATGGATGCTACCTGTACGGTATCACCATTGACGGTAGTTTCGTTAACTGTTATAACGAGGGGAGCAAAAGTCATCTTGCACGACCATGCAGAATATTGATTTGCTTGAGTTAAGCATCCGGGAGTGCTCTCTTGCGGCATGCCCATAGGAAGGGCGAAAGGCCCTGTAGGTATTGAGGCCATGCCAGAGGGGGCCGAGATAGGGACAGCGTCAAAAAGGGATCCGTTTTGACCAGTGACCTGCGGTTGGCTACTCAAAGTCAGTGAGTGGGGGTTGTCAGATAGCTAATGACTTACGCTTCCTCATGTGGGTGACGATTTCCCTCATCGTTCTCGTCAGTGATTTGTTTCTTCGTAGCAAAGGTACCGATTACAGCTCCAAGGGCGACGGCAAGGACTATGATAGTTGTTAGGATTCCGAGGGCAAGGCCCATTGGAACTTTGCCCCATAACTTCCTCTTCCGCCAAGGGGTCTTCTCGTCAGCCAGCTCCGATTTCTCTGAAAACTGATTTTCATTCGCCAACAATGACGCAGACGAAGAGTCTGAAGGTTCAGCTGGTATAGTGTGGTTGCTTGATGGGGTAGTGGAAGTAGTGGCTGCCACATTGCCGGTTTGAGTTTCTGGTCTTTGAGGCGGCAGACGGGCGGGTGTGACGGAAGGCAAGATAGGAGCTGCAGGAGTAGTAGCAGTTGAGAGGGAGGATGTAGAGAAGGATGTAGAGAAGGATGTTGAACCCAGTGGTGACACGGGGGACGGCGGAGAATTGAAAGGGTCATCTGGATCGACTTGGGCGGGTGCAGGGACTACACGCGACGCGCTTGCCTCGGCGGCCAAGGATGCTTTGGTTGGACCTTCTTCTGGATATCTTGAGTACGGAGGAAGCTGCTCTGTGTGACCGTCTGGTCCAATGATGTCCTGCTCCTCGCCATCGGGCCCAAGCACTCGATGGTAGCCATTGTTTAGGCCTGGGAATCCAACGGGAATAGACGATTGTACCGGGGGCGCAGATGGCCGTGTGGGTTCTTCTGGTGGTTCCTCATCGACAATTCCGCTCTGCGAGTACATGGCATACGGATGAGTGGGCCGTTGTAACGACATGGATCGATGCGGCTGTCGCTCTGTCGAGCTCGTCGCCACACTCAATGGCCGCGCCATGGATAGCTGCGGATACATGCCATAGGGGTGGCTGGGCCCTGTCTCAAAAGGATTTTCTGAGTTGCTTGTTGTCGCGAAAGACGCCGTAGAGCTCACAGAGTCGCGATGTGTATGTCCCAGGGGTGACCGTTGGCTAGGTCCCCTGTTGAGCGGCGATCGGCCATCTTGCGTCATGGGATCGTGTACCTTTGCGGTGCTGTTCCGCGTAGCCGTCCTCCGCAAATCTGTGCTGTTGTGTTTTGACGTGGACGTCTGTCGCTGCGGTGTAGCTATCCGGTCGTGGTCCTGGCGGTCGCTGTGCCACGTCTCGCTAGCGTTGGCTGGCCGAAAGCCGTCCGAAACTGAGGGCATGAAGTCATCTTCGCTCGGATCGATTTCGTTATCATCATCGAAAACATCGGGTTCGCTCGAGCGCCGCGATGGCTCGTTATCGTCGCTGTTGCGTCTATCCATGGCGCTGAACGGTCGTCCCTGAGAGCCACAGAGGCTCTGACCCCCCTGCCGGATCTCCCAAACAGCGATTTAACCTTCTCTCCGTGAAATTCTGGTGGTAATGGCGCGCTAGAAAGCGATCGATGTGTGCGGATAGCGAGTGTGGTGTGGTTTTTGGCGTGTATCGTGTCGTGATGTTGGGGCTGTGTGTGTGGAGAGAGGGCGCATCGGGCAGGTTTGGAACTTGGAAGTCTGAGACGCCACTAGTCCCAAACCGGCCGGTTAGCACGAACACCCAACCCTGTGCCTGCATCACTCGACAAGGTCGCGAAACTGAGAAGACATGCCTTTGCCAGCCTCTCTTCCAAATGCTGTAGCAATCGCCAATATCTTATTTTCGCTGCACATATACACAATGGCACGTTTACGCCTGCTTGCTTGAAATCACTACGATTACTCTGTTCCAGGCCCAACAAGTACATGGGGGGGCATGCCATATGCGCACTGCTGCCTCAACAGACTGTACGCTTGCAGACTTCAGAGGTTACTCGGAGTACACAACTTTATCGGGTGAGTGTGATGGTTTTGTGCCGACATATATGTATAGCACATACACTGTGGTGGCGACGGATGAACATGTATATATACATAAATGCATGTACATGGGTGGCGAATAGTGGCACTCTGGACGTGCGCTTCATGACTTTTGCATACTTAGCAGCCTCTCCCATGTGCAACACGGCATTGCAAAGCGATACGGTGTGCTATGGTACAGTCTTTGCATTGTTTCACATCGGTCGCTTTCTTGATGGATATTGCGGTCTTTCCCGGTGCATTCTGCGTCAGTCGAGTGCAGGCCGTCGCCACCCTGTCCCTGTTACTAGTGTACTGGGTGGGTTCTCAAGTTCATCACTACTCATTGTCTACTATACTCTCTTTCAAACAAAGAGGTATATGGACTCAGGATAATAGCAGAACAACTCATGTACATATATGCGGTGGTATCCTCTGACGATATTGTGACAGACTGGCGGGTAGAGATCGGAAGGGGTTTTGTATGGATGCTGCTTGGTGTTAGTGATGATGTGCGGTGATGGTTGCGTTGGCAGCCCCTGTGCACTGTGCGCACAATGCATCCCGTCGGTGTACATCTCATCTGCCACTTTTATGGAATTACTGCTTTTGTAACATTTGCTCAACATCCACAGCATATCAGCGACAGTTTGCCCAAGGTCAGGATGAGTGGTTTTTCAGGTTGAGTAGATACATATCGGCGATTGCCTGATGTTTTGACCATCCGATTAACCATACCCTTCCTGGCCGATTCCCTATTCCCTAAGTCTGTTTCGGGAAGAAAGCCGTCGCAGGACTACTTCCAACCCCGACGACATATACGTCAGCCACCCGGGAAATGCTGGTACATGATGGCACACGCCGGCTGTTAGACTGCAGCTGGATGCAACTGATTGCAGCTGGATGCCTCGCTTACGAGCTGCCGCGTTATGCGGGCTGTGAGACTATGTGCCAACCTACTACCATTGCAGACAAGCTTCAAAACGATTAGAGGGCTGTTCGGTTCCCGAAGTAGGCGGTTTCGGACAGGTACCCGTCGTCTCTGGCTACTTACAGACTTGGGCCTGGGTACAGACGTGGCTACGTGCTTGACACCTTAGACAGTACATAGCCGTCGCTGGCGGCAAATCCCTGAATGCCAAGCCCATATCTGATAAGCTGTCGGGTAGTTTTGCTCCCTCGAAACGCCTTGCCCTGAGTGTCAGTGGCACGACAGCAAATTTGGCCGAAAAGGGTGTCAAGAAAAAGAAAGAAAAAACAGCCGTCGTTGTCGCAGCGTCAGTGACGAGGGAGCTGCCAAAGGAGCCGCATGATTACTTTTTTGGAGAAGCCCCGCAACAGGGCAACGCCCGTCGATGTTCCCTGCAAGACCCTTGAAACTTTGTTGTGAAAATCCGCCGACAACAATGACAGCGCGTGGGCCGTCGACGGCGTTAACAGCCAAAGGCCGCACAAATTCATTACTCGCCCCCTTTCGAGCCATGCTGTTGACATCTTACTAGCATTGCCACATCCGGATCGCCGCTATTACTGTTGGGGCCCTTTTCCACTTTACGCGTAGCATCCTCTTCCTTCAACTACTTAAACCAGCGGTGTGAACTCCCCTCTTTTCTGCCCACACAATCTCTTCCTACTCCATCCCCACCACGTCAAAACACTGCAACCATGGCTGCTCGTCCCTCCAACATCGGCATCAAGGCCATTGAACTCTACTTCCCCAGCCAGGTACACTACTTCCACTCCCTGCGCATGCCACAGGCGTCCTCGCCCCGTCACGCGTCCATATTGCTGCAACTCCCGCTAACCAGTCTCCCTGCAGTGCGTTGACCAGACTGAGCTCGAGAAGTTCGATGGCGTCGCCGCCGGCAAGTACACTATTGGTCTCGGCCAGACCAAGATGGCCTTTTGCGACGACCGCGAGGGTGAGTTGTACCATTCCTGCCCTTTGGCATTACTCGTTCCTGGACACACGACTGATTTTCCACCTCCACAGACATTTACTCTCTCGCCCTGACCACCGTCACCTCTCTCTTTAAGAAATACAACATCGACCCCAAGAACATTGGCCGCCTCGAGGTCGGCACCGAGACGCTGCTTGACAAGTCCAAGTCTGTCAAGTCCGTCCTCATGCAGCTGTTCGAAGAATCTGGCAACTACAACGTTGAGGGTATCGACACTGTGAATGCATGCTACGGAGGAACAAACGCCCTTTTCAACTCGGTCAACTGGATCGAGTCGTCGGCTTGGGACGGCCGTGACGCTATCGTTGTCGCAGGAGATATTGCGCTTTACAAGAAGGGTGCTGCCCGCCCCACTGGTGGAGCTGGATGCGTGGCCATGCTCGTTGGTCCCAATGCGCCCCTCGTCATGGATGCCGGCCAGCGCGGTTCTTATGTTAGGCACACATATGACTTTTACAAGCCTGACCTCAAGAGCGAGTACCCCATCGTCGATGGTCATTTCTCCCTTCGCTGCTACACTGAGGCGGTAGATGCCTGCTACAAGGCTTACAACGAGCGCGAGAAGACTCTCAAGGCACGCCAAAATGGCAATGGCGTCAACGGAAGCAGCCACGAGCTCGAGACTCCTCTGGACAGGTTCGATTACATGGCTTTCCATGCGCCAACCTGCAAGCTTGTCGCCAAGTCGTACGCGCGTATGCTCTACAACGATTACCTTGTCAACCCCACCAATCCCATCTTCGCCGAGGTTCCCGCTGAGCTCCGCGACCTCGACTATGCCACTTCCATCAGCGACAAGACTGTCGAGAAGACATTCATGGGTCTTGCCAAGAAGCGCTTCGCTGCCCGCGTCCAGCCTAGCATCCAGGTCCCAACCGAGTGCGGTAACATGTACTGTGGCAGCGTCTACGGTAGCTTGTGCAGCGTGCTCGCCAACGTCAACAGCCAAGATCTGCAGGGCAAGCGCATTGGCCTGTTCAGCTACGGAAGTGGTCTGGCCTCGTCCTTGTTCTCTTTCACTGTCAGGGGCAGCACTGAGAACCTTACTAAGCAGCTTGACATTCACAACCGCCTTGCCAACAGGCGCGTAGTAGCCCCCGAGGTTTACGACGAGGTGAGTTTCAACCCCCCATGAGATTATTTTTGGATTGCGTTGCTAATCATATCTATAGATGTGCAACCTCCGTGAGCAGGCCCATCTGCAAAAGGACTACACTCCCAAGGGAAACCCTGAGACCATTTCATCTGGTGTCTACTACCTCACCGGCGTTGACAGCATGTTCCGCCGCTCCTATGCTATCAAGGAGTAGACTACATGTTTGCCGTACGATATACCCCTCCACCACGACTTGTTTTCTGCCTCCGCTTGCATTTTGAGCATTTGCAGAAGTCATTTTTATGATTCGGTTTAGACTCCAAAGGTTCTGTCATTTTGTTCTCGGCGCATGGAATTGAGACCCCACCTAGTAGCTTTACTGAGCTATGGTGCTGTTTCACAAACATTACGAAGGACGAGATGATGGAAAGGAATTTAGCATGTATATTGCATGGTCGGTCCTCTTTATGAGCTTCCATACAATATGCTGTTTGCATTTAGGTTCCTTAGTGAAGCAATTAGGCTATAGATATAATAAATACTACGAAGTTTACCCAGACTGCTCATGTTCATATCTGTTCTCAGAAGAAAGTGGCGAAGGCCAACTAGATATACCGACATCGGCACCAGCTACACAAAACTGGGTCTCCGTCCCCTGGTGGACAAAGTTCCCGGGACTATAAAACGACTTGTACTTCATACAGTTAGTCGCACCATTTACCTGCGGTTTTTTTCCAGTCTTGTATACTTGCAAATACTACCTTAAAATCTTGTCACCACTACGTCTATACAAAGTTTTTTGTGATTGTGATGTTGTATCTATGTTGTGAAGCTTTAAAAGCTGCCAATTTTCCGGCGCATTATCGATTTGGGTAGTGTAAAGTCCCGGGAATTTTGTCTACCGGGTGCCCCTCTTGGGAACTGTTGTGTCATGCCACTATTGCTTCTTCTTGGGGCATAGTTTGTGTTGAGTATTGATGAATGAATCGTACCTCGGCCCAAACCTCAGAGCTCCGCGTCGCGATTACCGCCCCGCCTGCCACCCCGGGCTTCCGACACCACCTGAGCTTTAAATACTTGCAATCTAAAGAAACCACTGACGTTTTGGCATTGCGCATTGCGGCGGGAGAAAACTCCTTTACACTAAAACGTCACTACCATTTGCACTACATACTTTTCATCATGGGCAAAGAATTGGGACCTGGTGTCGGCTTCGAGTTTCCTCCAGTTGAAGTATCATGGCTGAAGCGCGATCTTCTGCTGTTCGCAAACAGCATCGGAGCTACATACCCAGATGAGCTACATTTCCTCTATGTAAGTTGATTTAGGCGAGCGTCCCTTTGGGCGGTGTCGCTGAGTTATTGCGAATGTACATATGGTGAATTACGAAAAAGAACAAGCTCTAACAGTCATGCCAGGAACTTCATCCTTCATTTGCCGCCTTCCCCACGTATCCCGTTATTCTCCCATTCAAGCACACCGACCAGGAGGTCATTGATTTCTATGCGCGCAGCAACTCGGAGCCGATTGAGGGTGTGCCCAAGTTCGACACCAAGCACGTGCTCGACGGCGAGCGCAAGATGCAATTCCTCAAGCCGCTCCCTGTCAGCAGCGCGGGCCGCAAATTCGAGGTGCGAAGCAAAGTACTAGGCGTGTACGACAAGGGCAAGCCAGGTACGGTTGTAGAAACCGAACAACGCCTTGTTGATGCCGAGACGGGCGAGACGTACACCCGAGCTGTTGGAAGTGGATTTTACGTAGGACAAGGAGGATGGGGTGGTCCCAAGGGTATGTCAAACCAAACCAACTAATTTATCATCGGAGAACGCAAGCATAGCTAACAAACGAAACCCCCATGCAGGCCCCAAAGTCCCCAACTTTCCCCCTCCCTCCCGCAACCCCGACCACACGCACATCCACCAAACCACCATGGAAACCGCGCACCTCTACCGCCTAAACGGCGACTACAACCCCCTGCACGCGGACCCCGAACCTGGCAAAAAAATGGGCTTTGGCGGCCCCATCATCCACGGCCTCTTCTCCTGGAACATGGCCGCCCACGCCCTCCTCAAGACCTTTGGCGCCAGCAAGCCCGAGAACCTCAAGGAGTTCCAGGCGCGCTTTGCTGCCCCCGTCAAGCCGGCCGACAAGCTCATTGTGGATATGTGGCGGACAGGGGATAAGGATGCGCAGGGGGCTGAGGAGATAAGGTTTATTGTCAAGGTTGAGGGCGGCAAGACGGTGCTGACGAATGGAAGGGCGCTGGTTAAAGTTGAGGGCGACAATAAAAAGGCAAAGTTGTAAGCAAGGGTATTGGTATTGGGAGGAGGTGCAGATCCAGGGTAAAATAAAGTTGATTGATAAATTGTACAATGGAAGCGATGCATGGTGTTCTCCAGTGTTACACTCTTCTCTAATTTTTTTTATTTTTATTTTTGCTTCTAACGTTGAATTGTGACAAGGCACCAATGTAGGATAATCAGAATTTTCAGTCTACCATCTCGAATGAGTAGAGCTGGGAAATACATGCTTTGAATTCGTCCAGGAATAATTTCCAAGTATATATATGTACATGTTGCATGTTACATGTTTTGACGAGTTAGGCTAGATCCTCCGCGCTGGGGGTACGTTTACACATGTTCTCCCCCTCTCTTATTACACAGTTTGATCCATCTGATAAGATGAAAGAGGTACATCAATCAGTAGTACGTACTTCACGTGCCCGCCGCAGCCGCATTGAGGCTAGTGCAACATGTACTCAACGATAGCGGTACCGGTGAGACTAGTAGGTAAAAGCACGGAAAAACGCAATACGAAGAAAAATTGCATCAATGCCTTGGCTTTCCTACACAAATCAATTGAGAAGAAAAAAAAACCTTGTAACAAGAAAAAAGCTAAGACATATTCTCTAATTTTCATTGATCTTGCATTTTAGTTACAGATGTATGTATAAGCAACCTAGCCCATATCCATGACCGCCTTTGTCTGTTCCATGACGATGCATACGTATGAATTCACTTGTTTAAAAAATATATAAACGACTTGCATAGAAGCGAAAAAAAAGAAAGCTTACGAGTTTAATGCACGGCAATAGCAAAACACAAAAGATAGTCGCATGAAGCCTTGGACTCGACACCACACCATTTAGCAAACAAAACTCCCATACACACGGAAAAAGCGAAAGCAATGCAACCGCGCAATGCAAATCCCATGCCCCGGCAAAAACGAAAGATGGTGTACGTGTCGTAATGCGTAGGCTTTCGCTACCCATAAAATTCATTCTGGAAAATCCTGGAATCGTCGTGGATCATGGAGCGGACACGGTGGTCCCTCACTGTTCGAGGTTACGCAAATTGTACCTCTGTAGCCACTTGTTGCGTTGGCAGCAGCAGCAGCAGCAGAAGTTGATGGAGCATATTAATCAAAGACTTGAAAGTAGTTCAAGTCTTTGTTGTAGGGAAAGCTCTGGGTATCCAAGAAGAGGCTCATAGCAATAAGGCTGCCTTGAACTAATAAAACAGAACAAGACAGCAACTTTTGTCGGGTCGTAGGAAGGAAGTGCTGTAGAAGAATCATAACGGTAGAAGGAAGGACGAGGCTATTGTCTGATGAGGGGCTCATCAGACGTCAAACTGGCCGTGGTTGAAGACATCATGTTCGTTGCTAGCAACAACGCCAGACATCCTATCGCCACGCCCCGCTGGCCTGTCCCAGTTGACGTCATCCGTATCGTCTTCGTCCATGCGTTCCATGCCTTCACTCCTGTGTCTATCGTGGCCAAATTGTTGCTCCATTGTGCTCGCATCTGTAAAGGTGAAACCGGCAAAGTTGGCTTGCATCGTCGGTGAGAGTGGCGTGGATGCCGAGTTGACACCTGAAGCTAGAGCGGCAGCACGTGCATTCAAGGAACCAGCTCCATTGAGAGCATTGGTGAACTCGGGATCAAAATTGGAGACGTCAAGCTCTCCCTTGAGCTTGGGCTTGAAAGGTGGCACAACGTTCTTCTTAGCCAGAGCGTCCCAATCGATATCAGCAAAGAAGGGGTGATCCTTCAACTCTTCCGCATCGCGTGTGGCGCCAAGTCTGTGCTTGGGGTTCCTGTTGAGAAGTCCCTTGACGAAATTCCTACCTTCTGTGCTGAGGGCGTCGCGAGGGAACCTGACTTTTCCGAAAGCAATGTTCTTGTACATTTGCTGGGTATCTTCTGCGTAGAATGGACTCCAGCCACAGCACATTTCGAAAACTAGCACACCGAGAGACCAGAAGTCAACCATCTTGGTGTAGCCGTGCTCATCCAAGAGAACCTCAGGAGCAAGGTATTCGGTAGTACCGCAGAATGTGTTGGTTGTGGCATTCTCGGTGAGGTTAGCCTTGGAAAGACCGAAATCGCAGAGTGCGATATGACCGTTTGCATCCAGGAGGATGTTCTCAGGCTTGAGGTCTCGGTACACAATGTTGTGTTCGTGGAGATGTTGCAGTGCGAGGATGAGCTCTGCAATGTAGAACTTGGCACGTGCTTCCTGGAAACGGCCTTCTCTCTGGAGATGCCAGAAGAGCTCACCTCCAGACATGTAATCGGTTACAAAGTACAGATCTGAAGGAGTCTGGAAAGAGAATTTGAGTCCGACAATGAAGGCCGAATCGGCCATAGCTGTCCGGACGAGAATGTTGCGTTCTCCGAGTGTGTGTGCCACCTCCTTCTTCTGCACAATAACCTTCTTTGAGAGAACCTTCATGGCGTAAATTCGACGAGTGTCTCGCTTGCGGACCTGGAATACCTGGCCGAATGTGCCCTTTCCAATGAGCTTGAGAATTTCAAAGTCTTCTGGGCCATAGTGCTTCTTTTCGACCTTCTGGAAATTGAGTTTCAAGTGTATTTCTCCAGTAACAATGCCGCCCTCGCCTTCTCGGGGCTCTAGTGGGAACCAACCATCGTAGGGCTCGTTATATTCAACAAGGTTTGGGCAGAAGCGAACATGGCCGAGGAAAGCCTCGCCGTTGGCGCGGTCGTAAACTGAGACGTCGACTTCTGCGTGGTCTCCAACAACATCACTTGAAGCTGTTAGGCTCAAAACCTACAAAAGTGAAAAAAAAATGTCGCCACTTACAAAATTGCTTCGTGTCCCCACTTGGGGGCGGTGACTTCCTCAAGAGAGCCATTGTCCCTGGGGTCTGAGCTGTGGCCACTGTTGCTGCTCTGTCGGCTCTTCATTGGGATGGCCATTGGGTGGTTCATTTGGCTCTCTGTTCGCTTCATCTGCATGGGTGGGCGGCCCTTCTTCGAGTCATCGTGCCTAGGGCCATCTGAGATGTACTCGGCCCATTGGAATTGGCAGACGACATAGGGGTCTACACTGGGAACAAGGCCCCTTCCTTCAGAGATTGTGACTGCGAGCTTGCCTTTTGGGGCGACGACAGGAGCCGTCTTGCTTTCCTTGGACTGGTCTGACGCATTGGAGGTGCGAGACAGGTTCGAAGGCTGTGGCTTGGTTTCTTGCGAGCGTGTGCGAGGAGTCTGAGGAGGGGTAGCCTGTTGCAACGGCGCAAAGTCGCCTTGCGTTAGCTTCTCCGTTTCACCAGCCAACTGTGAGGCTGAGGGAGTTCGGGAAGAGGCACTAGGGGTAGGGCTAGGCAGCATTTTGGGTTGGGTAGATGACTCTTTTTGTTCTTTTTCTTGGGGTTCCGACGGTGCAGGCTCGAGATGGTTCTGTGCAGAAGAAGTGACGGGTGCGGGGGAGGGGCTTGCCGCTGACAACGACTTCCGCGAGGGCATAAGAGAATCACGAACCTGACCAAAGTAACTATGCAGAATACCCGGCAGTCGTTTGTCCGTAGGATCGGGCTTGGGTGTCGTGGCACCGGGTGGCGTGGAGCTGGTGGAGCCGATCTGATCGTGTCCGTCGTCATTATTTTCGTTTGTTGCTCTGTGGTGAGTCAGCAATGGAGAAGACGACATGATGTCGCATCAAGTTAAAGGGCGGTGAGTGCGTGTCGGGGCGGGAGCAACGTGGTGGTGTGAGAGCTGCGAACATGACCACGAGTTGCTGGGCCGATGGCGAAGAAATAGTGTGCAACGTTAGACGGGGATGTTGCTCAGCTGCATCTGACCAGCTCAGATGCTAGCTTTTGCTAAGCGACGGGGACAGCTCTGGGGTGGCGGCCCAAAGGCTGCACACCCACCAGCACGGCGACGATGGCGAGAGGGGGAGAGGAAAGGGCAAACAAGGGCATGCTTACCGTGTCATTGCCTGCCTAAGCAGGTCGGCAGCGCCAGAGGACGTGGTACCGGCGTGGGAGGCCATGGTGGGTGGTTGGCGGGTCGAGGGTGCAGTGCCGACGTTGAGGGTGGAGAGGGTCGGGACAAGACTGCTCGACTTGTTGCGGATGTGATGGCGGGGCTGGATGGTCTTTGTGGAAGAGTCGGAGGTGCGCGAGACTAGTCCGGGACGGTGCGAAAGGGCATCTACAGCTGGGCTCTTTGGGCGGATCTTGGATGCGGCGGCGGTAGAAGGGGTGATGGTGGCTGTGGAGTAGGAGGAGGAGTTGTCACGGAGGCTGGCGCGAGAGGGGCTGCTGCTGAAGGTATCGCTGGCCGGGGACGCTGAGAGCGAAGTGGGCGCCGGGTCCGCAGGCGGGCGTGAAGTCATAATAATCAATTGGAACCTGGCTCGCTGCTCCGAGCGGCCTTGGCCCTAAACAAGCGCGTTGCAACGAGTGTGCGAAAACTCTGCTCTAGGACGTCTTTAACGGGGCAAGCAGTCCGAGTTTGTGCAGGCTCGAGCCACGCGGCGGTGTGTAAGGCGCGGGTAGGGTTGGGGAGACGTGAGCGTGTGTGCGTGTGCAGTGAGTGTGCCTTGGAAGAGCCTGGGGAGTGGGTTCGGGTACAGTTGGCAGGAGACAGGCTGCAGCATCGACACGGCCGTGCCAGAATGGTGAGTTATTAGCGTGCGGGAGCAGCGATGCAGATGGGCGATTGATAGCAACAGCAGCGTCAGAGGGCGCTGCAGATTGCAGGTGATTGCAGATTGTGGATTGCAGATGAGCGGCGGAGGAATCGATACTAAGGGAGTGGGTGGAACGCAGAGGAGATAGGCAAGTCAAGTGTTTGCGCTCGTTATGGACAGCAGCCCATTGCTCCCTTGACCGCAGGCACGTTATCCGACCGGTCAACTAGGGAGGCTTGCTAGATTTCATATGCTACTCGTACTTGTGCTCGTCCCCCTCTGGCCAGAGCAATCAATGCATTCACTCGGGGCGCTGGTGGCGGAGCCTTGGCCACGAGCCTCTGCGCCGCTGCAGCGCTGCACTGCACTGCACCACTGCCGCAACGCCTGCCGCTTGTCCTCGGCCCTTTGACCGCCACCCACCACTACCACTACCACCACCACCACCACCGCCGCCGCCGCCCCAGTGCTGTCATCAGTCACTCATCCACCACTTGCACTGTCGGTCGCCGAGCGACGCGCGCAAGCTGGAGCCAAATCATGTAACTAAATGTGTTAGAGGCAACAGCAGCAACTAGCAGCAGCGACACCAGTACTGGCACACTAAGTACACCTACCAGTGACACACCCCCGTTGCCGTCTACGTATGGACATGACACGCCCGTCGTTGACCCGTTGGGGGGGTGTGGGCCAAGCAAGCTGCCGTGCGCTGACGTCGTCTCTCCACCGCAGTGCGCCTTCACGGCCGGCAGCAGATTACAGTCCCTGGCTAAGATCTCGGAGCAAAGCCATTCACTGCCAATCACCGCCTCCACCTGCCCGTGTCTGGTGGAGCCCGAATACCCTCATACTTTCTGCTCAAGCCAGCCGCTGCGTCAAGCGCCCAGCCTGTTGTTTGAGGAAAAGACCCAGTCCACAGTCTGCAGTCCGCAGTCCGCAGCCCGAAGCCCTCATGTGCCGCCCGATAGCGATAGCGATAGTGCCATGGGTAGTCTCTGATAGACAGCCGACCACGGGACCGGTGTAACACATTTGAATCCGGCAATCGGCAGCTTCACGTGAGCCCTGACTCGTATATGCCCTTACTGCCACCCATAGTTGACCTTTTATGTGTGTGTGTGTGACTCCCTCTCCCCTCGTGTGTGTATGTAGCGGTATATAGTACTAACCATGTACTACTCTAGTAAATAATGTGGTGAGCACACTGGCTGGTGAAAGTCCACACACCAGCCAATCAGCGTCCTAGCCATCCACGCCGTCGGCCAAACAGCCGGCCCGTGCAGGCGTATTGCATTTCTTAAGTCGAGCTGCACAGCACCCGGGCGCGCGCAGGCCCACGAGCTCAACGCCACAGCAGACAATAGCATACTGCCCACTAGATCATCATGTCCGACCGCGAGTTTGGCGGTAACGACGATCTGTCGTTGCCAAAGGGTGAGTGCTCCTGACATGCGCCCGCCTCGCCCCAAGCCCATCACTAACGTGCCCGACAGCGACGGTGCAAAAGATTGTCCAAGACATCCTCGCCAGCGAGCCAGGCATGACCTTTGCCAAGGACTCGCGAGACCTGCTTATTGAGTGCTGCGTCGAGTTCATCACCCTCATCTCGTCCGAGGCCAACGAAATCGCCGAAAAGGACGCCAAGAAGACCATAGCCTGCGAGCATGTCAAGGCTGCTCTCGAGGAGCTCGACTTTGGCGACTACGTGCCCGCCATCCTCGACGTCGCACAAGACTACAAGAAGCAGCAACAGGTACGCGCTCGCCAGATACACACACATATATGTACCTCCCTGGTCGGAACTAACGTGGGGCAGAACCGCGAAAAGAAGCAAACCAAGATTGAGCAGAGTGGCATGACCGAGGAGCAGCTCATTGCTGCCCAAGAGGAGCTTTTCAAGAATGCTACGAGCAAATTCAACGCACCCTCGCAGTAATCAGCTACTTCATCTGACGCATCACTTGTACGAATAACGGACTCGGTTGCATGGCGTTTGGGCGGACATCGAGGGGGTGCAGGCATGGCGTTTTGGGTAGACCAGGTAGGCTTTCAGCGTATGCAGGCCACCTTTTTTCCAATGCATAAGGCTAGGCGTTTTCCGGTGCGATTCGGTGTCGAGCAGGCTGCACCGCAGCCCAAAGACCACCATGACAAATTTACCATGATTTTGACTTGTGCACCCATCTGCCCACTGCTCTCTTGAATGCGCGTCGACAAGTACTCTGCAACAGGACGGGCATTCGCGCGACCCTTTCGCGACCAATGACGTCGGGGCGCGTGGGCCGCCAAACCCCGCGTAGCCCTGGCCAGTAGCGGCAACCCACCTACACCTACCCATCTCCCCAAGCCCTACCCCAATCCACGCCAACCCTGCCTACTGTTACACTCTAACTATACACCATGTCGGGTCTCGAGAATGCGCTTTTCAACCTCAAGGTGGGCATCGGCCGCCTGTCCCTGCTAGTAGTCAGCCCGCTGACCTTGACTAGTTCACAGCCAAGTCGCTGAACCGACAGGCCCTCAAAGCCGGCAAGGAAGAGCAGGCCGAGAAGACCAAGCTGGAAAAGGTGTGCGCGCACGACGAGTCCTGCTCCCAGTCAAAAACATACTGACGCGTTCGCCAGGCCATGAAGCAGGGCCACAACGACATCGCACGCATCTACGCCGGAAACGCCATCCGCAAACAAAACGAGAAGCTCAACCTCCTGCAGCTTGCCTCTCGCGTCGATGCCGTCGCTGGCCGTGTACAAACAGCAGTCACTATGCGCCAAATCACGGGCAACATGATGAAGGTCAACCGGAGTCTTGACGTGGCCATGAAGTCGATGAGTCCTGAACGCGTATGTAGTCACTGCAGTAGCACCCGAGATCCTCCACGCTCATGCTGACCCTACCATAGATTGCTGCAGTTATGGTTGATTTTGAGAAACAATTCGAGAACGTAGACTCTGCCACCGAACTCTACCAGGACATTACCTCGTCTGCCACGGCTGTTGGTACCCCACAGGAGGATGTCGACCGCCTCATGGCCCAGGCAGCAGACAAGGCAGGCGTTGACCTACAACAAGACCTGCAAGAAGCCACCCCGGCCAAGACCAAGGTGGGTCCTACCGAGCAGGAAGAGGAGGCTTTTACCGAGAGGCTGCGCGCGCTAAGAAACTAAACCATGGGCAATGATTAACTGAAATGGATTCTTTGGTGTAAACGGAGTTGGGGTGTCACATATACGAAACGGTTTATGAACAAGGCTACATTTGATTCGGATACAGCAAGCTGTCGTCATTGCAATTAACATTATTCATCAAGTGGATCCTGATTCTCAGTCCCTGCATCCGTGTGCTCCCACAAACACCACGTCATTCGCACATCTTGCCATTTCTTACGACGTACATATATACTACTCCACATTTTGTGTTCTGTACGTAACAGCACATTCGGCCCGACCCTCGACTTGGATAGGGAATTTCCGGAACGCGATCGGTCCATTTTTATGTGCAACCGTTACCTCGTTTTCCAAGGAAATATACAGAAATCATGAGCACTACACCTGCTCAACTGCTAATATACACAAGGCATGAATGCAACCTTGAAATGATCACCACCAACATGTAGCCTAAGAAGTTCCCGCCTCCTTGTCTTTCCTCCTCGACCGACCCTCCTCTTCAATCCTCTCCACCAACATATCAGCAAGGAACCACTGGTCCTGCCTCTCTTCCCCCATGATCCTGTGACTAGATTCCAGGAACCTCTGCTTAAAAACCATCCATAGTTCCTCATCAGCCGTCTCGCCAGCCCCAGGCCTAGGATAAAAAGGATCGTTCTTGTAGAAAGCGGCAGAAGCCTGCTCAACCCCCGTTTCGTCAATCTGGATCGGACGACAACAATCAAAGTCGAGAATCCACATGCAGTGAACACCTAGATACTCCGATTCAAACGTAGATGCATGCCCTGCGCGCGGAGGAGCCAACACAAACTCCACATCATTCGCATCGATCCTCGCACCCCAGTGCATCAGCGCCAGCGCTTCCGCCATGGCACCCGCATACGCCTTGACGTCCAGCCCCAGCACCTCCATCTGATCAACATGCAGCGGCACATTACGTAGACTGAAGCGCTGGAACTGCGATTGACTGACCCCGTCTTGCCTGTGACGGCGCCGGCGACCAAGGTACGGTCGAATCAGACATGCGTCGTCGTCTGGGTTTCCCTTGACAAAGTCGCTCAGCGGGGTGTTGCCCGCACAGAAGAGATCGACGAGCTTGTTGCTGATGGACCGGGGCACTTTGGGGACGCGCTCCGATACTAGGGCTCTGCATGCGGAGTAGCCGGGAGGGAACTGGGGGAGGCTGGTGTGCCACCAGGGGTCGGTGGCTTGGATGAGTCGGTGGCATTGGGGGATGCAGAGGGGGGTTGAGAGGGAGTAGTAGTAGTGGTGGTGCTGCTGCTGCTGTGCGCTCTCGACGACTTTGATGTGCATGTTGTAGTCGTTTGTGACGGAGCGGCCGGGGCCGCCATCTTCGCGCTTGATGGCGGTTTGGGGGGTGGCGGCTTCGAGGGCCCAGACACTGCCGCAGAAGCCTTTGCCGATGCAGCGGTAGCGGTTGTTAGTTTGTTGCATAGTTTGCATGTAGACTTTTTTAAGCTTAAAGTTTGGATGTAGCGGGGGATCGTTTGTGTGATAGGGTTTGTGGTTAAATAGGTGATAGAGAGGCTTGCGTTTGCAGTTCTCACCTGCTTGTGCCGTGGTGCTGTTAGTCGTTTGCTCTAAGTATTGACCAATGATGTCTTTGCTATTGCAGCCTGTAGGTGAAAGACATGACTCAAAGCTCACCGTGTAACCGCCAGATGGTCACTTATTTGCGTTTTGAGCACGTTACGCATTGGGTGAGATTCATGACAAGTATGACGTGACCAGCAGATTGGCTGTCGGTTGATAGAATTCGTAGCCTAGAACTACCAAGTACTGTGATTTACATGTATATCCAGACCATTTTCTCTGTAGACTATACCTTTGGAGAATACGGGAGACACTCCTAGCCAAAAAGCGTTATTGATGACTTCAAGAATTACTTGCAAAAGTTTTGCGTAAGCTCGACCACAGTCAAGCAATACACCTTTGAGACTAACATCTCTGCTTCACTTTGGATATGGCCTACCCACACATACAATTGTTACTTTCTCCCCCAAATTTTTAACACAAGATGATCCCAATACATATTCTTGCGTAGCAAGAATCCAGTCCAAACCCATCACAAAATTGTGAAAAGAACACAACCTTCCTTTGCCCACCGAGATTCATCTTCGCACCACAGTTTGCCTCGTTGTCTTGAACTGTTAGCTTCAAATTGACCATCTCTCTCGGTTATCTGGGTACCTTCACCTTGATAGATAAAAAAAAATAGTGAATTCTCCGCAATCCAACGCTCTTTTGTAGTAATCCCCCTCCCACCAGAGCCCCAGAAAACATGTGTATATTACTGAAACCGAGTAAATAGGATCTCTGTAGCTTTGTACGTGTAGGGCCTAGTAAGACATACGCATAAACATGGTCATATTTCCTCTATCAATACGAAATACGTGAATTCCGTCATCACAAGCTCCCTAACCCATCCCCTTCTTCTTTCTTTTACACATGAGTATCTTGTCACCACCGCATTTCCTGATCTCGTCTTAAATACAGCAGGAATCACCTACATATCTGTCTGCCACAGGATTTACCTCAAGTCAACTGCATCGAGTGACCTTGTATATCTTCAGTACAAGACGCCAGCGCATCTCAGGGATTTCTAGATAGCAATTGCTGTTATTGTGCTGGATAACTGGTATGACAATGGATGAGGACATTGATTCAGAGTATTTTTTTCTACAAGATTTGCGGTGTGTGTGTGTGTGTCTGTTTGTGGCGAGGAGCATCCAGATGAATAGGTGGAATTTTTCTTTATAATTCAATACAAAAAGAAATTATCACCAAGATGCAACTGAGTAGTACTGATATCGATGTCGTCAGTTTTGCAACGACTACATGTTTCCCAACTGGTAAAGAACGTGTCTTGTGATAATAAGTGGAGCAACTCAAAAAGCCGTGCTGGTTTGATGATGGAAAGTGGCTTCTATTCTAAGGAAAGAAAAATACTTTCTTTTTTTTCATCCTACTTAGCTTATTATCTTGCAGTCAAGTTGATGAACGACTTCGTCCCTTGAATCCAAACACTTCAACACTCATCTTCTCCAACTCACCAACAAAGGCATATCCTTCTGGTTCTCTCATATGCTCATATGCTTACATAGTGGGCGATATCAGTACGAGCCACCATATAAAGAGGTGATACACACGACTGCATAGTTGGGAGGAATACGGTTGATGTGGGTTGTATGCATAGGGCGACGGTCAGTTCCTAGTGCATCCGAAGTTGAGAAGCCAGAGGAGATAGTACCGGCAGGAGTCAGATGTAGAGAGGTATTCTCTGGGATAAAATATCGTGTATGAGTCTTATGGCAACCTTTTTTTTTAAAAACTAAAAAGTGGTCAGAAAGTAAAGGTACTATGTCCTGTATTGATATCGATTATATTTCTGAGATATGTAAGTGCCTTGAATCTAACACAAGGGGCAATGGAATCATCTAGGATGTTTTTGAAGAAAAATTGGACGATGATCTATCCTTGCAAGTGGTCTTGATGTTGTTCAGAGTAAAGTTGATATGGACAAGAGACGATCTTGTGATGTGCCCAAAAGATTGCATACCACGGCTGCGTGGGAATGACCAACCACATTCCCTGCGACTTACAAGCCCGGCAATCCCTAATAATCATCAAGCCCCATTTTGCTTGTATATCCATTCTCTTGCTAGCAGCCACCACATGTGTAGCACAAGGTGGATATGCTGATGCACAGACCACATCGCTTATCGATTCGCACGCGGTGATCGAAAATACGTCGAGAGCGAAATCCCGACCATTTACACGTTTCCTGTACATTTTACGTGAGTATCAGGCAGTCGCAAGTTTGTCGTTTATCGCTGACACTGTCCTAAAGCCAAAACCCCCCAAAAAACCCACAAATCTTTGCCACAATGGAGAACGAACGCGGAGAACTCGTAGACCTGTAAATAAACAATCCTTGGCCCTGTGCAATAACCAAGACTGGACATAAGTAAACTGATATTTCCGCAGCTACATCCCACGCAAGTGCGACGCCACCAACCGTATCATCCGACCCAAGGATCACGCCTCTGTCCAGATCGCCATTGCCAATGTTACAGCTGAAGGCCGCGCAATCCCCGGAGACAACAAGTCGTTTGCCCTCGCTGGTTTCGTCCGTGCAATGGGTGAGGCAGATGACTCGTTGAACCGCCTGGCTCAACAGAGTGGATATTTGGAGAAGGTGTGGAGCGCTGTCAAATAAGTAAAGATAAGGAAAGAAGAAGAAGAGAAGAAAAAACAGATCGCGAAAAAATGGTTGAGAAATGTCACGATATGATCGAAACGAGGATAGATGGTGTTTCGGGCTCCCGGCGTATAGGATTGCGACGCAAGTCAGCTACTGGAGAGCATAAAAAGACTAAATAGCGTCCAAGTCTTCCAGACGACTCTGCAAAAACGCAGGTTGAAATTTGCTTCTCAAGTTCAAAACTCCAGGAGGCTCCAACTGCTTTGTGCAAGGCTTTCTGCTTCCAACTTTTTTTTTGGCTTGCGGTGTATCCCTTACGTACCTGTCCAAAATCTCTCGGCGTAGTATTATGTCGAGGCATATGCTTTTGCCATGCGAGCTGCCTGTGTTGATTCTGCGGGGTTGTAAAGGGTTATTAGTGCTTTGGATAAATATGCATCTCTGACCCTCTATGCAGTGTTCAGTGCTTCTCCAGAGTAGTGCCGCATACACGGCTGTACGCGTATTGGGTGAATCGGTAGTCCGGCTCTTGCATATCCAAAGGGCGTTCCTGGTTGAGGAAATGGGCACCCACTAATGGGCCCAGCCTGATGTGCGTGGAATACTTTCTGCATGATTGTGGCGAGAGTTGAGAGACCATTGGCCATGGCTAACGCGAATGACTTGCACGTGGAATGAGCAAAGTGGACCCATGAAACGCGAACTTGGCCCTGCTGATCACAACAAGTCTATCATGAGAACTAGTAAATGCCGATGGGGAGGTTGGGTCGTGAAGATGTGGAGAGATCGTCTGCTGGTTCGGGTACAACTATGCGTATGGGTATGCGTATTCACGACTTGGAGGCCCAGACTACTGGCTCGTACCAGGCGACCGGGAGAGAGGCCGGTTGTAGTAAAGTGTACATCTTACTGCAGGAGACTAGCAAATGCAACGGTAAGCGCGGCGCTTGAAGATAGAGAATGCATCGACATGGCCGCTCCTCGGCACATCTAGAAGCGAATAGTTTTGCGTAATATCGACAGTCCAAGGTGATGCACTGGTGCTCGTTGGCAGCCACAGTTGCTCAGCTGTTGGCAGATAATGGTGGACGGCAGAGGGTGAACAGGCCGCGTGTCGTCTTGATTCGACTCGCGGTACATTACACCGAGGACTGGAATATAGGCGTAGGCGGCACCTGTTCCGTTCGGGATAATGGATCGCTACCGGCGCAGACGGACGCACTACGAAGAACAGCTTGGTGTGTTCCGGTAGGAGCTAGAGTGGCTTTGGGTGGCGCACTGTCAAACCAGACGACAAATCATGGGGTAATGGGGTAGTGCCATGTGCGATGGGATGAAGGCGCATACGTAGATATATCCATCAGCGGCTTCCTTATCGCCATATAGCGAGCACAGGAGTCTTTTGTAGCGGTAATTACCTGGGCCACGGTGGGCCCGTCAGTGCTGGTCGGCGGGATCATGCGCGGTGTGGAAAGTATGGCTCTACTGCTCAAGCAGGAGAAGGTCCGGGGAGAAAGTGTGGGAAACCCCTGCGAAAGAAGCTTCAGCGGGGTCGGGTAAATTCAGTCGTGGTGCGGGGATGGGGTAGCGTGGGTAGCGTTGGCTGGGGCTCCGCGACCGGGGCTGTGATAGGCGGCTCGGGGCCAACACGCCGGCTAAGGCCTCAAGGAATCAACTAACGTCAGGCCGCCAATCTGCATCTGGACTCTCCCGGTGGGTTGAAGGCAAAGGCCAAAGCATTGCCAAGCGGTAACGGGATGCGATCAAGCTTGTCAAATTCGAATCACACGCAGGTGGGCGTTGGCGTGGGGCCAGTTTGATAGCCACTTTGATCTGATTGATGGAATCCTGCCTGTAAACCACTGACCCCAGATGCCGGCCTGACTGACTGCGGGACACCTGAGGCCCTTGCTCTTGCTCTCTCTATTTAAAAGTGCTACCACCGCAGTGATCATCTTCTTTTGCTTCCCATTACCTGCCAGCCTCTCTTATACCGCACACTCTGCTTGTGCCGGTTCACATTTGCAAGCATGGGCGATCAAATCGACAAAAAGGCCTATGGCGCCGACACGCACATCGAGAAGGCCATGTCGAACCTCGAAATCGACGAGAAGTCGACGGCTGCCCAGAACAAGGCTGCTGCCATCGAGGCTGAAAATGCCGAGCACAACATGAGTGTGCCACAGGCCGTCAAGGAATACCCCATGGCTGCCTTTTGGGCCTTTGTCATGTCTTGCACTATTGTCAGTCGCCTCTTCCTCCCCCCGGCCCAGTTGGCATGTCCAAAATAAAAAAGAGAAACCCAGCTAATACGACATGTAGATTATGGAATCCTACTGTGTTTTCTTGATGGGAAACTTCATCGCCCTTCCCGCGTTTGCCAATGACTATGGTAGATTCAGCCCCGTCGACAACAAGAAGATCATTGTAGCCAGCTGGCAGTCTGCTCTCCAGATGGGTGGGCCGGTGGGTGCAATCATCGGTGTCTGCTTGGCTGGTCCCCTTACCAGCCGCATTGGATATCGATGGGCGACTATTTCCGCACTCATGGTGTTGAACGCCTTCATCTTCATCTTCTACTTCGCCAACTCGCTTCCCGTCATGTTCGTTGCCCAGCTCCTCGAGGGTATCCCATGGGGTGTCTTCATCGCCAACTCCCCAGCCTACTGCAGTGAGATTACGCCAATTCAACTACGAGCTCCTGCTACTCAGATGTTGCAAATGTTCTGGGCTATTGGTTCCATCATCGTCACTGGTGTCACTTATCACTACAACACAATGGAAGACGCAAAGGCGTACAGGTATGTATTTCGATACTTTGTATCGGCCACTTGGCTAACCGAGCTCCCAGAATCCCTATTGCCCTCCAATGGATGTTCCCCACCCCTCTTGCCATTCTCATCTACCTGGCTCCAGAGTCTCCCTGGTGGTTGACCCGTAAGGGACGTTATGAAGAGGCCGAGAAGGCAGTCGGACGCTTGGGACGCAAGACCAAGCTCAATCTCAAGGAGGCTGTTGCTATGATGCGCCGTACCATTGATCTTGAGAAGTCAGTCAAGGACCCCAGCTACTTGGAGCTCTTCCGAGGCGTCGACCGCTACCGAACCCTCATTGTGTGCGGTGTTTACGCGGCACAGAACCTTACGGGCAATCTTATCGCCAACCAGGCCGTATACTTCTTTGAGCGTAAGTTTCCATCACCAAAAATACTGGAAATCTAGAGCCATGATGCTAATCCTTTCACAGAGGCTGGCATGAGCACCGACACTGCCTTTGCCCTTGGTTTGATCACATCTGCTCTTCAGATGATCTTCGTCATGCTGTCTTGGATTTTGACCTCATACCTCGGTCGTCGTACCATCTACGTATGGGGCTCTCTCATCAACGTCGGCTTTCTCGTGGCCCTCGGCATAGCAGCCTCCGTTAGCACGCCAACCGAGGCTGTTGCCAAGGCGGCTTCTCTCGCACAAGCCTCCCTCGGTCTCATTGTCTCCGTTCTCTTCACCCTGGGACCTGCGCCTGCTTCATGGGTCATCATCGGAGAAACATCTGCTATTCGTCTTCGACCCTTGACAACCGGTATTGGACGTGGTTGCTACTATGCAATCAACATTCCTTGCATTTTCCTTTCCAGCTACATGCTTAACCCTGATGTAAGATTTGCCCCATTTTGAGCTTTGCATGAATTGCCACTAACTCAGTACAGGAAGCAAATCTTGGTGGCAAGTGCGGTTACGTCTGGGGTGGCACTGGCTTCGTCTGCTTCGTCCTTGCATACTTCTTCCTGCCTGAGATGAAGGACCGATCCTACCGCGAAATCGATATTCTGTTCCACCGCAAGGTCCCGGCTCGCCAATGGTCAAAGACTGTGGTCGACGCCAACGACGACGAGTAAACAGCGTGTGCTCAGGAGGCCAAGGCATGGTGTGGATAGTAGTAAGGTGTTGATATGTCATCACTCATGTCCCTTGGTACCATATCAAGTAGTCACTGGGCTAGACTAAATGCTATGACCCTTATCTTGGAATAATTAATTATGCAAATATTTCCCATGAGCTGCAAATTCATCTTTGAATGATGCCTTGAGTGTATGCAGTCATGATTATTCAAGTGTGCATTTGTCAACCATGAAGCCATGTTCAGGTCTGTCAATAAATTCGCATTGCGGATATATTTCCGTTAATCCAGGCTACTTTGAATGTAGTTCACCGTTCACTCCATCTCGGGACGGATCTATTCTCGTAGCTGAAGATGGAGTTAATAACTAAACAGACCCTTAATCTACCCATGCGATGATCTTTAAAACTGGTCCTCAAATCAACCAATCAAGCCCAACTCACACCTACAGTCAAGTTCAGCTAGGCTAGGGTACCCGGTATGACAGTTTGATAACAGTTACGCTCAGCCGCAGAAGTCGCGGTTACTCACAGGTCCTCGACATTGACACGGACGCCATCTCCAGACGCAGCCAACTGTAAGAAAAGGCTCTCTGCTTGCAGTAAGCTCACAGATCTATCCAATCTGTTTCCAAGGGCCCGGGTCTTGGAAAGCGGGGAAGATTGCGTGTACCCATGGTACTGGTATGTGGAATATCGAACTAGAGATCTGATAGGTGGGTACTGATCTGATTGTGAGGGTCTAGGGACCGTGCTCGAGGACTATCCGCTGGGCTCCGCAGCGCCTTCAGTCGCTGTTGGAGCATGGTTAGATGCTCAGCACACAATTATGTAGTATGCCTGTGAGTTGTGGGTATGGCAATGATGATATTTGTTGCCAATGATTCATTGCAGTCGGCGTGTAGGAAAGAAGGAAGATGGGTAGATGAAGCTCACTGAATGCTATGTTACCATTTTTTGACTAGGACATATATCCTCTCGGCGATATATGTCGCATGTCTAAAGACTCCATCCGTTTTCTTTGGTTCGATCTTGCCTATATTGTACAAACTGCGCACAAAAACGGTTTAGCGCAAGTACCTTGGTAACCCAGTTGGACAATGTCACCTCTTGCCTTGCTTCGTTGTATCTATCAATTCATGAGCCAGAATTCGTTTCTTTTGTCGGACAAACTGTGCGTAAATTCCCCGAGAGTGCATTGGTAGTGCTTCCTGGTCAATACAACATGCCTTCATGAATTGAAGCCATTCTTGCCCTGCCGCCAGAGTCCAAGATAACTTTGACTTCGTTCCGATGATCGTCGTTGGAATCCTCAATCCTATCTTGAATAATCTGGTGAGGCATCTTCCGCTGGCCATTGATTCTCGCAGCACTGATCGTTCGTAACTTCTCTAGTCACATCATCGCGTGTAGCTCAAGATATCCATAGGATCTTAAACAAACTATATTCGAGCACTTCGAACCAATGTCGGCTTTAAACAAGTAGCGAAAACAAGAGTGGTGTTGGAATTCCCAACGCAAGCTCGCAACAATGTGAAAGAAGTACTCACATGGTGCGATACAATGAGATCGCACTATGCACCTTTTCACAAAAACCATCTGGGATGCATCCCAAGTCAACCCAGAAAACGGCCCTGGTCGCTCCTTGGAAAAACTCTTCTTGGAAACCCCTTGAGAGGGTGGAAATGAGTCTCGTAGGTGAAACAGGCAACAACAACATAACACGAACCACAGCGACAAGGCCATCAAGTGAAAGATTCATGGGGTAGAAACAATAGCTAATCAGCCCATTTAGAGGCATTTCAATGACCAGACAGCAGGCCAACAGAAATCACGTTTTTATTTCTTCTCAATCGAGCTGAAATCGTATGGTGCTGGATTCAGAATTTCCGAGGGCTGGCCAGTTCCGTCGGCTACAGACTAATTTCAAGTTAGGAGCGCTATCTGTACTCGAAGCCAAAGATGTTAATTCAATACTCAGACGGGTCAAGAGAGGGAATGCCGGCCGGTAGACGATAATATTATTGACTACATTCCGGATCGACAGCAAGTGGTGGAAGCTATCGTAAAAATTACGCTCCTCGGGATAGTTCCTATTCCCGTGTGCACGGCCAGAATTCGTGGTTGCAGTTGTGAAGAAAGCAAGCATATCCACGCGGATCGACGGAGTAACGCATGCACGAAAACTCCGTGGAAGGAAGATCAGATTCTATACCGATGCCTGGCTTCGCGATTTCGCAATTGCCTATTGCTATTAGGTATACGACGCTGTGCTAGGATTATGATCGGAGGGTATGCCCGATGTGTGCAGCCATTTATCGGCGGAAATTGACAATAGCAGAGGATCTTGGGAGGGGCGAGGGCTCCACACGAACAACCCTGCAGGTTCTCGGAGCGTGCAACCAGGCCAGGAACAGTATTGCTATGCACCTAGCTTTGCACGACGCACCATCCCCGTCAGGAAGTTCTCAGGTACACATGATGATGTGTGTGTGTGTGTCAGTCGCAAAAGCTTGGTCGGCTCAAACCTGGCATTGCACCTGTACCACGCACGGCGATGAAAACACCGCTCCAGCCCCAGCACCCCACACGCGCTAAGATGCTGCAATACGTCTTCCAGCCATGAACCAGCCCCATCTCGCCACCAGAACAACCATCAAGTGGCACTTGGCAAGCTTGGCAGTCCGCCGAGTTGAAGCTTACCAAGGCCTCTTATCACGTCTTGACACGGCTCGTGTGCTTGTTTACTGGGTCCACCCATAGCAGCTATTGGTGGATGAAGGGTCAGCCTCGTGTGCGGATGCGCCCACTTGGCTGGATGTAGCAGGTCGCAAAGAGCTTTGTATGTGGGTTTGATTGTAAGCTGCATTTCAGGCATACAGTAATGTTGGTAGGAGCGGCATTCCCGGTCTCTGGGCCCATTGGCAGCTGCGAGCTGCAGGCGGTATGGAGTTGGGTAAGCTAGTAAACAAGATAAATTGCACAGCATGCCCTGCCAGCTTGGAAACGATACTCCCTTTGCAATAAGCAGGCAATAGTCACAATGGCCTATCTGAAGTCAATCGCAGCATTTGCTGCATGCGCTGCGGCGGTTGAAGCAGCAGCCCTTCATCCTCGCACTAACAAGACGCTGGTTGATTCGGTATGAGCATATACACATTAATTTTCTGAGCTGTTCTAACATGCCCTTATAGCAATCGCTCCGCGACACGATTGACATTGACAACTTGTTTGCCAAGGCCGAGATCCTCCAGGAAATTGCATACAACACACCGGGAAAGAACCGTGTGATTGGCAGCCAGGGCCACGAGGATACTGTGGAATACATCAAGGGCCAGCTCGAGGCATTCCCTGACTACTACGATGTGTACACTCAGGACGTGCCTCTCTCAATCGGAACCACTGCCACGCTCCGTGCAAACAACAACACCATTGAGGCTTTTGCAGTAACTCTGGCTCCGGGCGGCAATGTTACTGGGCCGCTCGTTGCTATTCCCAACTTGGGCTGTGAAGAGGTAGGTTCATATTTTCGGCTATATGTCTAAAGAACATATGAAAGAGCAAGACTAACATTGACAAAAGGCGGATTTCCCAGAATCTCTCTCGGGCTCTGTAGCTTTGATCAAGCGTGGTACATGCTCGTACGGCGAAAAGGTGCAGATTGCTGCTGCCAAGGGAGCTTTGGGCGTAGTAGCATGGAACAACGCCGAGGGCACTCTTGAGGGCTACTCGCTCCAAGTTTTGTATCCCAAGGGCAAGTTTGTGCCTGTAGCCGGCATCACCATGGGCCAAGGAGAAGCGCTTCTTGCGCAGCTCAACGCTGGTGTCAAGATCAACATCGACATGTCGACAGACGCCAAGGTGTTCAACACTCGCAACGTGATTGCGGAGACAAAGGCTGGCGACCACGACAACGTGATCCACGTCAGCGGCCATTCTGACTCGGTCACTGCTGGCCCCGGCATCAACGACAATGGATCGGGCACGATTTCCATTCTCGAGATTGCTATCCAACTAACCAACTTTACCGTCAACAACGCCGTGCGCTTCAGCTGGTGGACAGCAGAGGAAGCCGGTCTCCTTGGAGCCGAGTACTACGTGCACGAGCTTCCCCAAGCCGAGAAGGACAAAATCCGTCTTCTGCTCGACTTCGACATGATGGCCTCTCCCAACTTTGCCTACCAAATCTACGATGGCGATGGTTCGGCATACAACCTGACTGGACCGGTTGGCTCCGCCGAGGCCGAACACGAGTTCGCCGCCTACTTTGACAGCATTGGTCTCAACCACACGGAGATTGAATTCGACGGCCGATCGGATTACGGTCCGTTCCTCGAGGCTGGCATTGCTTCTGGCGGCATTGCCGGTGGTGCCGAGGGCATCAAGACGGAAGAGGAGGCGGCCATGTTTGGCGGAGGCGCGGGTGTCCCTTACGACGTCAACTACCACGAGGATGGCGATACCGTTAACAACTTGAACCTCGAGGCGTGGATCGAGTTCACAAGGGCTATTGCGCATATGACGGCCAAGTACGCTGTTTCGTGGGACAGCATCCCGCCGAGGAACGCGACGGCTGCGCAGAAGCGATCAGAGAGGTATGCCGAGTTCAAGCAGGCGTTCCAGAAGACCAAGAGGTACCAGAGGTGGGTATAATAGATGTGCTCGACCTTGGTACCTTTTGAGTAGTTATGAGGTTTAGATACGACTTTAATGGTGAATATATTAAAGAAATTTTAAAATAATGTTTGTGCAAGCAAGAGCGGACAAATGGTAAAAACGAGTTTGTGGAATTGCACATGTTCATTTGCCATTTACAAGATGGACGGTTGCTTTACTCTTCGTCGTCATCGTCAACTACGGGTACAGGCTCGTCCTTGCCGGTCTTCTTGACTTTGCGGTCCTTCTCAGCACCAGCAGGCTTGGCGTCCTTTGCTTTCTTCTTGTCGTCCTCGTCCTCGTCGTCCTCATCGTCGACCTCGTCAGAAGCAACATCCTCGTCGTCTTCGGCGCTCAGCTCGGCCTCCTCCTCCTCGCTCTCATCCTCGTCCTCGTCTTTGCTTTTGGCTTTGCTAGTGCGCTTGGCCTTTTTCTTTGGCGCTACAGAAAAAACAAAAAAGTAAGAAGAGAGTTGCGGAGAAGGGGACAGGGACCACCATGGGGTTACTCAGGATGACTTACGTGGCTCTTCTTCGTCCGAGTCGGCTGAATCAAAGTTTGAGCCTTCAGACTCTGCGTATCTGGATGGCTGTGTCAGTCTTGCTGTAGGTGTCGCATGCGCGCGCAAGGGCAATTGTTTGGATGGATGGGACAAGAAGTGCCACGATAGCAATGTCAAGTGTAGAGGCAGAGTGGGAGTGAGCTGATTGCTGCAAGAAGGAGGAAGGAGCCGGCTGCTGCTGACCCCAGGGCTGCGACTGCCTTTGGAGCCATGCGCAGCGACCAGACAACGTCCAGGTACAAATCCAAAAGACCAATTCGCGCATGCGCATAGAGGCGATGGCAATGAAGGCAAACCACCGGATTGCGACGTGGTGGGTAGAGGCATGACGTCAAGAAAGCGTCGACTCACTCTTCTTCTTCGTCGCTCTCGTCGCTGGGGAGGGCAACGAGCTCCTCGTCGTCGTTCTTCCTCTTCCTGGTAGTCATGGTGCCGGACTAGTCTACGAAAACAACAAAAAGTGCTGGTACGTGGTGGGATAATGGAACAAAAGTAAGAGGGATCCAAAGATCGAGCAAGTTTGGGTGGCAGCAGGGAAAGAAAGCTATGGAGGTGAGCCTGGGGGCGGGGACTCAGGGCAACACAGACGGGGGCGCGGATGAAATAGCTGGCTGGGTACTCGGCCACGACGCACACACACCCAGACACACCCACACCCACACCCACACCCACACCTACGCAAGCCGCGCCCCCTTTACTCGCCCAAGAAGGAGGCTGGGAAGCCCAGGGCAGGGCTGGGCAGGCCGGGCGACTGCAGGCCTCTTTTGCTCCATCGCCCAGCTCGGCCGCTTCGGGTACACGGCGAAGAGCCAATCATGGCATGTGCCGTCATCACCTGCGTTCCGAGCCCGCCATGGAAGACACCCAGGCGGTTGCTGCAGGTACCGCGTCCGAGGAGCTTTGGGGGACTTGTTGTTGTTGTTGTTATTGAGCTTGTACATGACACGATGAGGTGCTGTCTAGACGGCGGTGAGGCAGATAAATGTGCTTACCAATGCCGTCTGCCCTGTGGCTATGTACAGATTATGTATGTGTGTACGACATGACGAATGAGCGATATCTGGGTGCCCAAGGTAGCCCCCAAGGCAATCCTTCCACTCGCTGCACGCCGGTAAATTGAACAGTCCAGCAAGACGCCAAAATGGGTCAGGAAACATGTAATCTGTCACCTAGAAGCATGTTGGGTATCCACACAAACGAAGCCGTCGAGATTGCAGCCGTTGGTCCGTATCCAAGTCGGCATGTTCGCAGCTCGAGGTGTAGCGTTCGTGGCCCAAATAGGCAACAGGTCCCACCGAATCGCACCAATCACCGCCTGCTCTGCCCCGCCTGCAGTACCGCGTCTTATTCGCGCGCCGTCTCGACTGTCTTTCTAGTATTTCCCCGACCAAATCTCGACTGCCTATTCCCCACGCTCGTTTGACACAACACCACCACCACAAAACTGCGCTCGCCATGTCCGCGCCCCAGATTGCGAGGCCGGGCAGGGCCCCGCGCCTCCCCAGCCTGAACAAACCCGATTCCTACCAGTACCAGTCCTCTGCAACAAAACGAAGAGCCGCCGGCCCACCCCAGCCCGTAAAACCCACCCAGCGCACCTACACGTGCTGCGAAACACCCTTGATCACTTCCGCCGACGGCACCGTCATGTGCTACAACTGCGGAAAAGTCCACGACGAGAGCCAAATTGTTTCCGAAGTCACTTTTGGCGAAACTTCGGGCGGCGCAGCCATCGTCGAGGGCGGGTTCATCCATGCCAACCAGCGACATGCCAACTCCATGGGCGGCACCATGAGGGGTCTTGGTGGCATGGAGAGCAGGGAGCAGGCTGCCATGAACGGAAAGAACGCTATCCAAGCCCTGGGCGCTTCTCTCAACCAGCGCGAGGCAGTCATAGAACAGGCTTTTAGTTGGTACAAACTCGCCATGAACCACCGGTTTATCCAGGGTCGCCGCATGAGGAACGTCGCCGCAGTCTCCATATACATGGCAGCTCGTAGGCAGCCCGAGAACACTCTCATGCTTATCGACTTGGCGGAGAAGATTCAAACAAACGTCTGGGCCTTGGGTGATACATACAAGCAGTTTTTGGAAATGCTCAAAGAGGAGGATCCTGCCCAGCTCGTTGGTAGCAAGGCTGTACAGGAGATTGAGCCTTTGATGTTGAAGTACTGCCGGAAACTAGAGTTTGGAGACGACTCTCATAGGGTAGCTGATGATGCCTGCAAGGTCTTGAAGCGCATGAATCGCGATTGGATGGTGCAAGGTCGCCAGCCCGCTGGATTGTGTGGTGCTTGTATTATCATTGCTGCTCGCATGAACAACTTTCGCCGTACCATCCGTGAAGTTGTCTATGTTGTCAAGGTCGCCGATTCCACCATTACTTCCCGCTTGTACGAGTACAAGAGGACACAGAGTGCAGCCTTGACGGTCAATCAATTTCGAGAGTTTGCGCCAAGACTAAAAGTTAAGGCTCAACCGCCCGCCATCTGGAGGCGCGCAGAGAAGGAGGAGCGACAGGCGAAGAGGAGGAGACGGCTTGAAGGACATGATGATAGTGCGGCATCTCTAGAGAACGATTCAGGAAATGGTGAAGTGGAGACCGGCACAGCTACAGCACCAACACGGACGAGCAAGAGACGAAAGTCTAATGATGGCTCGTCACAACCAGTTTCTACTCAAAGCGGAGACACAAGCACTCAAGGAACCAGCATACCTGCAGAAGTCGAGGCCTTTGATGGCAATGCCGACGCAATGATTGATAGCGTCGCCACTGCGCTTGAGGAAGTCGAAGCAGGCGAGGCTACTGATCCAGACTTTGTCATGCCCAAGAAGCGTGGTCGTCCATCAAAGAAGCGAGTTCCCATCGTCATTCCCGAAGAAGATCTCGAAATCGAGCAAGACATTGAGGAAGAACTCACCAATGCCATCAAGGACTGGGAGGCTATCTTCAAAGAATTCGCCAACAACGAAGACCACGATCTCCTCCGACGCTCCGGCTGGACCGCCGCCGAAATGGCCCGCGCCGCCCAAGACAAGCGCGACACCCCCATCAACACAGACCCCGAAATCGGCGAAGAAGAATTCGAAGACGATCCAGACGTCGCCACGTGCATCCTCGGCCCCGAAGAAGTCCGGCGCAAAGAAGCCATCTGGATCACCGAAAACGAAGAATGGCTCCGCGCCCAGCAAGAAAAGATGCTTCTCGCCGAACTCGAAGCCGCAGAAGACAAGCCCAAGAAACCGAAGCAAAAACGCAAACACCACCAAATGGGCGACGGCAGCGTCCTTGAGGGCCAACCCGCTACCAGCGCTGCAGACGCCGCCCACAAGATGCTCAAGAAACGCGCGAATAAAGCCTTTAGCAACCACATCAATTACGACAGGCTTAAAGAACTTTTCCCAGGTGGTGGAACAAACACTTCGGCTAGTCCCGCAGATAGTGCCCAAGGTACTAGTCCCGTGAATAGGTCTCCGCCTGCTTCTTCTGCTGCTACTACTGTCCAGCATCCTGTTGCGGATGCGGATGCGGAGGGTGATGAAGAGGAGGAGGAAGAGGAAGAGGAAGAGGAAATGCTAGCGGAAGAGGAGGAAGAGGATCTCGAGTATAACTATCGAGATGATGATGATGAGGGGTTTGGCAATGAGAGTTATGACTACTAGGTTTCGAACTTTTCCTTTTCTTCATGTTAGAGATGTTGTTGCATCGGCAATTTGGGCAGGATTACATTTCGGCCCTTTGGGCTTTTCCGCTTCTATACGGCGATTTCCTAGGGAGGGAGAGAGAGAGAGAAAAGAGGGCGGGGTCTGCGTTTACAAATAGGTCTATTTGGCCCGGGTTTCCCTCATTGCATTAGCTACTTGTGGAGTCTTCCATATCTCGGAGTTTGGTCCAACTGGTACATATCGGCATGTACATTTATATACCCCTACAGCGCTTCGGGCGAAGAGCATTATATAGATTCCAATGAAGAGGCATTTAGTCCTTTTTTTTTCCTTCTCTTCCAATTCTTTCTCTTCCACTCTTCATCAGCCATGTACAAAGCAAATCACACAATCGTCACACATCTGGTTTCGTGCTATACGCATTGGTTTTTTGTTATAGGGGAGGAATTCCCAACGTTTCGATTGGTCCCTGCTTCATAACTCGTGACACGCATGCTCATGCTACCCTAGATTTTTCCCGCAATTCAATAACTAAGGATCCGAGCCCAGATCCACGCGCACACCTACATACACACCCCGTGTTATGACCAAAACACTTGTCGAAAAGTGAACAAAAAAAAGAGAACGAAAAGAAGAAAAAAGACAAAACGCCGGGTTTTACCGTTGTGCGAGCACAAGAGTCTATCGATCAAGAAAGCATGCAACAAGAAATCCCCATTTCCCCCTCTCTTTCTTTCTTGTTTCAAGACCTACAAACTTCGCGGTCTACTTGCCCACACATACATACATTCTCTAGCACATCTTGTACTGTGCCTCGCCGGCCGCTTGCCTGTGCATATCCTGGGACTCGAGCTTGTAGGAGATGGTAATGTCCAAGTCGCGGTGGTTCTTCTCGCTGGGCTTGTTCTCCAGAATACCGCTGATTGTCTCGCCCTCTTCGACAGTCAGGACGTCCTTGAGGTAGAAAACAGTCTGTTTCCAGTGCGTGTACTTGGTGTGGGGGCCGGTGGAGAAGCGGATGGGCTTGTGGCAGGCGGCAAACTCAATGTCGAACCAGGCAATGACGGCGTGGACAAAGTCGTTGCGGCGTACCTTGAGCTCGTACGGTAACCGGAATGCGAGATCGGCAACGGTGCACTTGTAAAGGTCGAGGGTGATGACCGGTGAAGGGTCGGTAACGACGGCCTTGATGTCAACAGTGTCGACGAGAGGTTCAGTCATGGCAGTGGCCTTGAGTGGGGAGTAGTCGAAGCCCCAAACGTTGTCCCAGACTGATCTCATTAGCATACCGGCAAAATTCGATGGGATTCACCAGACTTACAGCCAATCTTTTCATCCTTGTATTCGCCATCTTCGATACCGGCCATGAAAATGGTGGCCTTGTCGGGGAAGATCAGGCCGTCCTTGACCAGGTACTTATCGCGCGCATACAGGACAGTGTCCAACATGGACTCATAGAGCAAGAAGTAGCCCATCCACTCAGATATTATTATGTCGACCTTGTCGAAGGGCAGGACAACCTCTTCCATCTTGCCTTGTAGTAGAGTGATCTTATCCGATAGGCCGTTTACCTCGACAATCTCCTTTGCCTTTTCGATAATGGTTGACATGTCAACACCGATAACGTGCTTCGCACCAGCCTTGGCGGCGAACCTATATCCCAGGTATCAGTGTGTGTTCGAGTATTGCGTGTTCAGGCGGGGGAGCGCGGACATGCTGAGAATGGAGGTGCCGCATCCGACATCAAGGACGACCTTGTCCTTGAACAGGTGGGGGTTTTGGTAGATAGCGTCGCGGTAGCTCTTGGTTCGGACTTCATCTTTCTAGACGCGTAAAATTAGCCAAGCTGCTTGTGGTCATGACTGCAACCTCTGCTCAGGCAAGGAAGGAGGTGGGGCACACGTACCAGCATTTCCTCGTGGATGCCTTCACTCGCGCGTTAGTATCACTTTCATCAAATACACGGCATTCTTTACGGACCATGGTGATTGTAACTGCGCAACACGATGTTAGTAAAATGTATCTTTGGACCGTCCGCGAGTGCCTACCTGTTGAAATAATGCGCCTCAGAGTGCGCCATGCCCGTGAGAGGGTCCTTCTTTCCTGCCTCTTGCTGGCTCGCCATGACGATTGTAAAAGCTAGGGAATCTGAGAGTTGAGGGAGAAAATTGATGTAAGGGAAGAGAAGAGAAAGATTGTTTCTGCAATCGCCAAAAGGCAGGATACGGAAATTTTGGTTTTGGTAGAACCAGAAACGCACAGACACTAATCACCAAGGGTCTCAAAGCGGGGCAAGACATTGAGAAGCTAGTCCGAGAGAAGCTTGACACCACGACGATTAGATTTTCTAGCGCCTTGCAACGCTGTTTTTTTCAGTACTAATACTAAGTTTGCATATTAAGCAATGTGCATAAGTACAATGACAAGGGAATCCAAGCAACAAGTTGCGCCAGCAGCAAAGGCCGATTGTCAATCAATTTGTTGGCCCAAGGAGGAAAAGTAGACCGAGCGGGGTATATCATGCCGAAAAGCAGAAGCCACCCTCATCGTAGTCGTCGTTTGCTCATCATTGTTGTCATAAAGTCATAGATATTTTGGTTCGTAAAGTCGTCATTGTCGTCTCAGCGAGTGTTGGGCATGTCGGTGTAGAGACGGGCAGACCAGCATGCCTCGTGTCTACTGTGTACATCTGGCAACCCTCAAGCCATGCCGATTCGATAGAAGCTCTCTCTGAATTGTTTTGCATCTGTCCTTCGAGTCAGTGACGAAATGGGTACACTAAAGTGGAGCGTCATACCTTCAGGGGTCGTGAAAGTGAGCCGGTATTTGCCCGTAGGTCCCTTGGGCAGCCTGTAGCTGTCACAGAACACGTATGGATGCAACTTTTCGAACTGTATCGTGTCGGGACTGACACGTTTCATCCAGTCCCTGCGCCCCACGTATTGTGTAACAAAGGCAGTCCAGATGGGTATGGTGTTCATTGGACCTCGACGAGCAGTAGCCTCGAAACGCACGCAGCCCGCATCTTCATCATAGTAGATACGGAAAGCATGTAGATACCTGTTATCTGTAGTCTCACTGAGTCTTGTTAGAGCTGCTCAATACTGGAGATTTCATCGATAGCTTACCCGCTAAACATGATGCTCTCGGGCTCGAAAAAGTCGACAAGTCCCTCTGGAACAGCAGTTTGGTCTTGCCGTTTCATGGCAATGGCGGTGCAGTAGAACAGAACCATACCTAGGTCATTGTTAGAGGTGCCTTACGATGACAGTGTTCAATGTGCTTACGTTCGTAGAGGGGGAAGCGTAACCTGGCCCAGAGATCTAGTTGCCCATCGCGGCGATTGGCCCGACAGAGCAGTAGGCATGAACCTGCTCGCCGCAGCGCCAGTGCTGTGATTGGGATCTGATATCTCATGCGGCGGCCTTCAGAGTCCATGGAAAGGAACAGGATTCGCGCGCGATTGTCTTCAGCTCTGCAGTACATCCTTACCCATACGTTGGTAGCTTCGAAAGGCAATTCCAACACTTTATCAAACCCATCGTCTTGTAACATTCCGATTACACGAGGTTCGTTCCTTCCAAAGCATTCGGTAGGCTCGCCCAGTGTCTGAAATGGTGTTGAGCCGTGGCGCCCATCAAATATCTTCATAGCCCAATGTGCAGCGGGCTCGGAATCGGTGGATTGACTCGAATAGGCCTGTGATGATGCAGACGAGTGTGTGGGCGATTGAGGGATCTCTGGAACGGGTGGTGGGACAAAGGGGATATCTCCTATGCCGCCCCATGTTGGGGCAATATGAGCTCGATGCGGTAGAGGCGATGACGGGTGTTGGTAGTTGTAATGGGCAACTGGATATGTAGGATGGCTGTGTATTTTAGGTCGGGACACTCTGGGAGAAGATGGCTTTGGTGTTTTGGCACCACTTCTGCCGTTACCTTGTACCGACAGCTTGCTAAAGTATGATTCTATCGGCTTCTGTTTCTTGAGCAACTTGGACAATGATACCTTGTAGTTTGCCAACTCAACGTCATTTTCCTCTCTACAACAAGTCAGCGGTCTTCACGTGAACAACTCAATTCCATCACATACCCTTTTAATGTGTCGTGCATGCCCTGTAGGTACATTCTGATTGCTTCGAACCTTTGGGGCAAGGACATGCCTTGTGTCTTGAAATCCGCAAGTGCATCCTCCCATATGATGGCGTAAGGCGGGGTGCCTGGGAAAGCGCCCGGCGCCGCGTGTCGACTTCTCTTGGACTTGCTGAAGATGTCTTGGACGTCATCAAGTGTATGCCCCAGAGTTGGAAGACAAATTTCGAGGTCTTTGATAATGTAGGTTGCGTATCCTCTATAGCTGATGGACCTGAGTGCATCATCCAACTCACGCAGAGCGTGCGAAATGGCATACAGCTCAGCCATGTAGCCTCTGATGTCCTTGCGATATTGAGGGATCTCGCCCTCGAAGCTGAGAAGGCCATTGGCGGTCTCTTCAGCCTCCTTGGCGTAGTCGAGTAGTCGCCAATCCATGGCGGAGAGTGGGCCGTGGATTATACAACCGAGAAGAGATGATTACAAGCAACGCATAGTTTGGATGTCAGAAAGTCGGTGGTGAAGAGACGGAGTGGCGTTCGAGCGATAACGCTATAAGGTGAGCGTCTGGGGTAGCCGTCTGGTGGCATGCGCGCTTGAAGAGGGTCGGCTCTTGACGTGGTTATGCAGCAGCAGCACGCCGGTGAGAAAGCCAATGACTTGTGCCGACGAATTCCCTTACCAAGCCTGCATGTAACCCGCAATCTCGCTTCCTCTTTTTGCACGCTTTGTCTGATGGTACAATCTGGCCCCCAAACCAAACTTTTTTCGTCTTTCTTTGTTTTTACGCTCCGCGCAATTGTGTGGGCGGTAAGGGCGAGCCAAAGTGCTATCGTGGGTGGTCGACAACGCCACTGCTGCACACTCCTGCAGGGCTGCGCTGTCAGTAGGAGATGGATCGGCACACGCAGAGACGGTGATGGAGAATCGGCCGAAGTGTGCTGGTTGTTTGAATCGATGACCTGGTCCGCTTGCGTGCTGCCTCGAGGCGCTGCCGGACGGTGTCCTGCCTGACATATCCCCACTCGTAGCCCGGACTAGTCCTGCAACGTAAGCAATGCGGTCAAACAACGATCAAGAGTCTGGTGTCCGAGGCCACTGGCGGTCTGCGTCGGAAGCGTGTGGCTTGACAAGCGCCGGCCAGCCTTGGATAGAGGGGGAAGAGGAACATGGCTCAATCCCAGTTCCCAGGAAGAGCGGCCGGAACAGCTGTGAACAGTCAAGGAGCCACTCTGTCACAAATGCCAGGCGCAGGTCGTCACAATATATATGTGTGTGTGTTTGACAAAAGTAAGACTGCGCCTCACTCTGTCAAGCCACAATCACAGAGGCTGCCAACCATACTTTTGGTCTTGACGAGGCAACCAGATGAGCAGCCATGTCAATGATCTATTCTTGTTGGGTACTAAGTAAGTACACCACCGGTGGGGCCGCCGACGGACAGCCTATCCATTTGGCAGCTCAAGACTGCACATGTTCGCGTCTGCCTATCTCCCCAGCGCTTTCAGCCGCTCGTCCACCAGCTTCGACACCATCTTCTCTAGTATGGCAAACTCGCCGTTGGCTGAGCCTTCAAAATACCCAACCACGCTCTTCTCTACGTATTTGCCTACTTGGTCTACTTCGACATTGACGTCGTCGCCAGCCTTCTTGCTCGCCGTCACCACCTTTTCCTGTGTGTAGGCGATAAGCATCACCTCCCACCACCCCTCAGGGCCGTCCTGGACCTTGGTTACTGTCAAGCTTGCGCCGTCTATCGTGACATAGCCCTTCTCCACAATGTATCGTAGCACCGCCGTGTCGCGAGGTTTGAAGCGGAAGGTGAGGGCATTGCCATCTGGAGTTATCGACTCGATAGTAGCAATGGTATCGACATGGCCCTGCACAAAGTGACCGCCCATGCGTGTGTTTGCCGAGACAGCGCGCTCGAGGTTGACCTTGGAACCTTCCTTGAGCGAGCCCAGGTTTGTTCGCCGGAGTGTCTCGGGTGCGCATCCAATCTTGAACGAGGATTTGGTGAACTCGGTAACGGTAAGACATGTGCCTGCCCGCGTCAGACAGCAACCATAGTAGTGTTGGCTGCGACGTACCGTTGACGCTGATGCTGTCACCCAGATGGGCATCACCTAGTATATCCTCACATCCCGTAATAGTCAGAGATGTACCGCCGCCTCCCGACGCTGTCTGGTCAAGCTTCTCAAGGGCGGCAACAGCTAGCTATCATCAGCGCTATCGCGCGGAAAAGATGTCGTGTGACTGCTTACTGCCAATCGTTTCGACAAGTCCAGTGAACATGGTGGGGGTAACGGATTGGAGAAGGAGCAATGACGGCGGGCTGCATCTTCCGACAGCCTCGGAACTAGTAGCGCATTTCCGGAATACCCCCCCTCCTTATACAACCGACAAAACCGGAAAATCAGAACAAGCGGGCATTGCCCACCAAAACTTGCTATTAACAACGTAGAAGATAACTACTACAATATACTTACTTTTATACTAAAAACCTAAAACTTTAATACGTAGACTTTATCCTTACTATATTTAGATTTGTTACTACGAATTCGCGCGTAGTAAAGTTGCAGCTGCTTAAGAAGTAAGTGGGTACTATTTTAGCTATGTTTTTGGGTGGTTTTGCACTGCCGGGAGGGCCATCATTTTCCGGCTTTACCGGTTGCATAAGAGATCCCCATACAAGCGTCCCCCACGTCCAATGCATATCGTGACTCCTCACACCTCAATTCCAATATGATAGGCTCCGTTGTACGAAGCTCGAGATACGCTTTTCAGAAGGTGTCGCCAATCCGGAGGCTCAGCTGGACAAGGTCAAGTCATGTCAGACGGCTTGCGACTGCAGCTGCAAGCAGAGATGGGTCTGATCTTCCGCTAGCTGGCATCAAGATACTGGACATGACAAGAGTCCTTGCTGGTGTAAGTTTTTTTTAGCTCTGAGTGTGTTGGGATTACTCTGAAACCTCTAGCCGTACTGTACACAAATTTTGGGAGATCTTGGGTATGACATGGACTACCCTGTATGGACCAACGAACGCAGTTGGCAGCACAGATGAATTGAAATTGACTGTAACCTAGAGCCGACGTTATCAAGATTGAACATCCTACCAGAGGAGGTACGTCGTAATTTGACCACACGCATTAAGTAGACATTGACCGCGACGAAAAAGATGATACACGTGCATGGGGACCACCCTACGCCAAGTATACCGACGAACAAGAGGGACCAGGCGAAAGTGCATACTACCTAGGGGTAAGGCTGCTTATTGTCTTTACCTACTTGAGACTAAACATGGACAGGCCAATCGAAACAAACGATCCATAGGACTGTCGTTTCAGCATCCTGCTGGCGTGGGCATCCTCCATCGCCTTGTCAAAGAATGTGATGTGCTCGTTGAGAACTATCTTCCGGGATCCCTCGCAAAATATGCCATGGATTACGATACCGTTTCAAAGATCAACCCGGATATAATTTACGCCAGTATCACGGGTTATGGTCAGACTGGGCCGTACAGGAACAGAGCTGGGTATGATGTTATGGTAGAAGCGTACGTCAAACAGCTGTCTGTCAGTGTCGGAGCGCAAGCTAACATGAGCTCAGAGAAATGGGCCTCATGCACATAACCGGAACTCGCGACGGCCCGCCCGTAAAGGTAGGCGTTGCAGTAACCGACTTGACAACCGGCCTCTACACGTCCAACTCTATCATCGCGGCTCTTTTCCGACGGTTCAGAAGCCCTGGATCCGGTGGGCAGCACATTGACGTCGCTCTTTCAGACTGTCAAGTGGCCACCCTGGCCAACATTGCTAGCTCTTGTCTGATCAGTGGTCAGCGCGATTCTGGTCGCTGGGGGACCTCGCACCCGTCGATTGTGCCCTACAAGGCTTTCAAGACAGCCGATGGGGACATTCTGCTTGGCGGAGGCAATGACAAGCTGTATGGGATAATGTGCAATAAGCTGGGTAAACCTGAGTGGATTACGGACGAGAAGTTTAAGACCAATGCATTAAGAGTGCAGCATAGAGATGAGCTGGAGGAGTTGATCGAGGCGGAAACGCGCAAGAAAAGCACTCAGGAGCTGCTAGATGTCTTTGAGGGAAGCGGAATGCGTAAGTGGTTCGGGGTATATGTTTCAAGCAACCATTGGACTGACTTGTATAGCCTATGCCGCCATCAACGATGTTCAAGATACGCTGAATCACGAGCACGGTATGTTTTGCATTGGCACCACAATGTTTTCGTACTGTTGAATACTAACAAAACCAAGTGCTTGCGCGTAACATGGTCAAAGAGATCAAGCACCCAGCATGCGGGCCAATCAAGCTGGTAAACACGCCGGTGAAATGGTCGCAGTCTACGCCAGGAATCCGACTGCCACCACCGTTGCTGGGCCAGCATACTGATGAGATTCTGAGTGATACGCTAGGAATGAGTAAAGAGGATGTGGAGGCCTTACGGAGCGAGGGTGTTGTTGCGTAGTTGCCAGGTCGATATCGTCGGAAGCATGCCACCCGCGTAAATCAGGCTTCGAGTCCGAGGCGCAAATTACTATACAAAGGTACATGGCATGGTTGTATGTCTGGAACGGGTCTAGAACGTGCCGTGCAAGATGCTAGTGCAAGGAACATCGATGCGCCATGACGCGATGCCGGGAAACCACCTATGTTGCCGGGGCAATCGCGGCCGGGGCTTGTTTACCGGCACACGCGAGCATGGCTGGGTCCATATGAGTGGTACACCATTGTTAACTAACTTTGGGCCTGCATCCTGTGCAAGAGACTCTCACGTACACATACGTACATCCCATCACCATGGATGCCCCGACGCGCCCCTCTAGTTCGCTCTTCAATGTCTTTTTGCGCCTACGCCCCTCCAACGCTACAAATGCCCGCTTCCTCACCGTTGAGGAAAGCGACCAAGGTCACCCCACGCATATCACGATACAGCCGCCTACAAACACAAACGACAAGCGCAAGCGAGCCGTGGAGCGTTTTGCCTTCACACAAGTTTTTGAGGAGGATGCGCAGCAAATGCATTTGTTCAAGGGCACGGGCATCGTCCAGATGATCGAGGGCGTAATGGGCGCACCAGGCCACCATGGACGAGATGGACTATTTGCAACGCTAGGCTGCAGTGGCTCCGGGAAGGTGTGTTGCGCCATATGTGACATTGGGTTTTCTGGTATTAACACACGGACAGAGCCATACAATTCTTGGAACCAAAACCCAGCGTGGTTTGGTTCAGATGACGCTCGATACTGTCTATCAGGCCTGTGACGGGCAACTTGTACAGTCTTTTTATGGAGCCCCGGCCTTCTCTTCACTGGCGGCAGCCGATGTCTCAGATTCTCAGATGTATACCGCAACCGCATACTTGGATACAGTATATGGAGACAACCAATCTGAACGATTTCCTTCAAGAGCACAAACTCCCATGCAGGTAAGTTGGTTCCTCCAGACACTAGACGTCTGTAGACAAGAGCTTACTAGGAAAATAGGACTGTAGTATATTCTCCACGGGTAGCAACTGGAAATCAAATAAGATCCCGCGGCCATCGTTGCTGCCTCAGACCCCTTCTGTTGACGATATTCACCTTCCCGAAGACCCGACCGTAGAATACGCAATCATCATGTCCATGTATGAAGTATACAACGACCGTATCTTTGACCTTTTGAGTGGCAGCGCCTCAAAAAATAAGAACCACAGTATGAAGCGTAGGGCACTGCTCTTCAAGAATACTGAGCAGAGCCCGGATCGCAAAGTCGTTGCTGGCCTTACCAAGATTATTTGTGGCAGCTATGAGGAAGCCATGATGATTCTTGAGACTGGTCTCATGGAGCGCAAGGTCACTGGCACTGGAAGCAACGCCGTGAGCTCGCGTAGCCACGGCTTCTTCAACATTGAGATCAAGAAGCGAAACGCTGAAAACAAAGGCCCTTGGTCTAGCAGCAATCTCACCATTGTTGACTTGGCAGGATCAGAGCGTGCTCGGAATGCTAAGACCGCAGGTGAAACGCTTGCTGAGGCCGGTAAGATCAACGAGTCTCTTATGTATCTTGGCCAGTGCATGCAGATGCAGTCGGACAATGCCGGTGGCTCAAAGGTATGCTCAACATCATTCCCCTGGAAAAAAAATGTATACTAATCAGTCAACAGAACATTGTTCCGTTCCGTCAGTGCAAGCTTACTGAACTTCTCTTCTCAAATTCGTATCCTTCATCCTCCCGAACAGCACAACAACATCGGTCACCCCAAAAGTCCATCATGGTCGTCACAGCAGACCCGAAGAGTGACTACAACGCGACATCCCAAATCCTCCGCTACTCCGCCCTTGCACGAGAAGTAACTGTGCCGCGAATCCCATCCACAACAGAGACGATTCTCGCAAGTTTACCACAAAAGCGCCCTGGCACATCATCTTCTGCGCGCACAGCGTCGTCCGGTCGGGCCTCACCCGCTGCAATTATGGAGGAGCTCGAACATGCCAATGCCGAAGTTGCTCGCCTGACTGCCGAACTGGAAGTCTTTGCCCTCCGCTTGTCTGAAGAGACTGCTCGACGTAAAGCCGCTGAATCATCATGGGCCGCAGCAGAAGATCACTTAGTGGACTTTGAACAAGAAATTCGCGATGAATGCTACCACGAAATGGAAGCAGCAGTCGACCAAGAACGCCGCAGATGGCAAACCGCGCTAGAAAACGAACAAGACAACCAACAAGCCCACATGGACTCAAAAATCGACGTAGTAATCCGCGCAACAAAGGCTTCTATGAAGCAAGACATTAAAGTATACGAAGACCCGGATCCGGAGCTGCGAGATCGCGTCGAGGAATTAGAACGAGAAAACGAAATGCTACGAGCCAAACTCGAAGCGAATGAACGCGAAACGCAGCAACGGTCGGCGAGCCCCATCAAGAGGATGAGGGTACTCAAAGCGAAAAAGTGGGCGGATCCGAGCGCTTATGCCATGGATGATGAATGAAAGGCACGACGACCTGTGTTAACGCGCTATGTTACGATATTTGTTGTTGCTGTTGTTCCTTTTTTGCATGGAAATGGCGTTCCATTAAAACCCCCCTTTTTTTCTCTTCGTTGAAGTAACCATGGCAATGGTTTTTATTTGGGTCTGGATTTGGGTTTGGGTTTGGGCTATCCACGGTTGTAATAAGGGGGGAAGTCCGTCTTTTTTCTTTTTTTTCTTGCTGTTTATTTTTTCACCTATCTTCTCGAGATACCACACTTTACGTCTTTTAATTCTTTGTTTTGTTTTCGATTTTTCAGTAATGGAATTTATACATTTCTGTTTTGGATGCATGACTTGAGTATCTGTATTGATGATGATGGTAATACAACAATGTGCTTGGCTCGGGTTTTGGGCAAAGACTCTCTCGTCTTTGTCACCTATTGTTTTGCTTTCTTGTTTTCACATGAGGACCATGGTCACATCCACACCTCTTCTTGGTCAATCGCTCCTTGGGAGAGTTTCACCGTACAAGATACTCCTCAGAAGTATCCTAGACCACCTTCTGTCCTTCGCCTAGACCATCTAGCGTACCGTCCGCGCCCATGCCCGTGCCATCACCTTTCCACCCATGACTGAAAACTTCAAAGTTGTCGTCAACAAGCCAATTCAGGTCTTCGCTCTCAGGACGCAACGTCCGCGCAAGTCCGTTGCCGGCTTTGGGGTAGTGCGCAGGCGGATCTGTATCGTAGCCATCGTCTTCGTCGTACTGGTTGCCGGCTAGATCAATCGTCGTACGGGGGTGACTGTTATCGCCCAGGATTTGGGCTTCTGTCGATCCCAATTCCGACTGTGGATGTGACGAGAACTGGGGTGTAGCACCATTTGCAGGTGATGCTGTTGAGGGCTGTTGGAGGGTTGGCGGAGGAGGCTGTTGCTGATTCTGTTGTACTTGTTCCTGCTGTTGCTGCGGCTCTTGCGGTTGCGGTTTGGTATTTGATGTGTCGGATATAAGAGTCCGAACGTTTGGAGGGAAGACGGGGAGCTCCGGATGCCGGATCGTGGCTGTTAGGAGGAGGCCGACTAGTTGATGTTGCGGGAGTGTGGAAAAATATGCACGTTTCTGCTCAAGTCAGCATACAAAGGTATCCCAAACGCACGTGGCTATTAGAAGAGTGGCATACCTGATCAACTGACAGGTCCTCGGCAGCAACCAGATCGTGTGCACCCTCGACCGCAGTCTGCTTTGCTCGCGTACATGGAGTACATAGAAACTCCTTCTCTAGCACAGTGACGACCTCGTTATCGATAGGCGGATCGTGACAGTATTGGTGATAGGCAGTACTACAGGCATCACAGAATACTATCCGGTTGTTCGACGGGTCGGTTTCTCGGTGGCACGTCTTGCACTTGGCAGCGAGGAGCGTCTTGGTTGACTTTCTCCGCTTTACACCCTGAGCTGGCTCTGGAATGACTGGGACGAATGCGACAGGCTTGTTGACACTACGGCCAGACTTTGTCCTCGTGGGAAGTGGTGTGTACGAATCCGAGACGTCCGAGTCGCCGTCGTCGTCGTTCTACGTGCCGTTAGTCTTCAGTCTTCCCGCCTGTTGGGTAAACTGACATGGCTTTCCTCGTCGCTGTCTGAGCGCTTTCGCTTGCCTCCTCTTCCACCCCGCCCGCCGCGCCCCCGTCCACGCCCTCTGCCAGATGCGCGGCCAGAGGACGTGGGCGCAGGCGATGCGCCGACTTCGGTCTTGAGGTTGCTCGGCGTGCTCACTCTGCCTCCTCTTCCTCTACGTCCAGTGGTTACGGCAGGCGGGGGTGTCGGCAGCTTGTCGCTCGTGACATAACTCTGGAGGATTTCTGCCCGCTTGGCCTCAAATGCAGCACTGCCGGCGGCATGACCACTCTTTCCCTGGAGCCTCTCAAGAATCGCAGCCGTCGAGGCCGAGTATTGTGGGAAACTTGGGCCGCTAGTTGTGCCAGCGGTTGCGCCTGGTGGGGAGGAAGCCATTTGGGACGAGCATGCTGGGGGCATGGCCATGGGTGTTGTCGATTGCGGCGTGACAGCCGACGTACTGGTTGCGCCGTCGCCACCAGCATTGTCGGCAACACTTTGGTCAGTTGGGCCGTTTGGCGGGTTCATCTTGGCCTGCAAAGCCCCGCGACTGGTAACATGTGACTCTGGATGCCGTAATTGCGCACGTTGGCCGAGTAGAGAGCAATGCTGGGACTCGACAGTGAATTATAGCGATGCCGCGGCTACGGCCCGAGCTCTTGGAGCTAGTACGAAGTAGCGAATCAGAAGTAGTATTGCATCACCCCCGTCCTTCCTTTTTCTATATATACTTGTCCCAAATTAAAGTTGACATATCAACGCAAACGCCGCTAAATAGAAGATCTGTGTATATACTTGCACAAAATTCGCAGATAACAAGAGGTAACACCAAGAAGCAGGCGAGCAACGCCTCCACCCAAAACGCTAAATCTAAACATGTCCATACCATTCCATCCACTCTTTGACTGATCCATCATGTACTCAGAACAAGTCTTAACGATGGGTGCGTTCTTGTTCCGACATCGCAGTCCCAGTCTCCAGCGTATTCATGTCGGCGTGCTTCTTTTTTCCAAAGGTACTCCCAAGGGGAGGGAAGCACAATCCAGGATGGAACACCGTCTGTGCCAGCACTGTGATCGCAATCATCACACCCTCCAAGATGATGAACTCCAGCTCCTCCTGCATGAGTTCGCCGCCCCAACCGCCTAGGAGCTCGGGAATACGATACACGCATCGGACTAAGATGGTAACATAGGCGACTATGACAGCACCGCAGAATAACTTGAAGCGTCGATTCTCCCAGAGTGCGAGGGCAGATGGGGAGAGGCGATCGCGACGGCGATAGGTACGGATGCTGTATTCGAGGACGAGAAGACCGAAGAGGGCGAGCGCTCGTTGTGTGTCAGTGTTGCTTTAGCATGGAAGAACAGAGAGTAGCTCACCAACAACCTGCCAGATGATACCGGCAATCATAATGTTCGTTCCGATGTCCAAAATGTCATCTCCATCTTCTGCGGTCGCCGCAAGAGCACCGCCGGCACTTTGAAGGACCAGTGATAGAAGGTCGGCTGCGATGAAGATGTAGGTGTACCAACTTGGCCTCAGCCTTGACCATTCCTGACCGAATTGAATGACAACGTGCTTGAGCGTCAGGTAAATGCCTGCTGCTAGGAATGCTGGTGCGAAGATGACTATATTGTACGTTGTCAGCTTGTGTTGTGTGCCACTACAAAGCCAACCACTTACGCAACACAATCTGGATATTGAATCCAACATCATTCCAGGGGTTGTCGTGAAGAAGTATTCTTCCAATGTATCCAATGCACTCTGCAAGACAACCGCAGCCCAGAGCAATCATGTACGTCCATGTCTTATACCGGATACCAAAGTATAGTTGGAGGATAAGTGCGAGGCCGAAGTAGGCAGCGAAGAAGGCGTTGGCCCCGAGGTTCGGATAGTAGCCGTAGATTGTGTTTTCGACTTCGCAGCCAATGGGTCCTACTTCAGTGCATCCTTCAGGGGGAACATCCGCACGATAGACGAGTGTGTTCATGGTGACGGAACGAAGAGCGAAAGGGTATCAAAAACAAGGAAGAAACAACAAAGGGACTAAAGGTAATAAGAGAGATCAAGAATAAGCTACTAAGCTCAAACCTTTAAGTTGTAGTGTAACTGTCTGATCTCATCTCGGAATCCGAGCGAAACCCTCATGCTATATGTATCACTTTCCCAACCCGCACCGCCCAAGTCATTGATCTCTGTGGCTTACTCCGCCTTCAACGACCACGTACTCATGCACAAGCAGCCAGCGCTCCTTGCGCCGGGTCCTCCTCATAGCCCTCTCGCCTATGTAACCGTCGAAGGAACCGTAAGCTAAGACGAGCCCCATCGCAACGCTTACCACAACAGGCACATGGCAGTAAATAAAAGCCACAGAGGACCGTTACCCTTGCGATAAGCCTCAGCTCGTACGTCAAGAGATGATTGGTCGCATTGGTCCCCGCCTGAGGTTAGACTCGCAGGCGTTGCGTGTACTCGCGTAAATTTGTACTCGGGTCTACCAAAAAGTGGATTTAGGTAGTTTATGCTCATCAGCTCTGGAAAAAAAAATACCAAAGGACTTAGTCTCACCCCTAAAAATGGCGAATCAGAAGATAGATACTCATGCATATATACACATGTTTCACAATTCGATACAGCCACAGTGCCAAAAAAGTCACTTTCCGACTCGCTGTGTTAGTACTAATCCACCCTCATGCCAAAACCCGTACGTAACCAACAGAAACCTCAAATTAAAGAAAACCCACATCTCAGCTTTCATCTGATCCCTCACCGGAACCAAACAACACTCACCCACCTCTCCCTTCCACCAGCGCAAACATCTCCCAATTCAGAAGCAGAGGTAGAGGTAGAAGAGAACCGGAGATACAGCAACGTCCAATTCCCCCCCCCCCCTCTCCAAAGAAAAAGAGGAAACGAATGCGCAAAGCCAAAAAAAAAGCGACCCCAACCCTCCATTCACCAACGAAACCTTACTCGCATACTTAATATCAACCTGTTACTTAAGTATCCTAGGCAGCAAAGCAAACCAAAGCGCATCACTATTACTACTACAACTACAAAGCGAGTCAAGCGACTTCGCACACCTCCCCCCCTCCAACGAACGCAGGAAAGAAAGAAAGAAAAGAGAGAAGAAGAAAAAGGAAAACAATGCGCAAGGCGTAAGCTTACTATACGTCTTTCAACCCAACCGTTTTTTTGGCCCTGGTTTCTGGGGGCTGAGTTGAAGTGCCAAGAAAGGGTGGCTTGTTTGGCCTGGCGCTGGTGGGTAGGTGAAGGGGGGTAGGGGGGGCCAGAGTACAGGGCCAAGACTTTTTCTTTGGTGGGTTTGTTGGCTGACAAGGCATCAGCATAATTGCTCAGCTATTTTTTTGTTTGTTTCCGAGTCAGGCGGCAAAGCGTTGGCGAGGCGAGGCGAGGGGAGGCCTTAAAATCACGTTGTGGGTTTATTGGTTGTCGGAATAATCTGCTTCTTGGTCCTTCTTCTCCGGTGTTTTGAATGGATAAAAGAGGCGGGAGATTAGAGTAGTAGGGGATAAAGGATGCAAAATCGAGATGGTGATATCATTATTTGTATTGCATTTTCTGCAAGCTAATGCTTATTTACAAGCAGTGTGTTTCCTTTGGGGAAACGTCTATCTATGCCACACATTGTAGGCATTGGCATTGATCAGCGCCATGCCTTCCTTCCTGAACGTGTCGGGCTCGGCGAAGCTCGAGACGTTTGCGTCAAAGACGTAGTCCAAGGGGCTGGCGTTGTCATACACAGGCCACTCAGCCTCGGTGCCGTTCCTTTCGAATGAGTCCCTCCACGCGTTGGGGTCGAGGTCGTGGACGAAGCTGATCCAGTTGCTGTTCATGAAGCGGGCTAGTTCTCGGTAAGGCTCAGTCTTATTCTCAAATGGTGGCGTCTAGCGTGGTCAGTTTTGAGGACTTAATAGTTAGAGATCACATGGGTACTTACAGCAGCAGGCTTGTAGCCGACACCGTCGAGATTGAGAAATACAAAGGATACTTCCTGGAAATGCGGTACACCAACCGGCGCGGGGATACCGGCAGGAATGGCGTTGAAGCGGTACGAGTATGCCGGGATGTCTGCTGCGGCCCAAACCTCGCAAGTCCTACGACGGTTTGCAACGAATGCCTGGTCGCCAAAGTAGGATGCGGAGCGGCGGAACTGTGCCCCAAATGGTGGACCTGGCCTAGTATTTCCCAGGCTTTGAATCACATTAACTGAAAGATCGTCGGGATAGGCAATGAGAAGCTCCTCGGTCAGGTTGGCGGGTACACCGGTAGCCCTGATGAAAGTGCGCAGATCCTCGGTACTGTTTACAGGGAAAGGACTGAAGGAAGCGCCCTCATCAGAAGTGGTTCCAATGATGATGGGAACATGTACGAATTCACCAGCATCGAGTTGGAGAGAAGTAGGCTTCTGAATGAGGTCGTAGTCCAAGGAAGGCCTAAAGTCTGTGACGTTGAGGATTGGGCTTGATATGTTGATGGCTGCGTTGAGTTGCTCGGTAGGCAGACGGCGCAGACACTCGAGCGGACTGGTAGCATTGTTGCAATTCGTACGGCGGGTGAGTTCATTGTACTTGGCTGCCGAGCTCACAACTGGGTCCAGAAGACTTCCATAGTTGATAGGGCTACCGCTCTGCATGATGGCAGCACGGAAGAGATGATCATCGCGTCCGCCGTATGCGACCAAGTGGATACCGACAGACGCACCTCCTGCGCTCTCTCCATAGATGGTGACTTGTTCAGGATCACCTACCGGTTGTCAGCTCGCCAGTCTGTGTTCAGAGATGCCATATTTTAACATACCTCCAAACGCCTCGATATTCTCCTGAACCCAGTGCAGAGCCAGGCGCTGGTCGCGGAGACCAAGGTTGAGATGACCGGTATCCGCAACCTCTTTGCTGCCACTCAGGAAACCCCATGGGCCGAGACGGTAGTTGATAGAAACGCCAATAATAGGCTTGCCAATATTTACCGAGTTCTGTACCGTGAAGGAGAGGTTGTAGCGCTGGTCAACACCGCCTCCTTGGTAGAACCCACCGCCGTGGATCCAGAATGCTACAGGGAGTTTGTCTTCCTCAGTGTATCCTGCCGGGCGAATGATGTTGATGTAAAGACAATCTTCCGAGACCTAGAGTAGTAAAAGGTTAGTGCAATCCGGCGCTACGGTCCGCAAACAGTATTTGCATACCTGGTAGTTCCACTGATCAGAGCCATAGCCATAGCACTGTAACCCCGGTTAGCTAAGATAATATGCGTCGGAAGAAGGAACATACTTCTGGGGAATACTCGGTAGCTGGCTTGGCCTCTTCCCAGGTGGTGTTTAAACCAACTGGGTTCCTGAAGCGCAAGTCTCCAACAGGTGGCTGCGCATAAGGGACGCCCAGGAAGAAGTCCTGGTCATACTCGGCAGAGTACCTTCCAACGTATGAGCCATTCTTGGTCTGGGCAGTCGGTGCGACACTGGAAGCCCCGAGGCCGACGAACAGCGCGGTGGCGAGGGCAGCGTTGCGCAACATGATTGGCAGTTGGTTTGCTGAGTGAAAGAAAGAGCAAGCGGATAGCTGAGGCTCGCCATGCTTTATACCGCGAGGCTTAAGCCTGTCCGAGAGGCATCTCGCGTCGAAGACATGTCCCGCGGACTATGGCTTGCGACTAAACATCTGCCGCTCCGTTCTTGAATCCGGGGTACAACGGTTGTTACACCGTTTGCGCACAAGTGCGAGACGCGGCCACATTCTGCGGGGAACATGACATCGTGGTGTTTGTAGAGACCATTCGGAAGGTGGAGGGGTATGCATATAGTCCGAGGCTGCCATTGGGCCCGGAGCATCTGGTACCGATGTTTACCCATGAATTGGGAGTACTGTCGTTTAGCGTGGCAAAATACGGGGTTGTGGGGTATGGGGCATTACAAGCTTTTTCAATCATGAGACCGACGTGTCTGGATGTGAATGTTTGTCATTTGGTACTTTGCAGTCAGAGCACAAAAGGCACCAAGTCAGTGAATTGATCGTAGGCTACACAGTTGACGTGCAGTACGGCTTACCGGCACAAGGGGCCCTCAACCTTATTTGAACAGGGCTGCTTACCTCATGCTTGCGACCATGTAGTAGACTACTACAAGCACATCGCAGAAGCATCCGGGAATCGATTGAGAGCTCCGCTGCCATGTTTGGTGGTTCGGCCGAAAATTGCGCAGTTAACTGCCGGTACATGAATGAATAGGGTTGGTCTCGTCACTTGCATTCAGCGACTCAGCGTCCTTCTCTGCTGCCAAGACGCTTGCTCAGGAACCTGGCTCTTCCAACCTTTTCGGCCGTACACGCTCCAACCATCGCGCCTTGTTTTGATTAATGGTAAGGCTAACGGCGATGGATGCTACCTGGCAGATGCACGTTAGATCTCGACACTTTACTAGTGCAAAATCACGGACATCCTCGGTAGACATGCAAGTTGAAGGCATCATGGATAGATTAACAACACCAGCCCAATGGAGCACCAACATGCAAGCATACTCCTTTCTTTGTCCCTCAGCATGGCCAGACGCAATACAAGCGGATATAGGTTATAGTGGCACGCCCAAGTACCTTAACAAAAGCGACCGGCCCCACATTACCCATCACATCGTGGCCAAGTCCACCGAGCGAGGTGGGTACTTCGGTAATCGTCTTCCCGACTCATGCTCTCTGCAGATGAATAGAAAATAGAGACATCCCGGCGGCTTCTCAACACAAAGGAAAGATGCACCATCTATTCCGCTAGTCGTCAAGAGAGAATTCCATGCCGAAGACGTCGTTGTTCCAGACACATGCCGAGCGCTGAGGAGAAGCGGGAAGAGCCAGCCCAATATTCCTCCTTCTCAGCAGGTCGACGGACATGCAGTGCATGCTTTGAATTCTGACATTGAGGATTCACATGCATTTACAATCACATGCCGGTTGTTAGGAGTTGCATCTAGGTGTGTGTAAGTATACACAGCTGCGGACATCTACCGGTCGGCAACTGCACCTCTCGAGTCGGCACTTGCCCAATACGCAGAACTCCGACTCCTCGTCCGGAGCAGCCACCCGCACACCTGGTACGGACATTGATAACGTGGCATGGTATACATACGCGATGGATTCTATAGAGCCAATAATGACGGTAAATTGAGATTGCGGTGTTCATGAGCGCGGCCGATGCTCTGACGTCATGACTGTGTCCAAATCATGGCCATTCACTGCCAAGCCTTTTAGGACGTGAAGAAAGAAAACGTAAAATTGAGCAGTACTATATGTCGTGGCGACTAAAATATGCTGTTGTCCGAGCATGTAAACGGTCCGCTCAGGTTACTGTTGGGATCGTTGTAGATCTCGATAAGAGCCTTGAGAGAGGTGTATAAGCCACCAATCATGAGGAAAACCGTCATGAGCATGATGGCGTAGTTTACAATGGCCAAGAACTTCTTCCATGGGGTACTCCATTGTACCTTCCAGTTCATGTGTAACCAGAAAATGCTAGTGAGACCAAAGGTGAACCATGACACAAAAATGGCCGACGAAATGTTGAGGATGGATGAGAAGATTGGCACCGCGTTGGAAATGACAAAGGACACAGCCCAGAAAATCGTACCAATGCCGATCCAGAGGGTCCATGTGAAGGTGTTGTGTACGTTGACCTGTTCGGGCTTTGCGATGCGCATAATGGTGATATACTGCGCACGTATTAGCTTCGTGATTCATCCGGGAAAAGGGGGGTCAATCGTACCATGTATTTGATGGCCGTAATTCCAATGACAAGACCTGTACCCAGAACTGAGGGAATCAGAATGCCATAGGCGATCTTAGCTGTAAGCCTAGGTGCAGAGCCAAGAGCAGGTGATGTAGTAGCATCGCCAGCCAAGCCGTAGATGACACATGCAACCACTATGTAGATGACCACTTCGAATCCCTTTTGCATGTAAAGCGCCGGGGGAAAGTCCCTGGAAGCATCTCTCATCTCAGCCATGACGCTGATGAAGCTCTGGTTTCCCGCAAATGCAAATGCAATGTTCAAGAGTGCGTTGACTGTCTGAACAAAAGTAGGCTTTCCGACCAGAATTATCGAGACTTTGAAGTCAGGGGGAGCTTGTGGTCCGGAGACACCCAGGGCGATCATGACAATCATGACCGCAGCTACAATGGAGATTGTGCATACCCAGCTGGCGGCAGCGGCAAATGTGAGCTTCCTTGGGATGCAGAGAAGCCAACAAAGAATATGCGGGAAAGCCATGAAAGCCACAGTGCAGAGGGCGTGGTTGGAGAGAGTATTGAGAGCGACCGATAGAGTGATGTTGGCCGAGGCGCAAATGAGTACCAGGTTGAAGATGAAGGCAACACCGAGAAAGTACTCAAACGGTTTCCCGCCGACATAGAGAGCGCAGTCGACGAGATTGGTGGTCATGGGAAACATCCTGTGGAACTGAAGCAGAATGTAGCCGCAATAGGTTGTGAGACCGCCAAATCCCAAGATGGCGATGATGCCGGGTATGAGTCCGAGCGTTTGAAGGGCTTGCGGGAGACTTAGAATGCCAATTCCGACTTCAATGGTGATGAGGATGACGCATGCTCGCCATCGACCCAGAGTGCGATAGTTTTCGCCAGAAGCATTGGGGTATTCGGCTGCGCCTGCATGGCCGTCACCTGTCCAGCCTGTTGTGATGTCGGTGTTGTGTCCATATGCCTCCATGTCCTTGTCCGAAGGGGGGTAGTCGGAGGCGACATCGCCGTTGGAAGACGTCTTTTGTTCTTTCTTGAGGAAGGCTTTCAGACCCATGGTTGGGATGAGTCACAGCAAAGTGGTATGGAGTATCGAGAGTCAATGGTAGGAAAACATTTCGGTACCGAGGGCCGGCGAAGTGTGGTCTTTTGAATCAAAGCACCTCCTGTATCGGCCATGTCGAACCTGATCCTAGGACGTAATGTCTGCTAGTGGCCGAACAGACCCTTGAACGATCGTCTCCCGGTAAGCACCGCTTTTCTAAGTTTGCCCTGTGGCCACTTCAACGGACCCTAGGCCGATATGCTATCATGCTTAACAAAGCGGAGTGCAGTTTGTGGGGGAGATGGCACGATAGGGCTGCAAGCGGACTAGATGAATGCGAACATGATCCTTGGGTGGTGCGAGACGCGAGGGATCTCGAGGTTGTATGGGCTCAGTGGGGCGTGGTGAGTAATAGCTTGACGTTGAGATGTGACCGTGTTGGCTTCAGATCCACATTATCACGTAAAATTCTTCGAGAAATTTGCCGGACCCGTCTTTGCCACTTGGCAGGGTGATGAAGGCATCCGCAGTTCGGACGTCAGAGCTGAGGCGAATAACTGGGGCGATTCGGCTGGCTGCATGGCTGAGTTTTTGGCGATATGTGCTGCAGAAGACATGTTGTGATGAGTTGATGGGCGTGAGGCTCAAGAAGGGATCATGTGGTGGGGTGGGGCGGGACGGGATCTAACGCAATGGTGCTAGGCGGTTTGCGGCACAACATTCAGCACGCAAACGGGAGCACGCGACAAGGGCCGACTGCAAAATAAATACTGCCGTTGGAGAGGGCGCAGGACGGACTTGGATGCATGCACATGCAGCACAGTGCGTGGGTGGTGGTCCTGTGCTGCACAGAGGGTGTACGGTTTGTAGTATGAGTCTAGTCTGGCCCATCGGTTGGATGCGCTGGCCAATGATGGATCAAGGTGAGCAGATTCTATGCTCGCAAATGCAATGAGCGTCTCGGTCAGCGAGGATAGTGCCGCCTATCTACTGTAGAGTGCAGACGAGGACATGGGAATCCAGCCGAGTGCATTGCGTTGTTGCGCATTTACAGAAATATAAAGGTACAGGGCGCGTGTGATTGGCCGGGTAGGGGGCGGCATGCAGGGCAACGGCGAGCGAGACCAGCCAGACCTTTCTAGTGTGCTGCCGTGTTATCATGCGCACACATCAAGTGATGGCGGTGAGCCGTTGAGGCGCGTGCGATGCCAGTGCCATGACACACAAGCCGAAGCTGAGCGCATTTGCATTGTTTGTTGGGAACACCCACCAAACTGTGTAGGAGAGAAAAGCAAAACAGAGGCGGTTATGACGCCGTTCCCAGTTGATGTCACAGCGACGCAGAGGCTCTTCCAAACTTGTCACCCTAGTAGCCCGTTCCGGCGCCGCTAGCGCCCCAAGGTGGGGTCTACGAGGGATGGGAGCAAGGTTCCCCGACGCCGCCATACCCAAGTGGCATGGCCGTTGCTATCTCAATCCATTGCCAGCCGTGGTTCTTGCGCAAAAGCACTGCAAGCCTTCTGTCAAGCCGCAGGTCTTGGGCAAGTAGAGCCGGGCTAGCCATTGCAGCGCTGCGAGTAGAGCCAAGTGGAAGTCCCGCCAGATAGTGTCGGAGGTTATCTGCCGATCCTATCCGTTTTTTAGTGGCTGCCCAGCACAACCACCACCCAGAACTTTCCTCACACCACCGTCCTTCTCTCCAAACTCGTCGTCTTTTACACCGCCCTCGCCTCTTATCTCCTCCCCATACCCCTCCCATTCTTGTTTCTTTTTTTTGATTGCGTTCTCATACAGGCCAAGCGCAGAAAAGCCTATACTTACCCAGCACCCCACACGCCACCCCGAGCCACAGCAAGACTGCTGCGTGTTGGCAAAGCCGTAAGATTCATACCAGGTTGCAGAATGCCATTTCTCACAAAGAACCGAAGAAACAGCCTCCAGAATGCCGCCCCCAACGACGACGATTTTCCCGCCGCCCAACTTGGCCTTCTAGGTAAGCATTCCCCCCCCTCCCCTGAACTGCTTCTCACCATTTGCACCCCACGTGCCCGCCTATACTGACATGGCTACACAGCCCTCGTTCGGGTCGCCGAGCCAATTGCCCTCACCTCGATCCTTCCATATGCCTGGAAGCTTGTCTCCAACTTTCATGTTGGCACAGAAACAAATGCTCCCTTCTTTGCCGGCCTGCTCATCTCCGCCTTTTCGCTTGCCGAGGCCTGCAGCGGCATGTACTGGGGCGGCGTATCCGACCGTATAGGTCGGAAACCCGTCGTCATACTTGGATGCATAGGCACCATGTCGTCTCTGCTCCTTGTTGGCTTAGCCCCAAACTTTTGGGTTGCACTCGCCGGTAGAATCATCGGCGGTGCGCTCAACGGCAACATTGGCGTCATTCAGACCATGGTCGGAGAGCTGGTCAAGAGACCTGAGCATGAGCGTAAGTACTGCCGTTTCTGTATTGCAGAGAAGCTAGATATTGACTGGTTAATAGCCAAAGCTTACGCCGTCATGCCGTTTGTATGGAGCATTGGCACCATTATAGGCCGTAAGTTGAATATGCTTACCTGGTTTTGAATCCCCCAATTGCTGACACGTATAGCTTCGATTGGTGGCTACTTTTCTGAGCCTGCGACCAACTTTCCCTCGGTCTTCAGCCCCACGGGTCTGTTTGCCAAATTTCCCTACCTATTGCCAAACATCATGTGCGCCTCCCTGCTCTTGCTTTCTATCATCATGGCATATTTCTTGCTAGATGAGACGCACCCAGACAAGCAGCCACATGGATTCTTTGAACAGTACGATGCAACTGTTGCAGAGACCCCACTTCTGCCCGCTCAAGGTGCAACCGCTGATTCTGCGGCAAACCTGACTGCGGATTCATATGGAACATTCAACTCGGTCGAAGTCGAACGCGACGAGGTTTGGCGCGTGCGGTCCAACGGAGACTGGGTCGAATCGCCTGCGAGTGAGAAAGTCTTTACACGGCCGGTGATTATGTTTGTCATAGCACTGGGAATTTTCACGTACCACTCGGTAAGCACAGAGGACTACTGTGGCATATAGATTAACGCTAACCGCTTTACAGATGACATACGACCACTTGCTGCCCATCTTTCTTCAGGACAAGCGCGCCAAGGACGATATGAATGCATTGGACTTTGCTTCATCCGCACTGGGTGGTGGCCTTGGCATCCCGATTCAAAAGGTTGGAATCATTCTTTCTTTGAATGGCATAATCCAGCTTGTGATCCAGGCCCTCGTTTTCCCAGTGCTGGCCGATTGCTTTGGTGTGTGGAGGCTATTGCTCATTGTCACATTGGCGCACCCCATTGCGTACTTTATCGTGCCCTTCTTGCAGCTTCTGCCTGAGCACTTGCTTTACCCCGGTATATTTGCTTGCCTCACGGTGCGAAATCTGACATCGATTCTGGCGTTCCCACTGCTGCTCATTATGATCAAGGAAGCTACCCCTGACAAATCCCATCTCGGAAAGATTAACGGACTGGCTGCTTCGACGGGTGCTGCCTGTCGCACGGTGGCTAGCCCCATCGCTGGTCTACTTTATGGTCTATCAATTGAGCTGCGATTCACCCCGTTGGCCTGGTGGGGCTCTGCTCTGGTTGCTATTTGTGGAGCGCTCCAAGTGCCTTTCCTGAACCGCGCAGCCCACGAATGCCACGCTCAAGTGCGAACCGCAGCCAGATGCTGCCTTGTCAAGGAGCGCCGACGAAGCGAAGTCGTACGCATTGTGGTGGAAGATGAACAACCATAAGAGCAAGGGTCTATTGCGCACTATGTACATATTGACGAAATTTCAGGACAAAACCTTTTTTTCCTTCTTTTTGAGCTTCTTTTTCCTTTTCATCGCTAAGCTCTGCGAACAATGATGCAATTCGGCAGCGTTCAGCAAAAGACGCAACTAGAATGATGAGTGCTGATATTCAACGTGGATGGGTTGGCGTTTTGTATACCTAAGGATATAGACATGGTCGTGGTTTGTAGATAGTTGTACTGTCCTATAGCATTAATAGCAACACGGCATGTTTACTCCTGGATGAGTTGCTGATGAGGTGTTTTTCCCCCAATGGGTTGTTGATCGGCCATGGAGGGTAGGTTCATGCACAACCCTACGGTGAACACTGCATCCGTAGCCGGCTTGGTCTTGAAACGTTAGGGTCATTAGGTAAACACCGAGTGGCCTCAGGAAGGGTGGCAAGCAAGTTTCCCCACTATGACATAAGATATGCCTTGGGCCGTCGTTTCTCGTGACGAGCAAGAGATGGATGAGCAGTCTGGGGGGGCTGACACGGCGACTGCCATGCATTGTGTATGGTAGACCCTTGCGGGGGTAGCCGCGACATTGAACACAATGCCGTGTGTCGAGGTGTAGGAGGACAGCAAGGCGAGGAGACGGATCCTTGCATTCGTATGCAACAGGGCCAGGGCAAGAGCAAACATGCCGACGCCATTTTTGGAAGACATGTGTCTGTGTCTGTGTCTGTGTCTGTGGAGAGGGCCGCCGTCAGTGTTGATCGCAGCCGGGCGTCCCTGAACGATGTGCCGTCTGGCCCGATGGGTGGTCATGGTGGTGGCGCACACGGACGAGCGGGCGCGACCGGCTTGACAAGTTTGACTTTGCCATTGTGGCCCTCTTTGCAACCCCATTGCATCGAGTTTCCTCATCCTTGACGCCCCTTGTAATCTTGGACCCCCCAAGCTCTCGAGACGCACAGCGCCGAGAGACGCAGAGCCTGCGTCAGGCAAAGCTTGTTGTTACCGGCCCTCGTTGGTCGCTGCATGGGCGCGATGGGTGAAGGCCATGAAACACGCTTGCACGCCTGCTTTTGGGCGACAGCGCTTCACCTCCAACCAATCCGTCCCCATAGATCGGCGCAAGATACTCGAATAGGCAATCAAGGTTATGCAGCGTCCAGTATTCGGAAACCAGTGTGGACATGGGCAGATGCAAGGAACGGGAGACTGTCATGGTAAGCTGACGGGCGGCTTCTGTCACTGGCAGAAGCAGAAATAGAACACGACCATGAGACCGCCTCTTTCCAGGCCTTGCACCCGCCTACAACACGACGTCGTTGTCGATTACCGCTGAGGACAAAAAGTAACAGTGTTGTGGCGTTGATCAGCCCATGGATAGCAGGCGACAGACGGCGAGCCAAGAAAAAGCCAGCCGCCCGGGGTCTAATTGAGCGCGTAGTGGATGGTTCGCTGGCTGCTTGCTCACACAACCTGCATGGTAGACTATTTAGAGGAAACTATCTAGGGCGTTTCAGAATCAACCCATGCCAGGGCTGAAGCAGTGCGGCCTGGATCCCACCGCCACTCCCAGGCCGCCTGGTAACCGACGGCTGTAGAGCCATGTGGGCCTGCAGAGCGCGCGACAAGCCGATTAGGAGGCTGAGCATTCGAGGCCCCATGCTAAACGATTGTCGACCAATACATTGACAATGTTTCAAGCTTGCTTGTTTCGTCCCTGTGCTGGGTGGGAAGAATATATTTTACATGTTCATGCCGCTTTTTACACCACCACCACCCCCCCCCATCAGCTTCGTCTTTTTAATCACAGCACTGCTGTTACATTCGCTTTTCCCCAGGTGGAATACACTGCCCTCTTTAGGCTACATTCTCTTTTCTACCAGACCATCATTCGTTTCGGTCTCTTGGAACTTTTACCTTACCATTGACACTCTTTACGTCTTGCCTTGATATCTACATTGTTTGTAGACTACACGACTACGTATTACTACTATTATTCTCTATCCCACATTTCACAATGAAGACTGCCTACGCTCTTCTGGTCACTGGGCTGGCCTCTCAACAGGTCGCTGCCACTTGGAACTTCTTCGACAACTATGGCACACCCAACTACAGCAACAACCAATGTAGCGAGAAGCAACAGGGTGGCTTTGACTGGTCTGACCTCAAAGACGGTGACTCGGTCGGTAACTACGGAGACTTTGACTTTTCTGGAGGCTGGAAGTGCGCCAACTCTTTTGGCAAGCTTGACTCGTTGACCAAGAGGACGTTTGGCAACAAGTGCATCAAGAACAAGGTCGGCAAGAAGCAGCCTGCTTCATTCGGCTGCAACAAGCGTGGTTTCTCCATTAGCCACATGGACATTTCTTCTGAATTCGATGCTGAACTCGAGCTCCACTACACCATGCAGGACGGATCTATTTGCAAGCAGCGCGGCAGCTGCTCAGCTGGTGGATCCACCCTTAAGAACACCCAGTGCGGTGGTGCCAAATCCGTCGACATCTACCTTGGTTCTCACCATAAGGGCAACCAGGACTCGTGCGAGATTGGCTTCCACAACATTGGCTTTGACTGCAGCCCTGAGACTCCCTACACTACACCCACCCCACCTGAGGTTCCTGCTACCACCAGTCCAGCCGAGTATCCCACTCCTCCTGCCGAGGAAACTCCCACCCCAGTCCCCAGCACTACTCCTGCCAATGAGTGTGAACAGTACGGTGGTGAGGGATGCGGTACTACATCGGTTCAGCGGCCCACTGGTGGAAAGGGCACTCCCACTCCTTCAGTCCCAGCTGAGACTCCTGAGGCTTCCACCTCACCCAGCGAGGCTCCCACTCCCTCTGCTGACTGCGGACAATACGGTGGTGAGGGATGCGACACCCCCACCGAGACTCCTACTCCTGAAGTTCCCACCTCGGAAACTCTTGTAGAGACTCCCACTGAGACCCCTGTAGAGACTCCCTCAGAGACTCCCTCAGAGACTCCCGTAGAGACTCCTACCCCAGATGTTCCCACTTCCAAGGTTCCTGCTTCTTCGCCTGCTCCTTACACCAACACCTCTGCGCCTGCATACACTCCTCCCACTGAGGTACCTTCTTCGGTTGTTGAGAGCACCACTGCTACTCCACCGGTCGAGAGCTCTGCCACTCCTGAATGCGGTTACGGCCAGTCTTGCGAAGAGTCATCTGCTATCGTCACTTCTGCCGTCCCTAGCAGCACTGCCACCCCTCTCCCTGCCACCAGCTCTGAGGCTCCCAAGCCATCAAGCCCCAGCTACCCACCTGTGGACATTACCGACTCAGTCCCCAAGTGCATGAACTCGTGGCTGCAAATTTCTGCTCCTGGTTGCAAGGACAACACCGACGCCAAGTGCTACTGTGTCAAGCCCGAGTTTACCAAGAACGTCATCGACTGTCTTACTGCTCGCTGCGGAAGCGACGACGATACCCGCAAAGCTCTTCAGTACTTCATTGGTATCTGCGCTGAGCACATCCCCCAGAACCCCAGCATTGTCGGTGACTGCCCTTCGTACATTCCCTTGAACCCTAGCCCATCTCCTCCTGCTGTTCCCACTGGTGGCGCCTCCGCTCCCGTCCCTGGCAGCTCTGTTCCTGCTGCCGCTGAGAGCAGCTCCGTCGCTGTTCCTCCTACTGGTGGAGAGGGTACTCCCGTTCCTTCAGCCCCCGCACAGTACCCTGTTCCTTCAGCCCCTGCCGAAGTCCCCGCTCCTTCAGCTCCTGCAGAGTATCCCGCTCCTTCAGTCCCCGCTGGAACTCCTGCCCTCACTCCCATTGCCAGCACCGTTCCCCCTGCTGAGCAAACTCCTTGCACCACCATCACCTACGGCACAACCACCCTCACTGTGCCCCAGGTCCACTTCACCACCGAGCCCAGCACCCCTGGCGCACCTCCCAAGCAGCCTGTCGCTCTCGTCCCTGGCACTGCACCCCCACAGACTCCCGCTACTACCACTCCTGCGGGCGGCGTTGTCCCTGCTCCTTACCCCACTGCCACTACCCTGGGAACTGCCACTGTTCCTATTGCCTCTGGCACTGGCGGCGTCCGTCCCTCAGCGCCCGCTGAGTTCACTGGTGCTGCATCGCCGTTCAGCGTGGTACCCCACAGCGCGCTTTTTGGTGCGCTCCTCGCCTTTTTCGCTTTGTAAAAACAAAGCCAATTTTGTAATGTGTGGTTGGTTGTTTTCACAACCCCAAAACCTTTCTCTTATGTATAGTTGGCTTTTCATGTGGAATATATATCATGGCCAGGGATGACACATGGGTCGGATGCTGGGGGCTATTTTTGTAATACTAGGGCGTTCTTTGGAGGGAACCGGATACCAGAAGAAATATGAATATTCTATGAACATATCACTGTGTCTTGTTTTGTGAATGTTTGTGCTTGATATTATGTTGTTATTCTTGTGCTTTGTTTGCTGGCTTGGCCTGACATTAAATTTGAGGGGGTCGCTGTAAAATGGAAATGATTGTCCAAGCCACTCATTCTCTTTTTCAAAAAGCATGTCTTAGTCTCCTAGCTTTCATACAAACTCATTCCTATGAATTTGGCGCTTCTTCTACTAATCGCATAGCCGGCAAGCCCGCTGCTATCATCGAGGTGAAGTATGAACGCGTAATAGTTGTACGGATCACAGCGCGAAGCACGCCTTCCGCTCAACTTTAGTGGGCATGCCGAGGTATCGCATCGCAGTATGAACATTCTACTACGTAGATCGTTTGTGCATCCTGGTAAGGTATATAAATCTTCGGTCGCTCCGATGTGCTGGTAGACATGTTGTACAAAGTAAGAAGGAGAGTGGTTTCAGTAGGACTTGCAAGGCTGTCTAGAAATTATTCTACATGGAAAGACGTCTTCAGCAAGCTAGCATGATCTGGTTATTCACATGGCACATCTCCTTGGCAATGACCCTGCAGATTGCCATGTTGGAGCGGGTACATATGCGGGGAGTTCGCATGTGAAATGATTCATTATCATGGGTGGACTGCATGAACCGAGGTCCATCGTGCTTGTGCCGTGTCAAGGCAAGCCCTATGGGCCTCAGGTTGCTAGCCTCCCCCAGACCCCAGATTGCGCCGACGACAACAACAAAGCGTCTCCCCCTCCCTCACGTCATGATCACGTCTCACACCTCACCAGACGCCCAGCATGTCGTCGTCGTCGGCTAGCGCTTCGCAGCCCTCTCCACCGGGCAAGCCACAGCCCATCGACCCCATCCTGCGTAATGCGCTGCGATACACCATCTCGGCAAAGGAGTATCAGTTGCTGCACCAGTACCTCCTTTCACGTGCCCCAGTTGTGAAGAAACGCAGCATTACCCCCAAGCGATACGATGCCATTGTCAAAGGTCCGGACGATTATAATGTTGCTGCCTTTCGCGCCGCGTTGCGCCTGGGCTTGGTGACCTTGACTGGGCTCAAGGCGTGGGAGGTGATTAAGGCGAGGTTCTTGTCGCGAAGAACTGTCCAGAGGTATGACCAGTCCGTTTTGCTCAGTGCAAAGAACAGATGGTGGAAAGATATTTATACTGACATGTTAGCAGGAACCAACCCCGTGTACCCATCTGGAAATCACCCAATGTCCGTCTTAGCAGCTCTCTCGCTCTGATACTCCTCTTCCATCGCCTCCTACGACGCGTCTTTTTGCGCATCCGCGAGAGTCTTCTCAGCAATGAAGCGCGCTCTTTTCGGCGGCGGAACCCGCGCATATCTCGCACATTAACGTCCACACTCGCACCAGCCATCGGATCCAGTCTGGCAGGTTTCTTCCTCGCCGTGTACCCTGGAGACCAACTACGCATCACCATGGCGATCTACGTCATGACACGAGCGCTGGAATTTGGCTACAACTACCTTGAAGAGCTGGGTTACATGAAGAACAGACCGAGCTGGTTCGGCTCATGGATGCTCATGCCCGTAGCATGCGGCCAACTCCTCCACGCATTCGTTTTCGACCGCGACTGCTTCCCCTCTGGCTTCGGCGACCACATTCTCCGAAACTCTCCCGAGTACATCCAAGAGCGACCTGCAGACTACCCAAAGTCTGCACCATGGCCAGGTACCTTCGACATCGTCGATAACCTAGCCGAAATCTCGCGCCAGCGCTGGCCACCCTTCATCTCGCCCATTCTCTTCCCAGACACCGAAACCCTCCCCAAACGACTAGGCTCCATCTCCCCAATCACCTCGTCCGCACACCCCGCCATCAAATCCCTCTCCTGCGCCCTCCTCCACCCACAAGACCCTTCCTGTCTCCGCACCTACATCCAATACTGGATCCAAGCTTTCCCGAAAATCGCCCGTCTCTTCACCATCTTCTTCGCCACGCTCAGCATCCGCAAATACAAGGCCTTTTTATCCTCGCCACTCGCCTCACTAAACACCCTCGCCAAATCCATCCTCCGCATGTCCATCTTCCTCTCCGGCGCAATAGGAACGAGTTGGGGCTCCATCTGTCTCTTTACAAACTTCTTGCCTCGCTCTTTCCTTGCGACTCAGCGATGGTTCCTCAGCGGTGTGCTGGGCGGTATGTGGGGATTCCTTGGGCGAAGGAATGGCAGAACAAATTTCCTATACACGGCGCGTATGTCGTTGGATTCGCTGTGGAAAGTGGGTGTTAAGCATGGATGGTGGACTGGTGTGAAGAATGGCGATGTGCTACTTTTTGTAGCCAGCTTGGCGCTGGTGAATACGCTGTATGAGGTTTCGCCTCGCTCTGTTAATAGTGGGGTTGCGAGGAAGGGGTTGGGTGTTTTGAGGGGGGAGGGCTGGGTGGATAGGGCCTTGGTTGGTGGTAGAGATGACAAGGGGAAAGAGAGTGAGGAGTAATGAAATGTCTAGTATTCCTCATCTTTTTGTTTCTTCTTCTTCACCTTGATTTCTATACCTCTTTGTATTCAACCTTCTATCATGACGATAACGAAGAATGGGTGTAATTCTAGTACTCTCTCTCTCTCACTCTCTCTCACCCAAGTATCTACAGAAGAAAGTATGGTATAATATATATATATATATATATATATATATATTTATTTATTGATTTGCATTCTCGAAATACAGAACGCTATAGAAGAAAGGGAGTAAATTTGGGTATATCAAGGACTGGTGTTTAGTCCCTTGCTAGAAAGAAGAAGGAAAGAAAAGAAAAGAGAGAAAAGAAAAAAAACCTCAGCTACTGCGTCTGCTCTGCTGCACGCTCTCGAAACCAAGTCTTTCCACCTTACGCCACATCACCTGCCATTACATCCATTGTCATTCCAGGACCACTCATCATGACCATGCCTTACTCAAGCCAAAGCCATCGTCTCCGCACACTCGGCCAACTCGGGCTTCTCACCCCCATAACTCTTCGGCACGCCCTTGCCCAACTGCGTAGCAAGTTGCTTCCCATCACTCAGGACGACAAACTTCCTGCTCGTCTCCTTGGCCACAACGAGCTTCACTGCGGTAAACACCCACCCCATAATCGCGGGGACATTGACAAAGAACTTGCGCGACAGCGTCTCCGGGTAGTGTTGCCCGAGAATCTCAATCGTTTTGTTGGTGGCTGCCTTGACGAGGGGGTCGCGGCGGATGAAGGAGACTTGGAGGTAGTCGTGGACTTGGAAGCCTTGGTAAGGGTCCGGTCCCTCGCCGTAGTTGGGGATTGGGGCTGCGGCGGTGGAAAGGGAGAGGGCTTGGACGGATTTTTCCATGAGGCCGACGCGCCAGCGAAGGAAGCTGTGTTCACTTGTTAGCTTTCCTTCTTACACCTTTTTTCTTCTTCTCTAACTCTTCTCTCGCGCATGTGTTGGGGAAGGGAGAGAAAAAAAAACTTACCCATCCAAATCCCCAAACGTAGCCTTGTTATCCTTGACAGCGCCATAGACATTAAACGTGGTAATATCCTTCTTATTCGGGCTCTCGGGCACGCCCTCAACCTCAAGGACGTAGCCCAGACCCTCGAACCGGGCCTTGTCGAATGTCTCGGTGGCAGCCTTGACGGGGTCAAACGATTTGCGCCACTTGAGCGTCTCGAGGAGCTGTGCCTTCGCCTTGGTCAGGTCATTCTGGTTGGCGCGCAGGAACTTTTGCAGGATGAGCTTGGTGTGGAACGCGTTGGACTTGCTGAGCTCGATGCCGTAGACCTCGCTGTGCTGTGCTTCGGCGACGAGGGCTTCGAACGCGTCGTAGAACTTGGTCAGAGGATGCTCGGGCGCCGTCTCGGGCCATACGGGACCGGTAGTGGGTTCGACGGTGCTAGCTTCGGGCTGCGCGTCGCTAGTAGGAGTCGCAATGGCAGGCGTTATTGTGCCAGTAGTAGTAGCCGGTCGTAGTTCCTCCGTCTTGCTATCCTCTTTGCTCTCTTCCTTGCTCTCCTCCTTTTCCTCCCCTTTTGGCTCTTCCTCTTTGACTTCTGTCTTTGGCTCTTCTTTTGTCTCCTTTGACTCCTCCTTTGACTCCTCCTTTGACTCCTCCTTTGACTCCTCCTTTGACTCCTCCTTTGACTCCTCCTTTGGTTCTTCCGCCTTCACCTTCTCTATCTCCTTCTCCTCTTCCTTTTTCTCAGAGACGGAGAGATCAGCTACTCCGGCAGTTGCATTGTCCACGGCCTTGGCGTCCTCCTTTTTGTCGGTGGACTCGACCGCAGGGCTGGACTCGGGCTGCTTCTCTGGAGTAGCCTCATTGAGGAGTCCTGCGCCTTCGGTAGTTACCGCCTTGGTCTCTTCTGGGTTTGCTGCCATTTTGTGATGATCTCAAATTCTGTGGTTGCAATGTGCTGTTTGTATAGCGTATTTGGGGATGTTAAAAGGACAACGGTAATCACGCTATAATTTCCGAAACTGCAATACGAAGACGCGCGTTCACGTGTTCCCCACCTCACAATGAAGACACGCGTTCTTAAGCATATTGGAATACGATTGGACTAGACTTTTCAATATGGCAATGGCACACTTGGAAAATGATGCATACAATGATCTTTTGGTCAAGCTATAAACTTCTACACTTGAAGGCATGATGGCGCCTGCCTGCATCGTCCACCCATCCTGGCACACGCCAATACTGAACGTGCCTTGGCGTTTCTTGCATCGACCGATGCAACACCGTAATATAGTGTCCTCTCTATAGGCAGGAACGTTATTCGCAAGGCCAGTAGCAGCTCAGCGCGACGAGTAACAAAGTAATCTGCATCTCCATTAGCACAAACTCCACCCAATTGTGACGTGCAAGGATTGAAGTAAAAGAAGCGATCAGTCGAAAGATGAAAAGTCTCGAAAGGTTTGTCAATCAGCGGGGCGAACCCCTCTGAGTTAGCATGAATTGGTGTTCATCATACCATAGATGCAAAACAAAATAAGTATTTACCTTTTACAATCAACTGGCCATCGAAAGTGGTGAATGATCAGTAGTCTATCAGATACCTGAAATGGAGTCAGCTGCATGTCACATGTACAAATGTTGCAACTGAAGATTGTGTAGAAACATATTCAGGTAATCGAACTAATTTGTTCCCCATGGGTAGGTCGGTATTTGATAATACACTTATTGCTCATCATTGAAGAACGGGTGTTTGGGAGTGCCGGAATGTATTCTAACCTTTTCTATCCAATCATAGCTCCACAAAGCCCTCCATGTATCGAGCGCACTGCTGCTGCCTGCAAAAATCGAGCCATGGACAGTGAATGCGCGGGGTATGTGGAAGGCTTCGCGAAGCTATGATGGGTGCGCCACTATGAGGCTGCGCCGGCGCATGCATTGCGCCAGCAGGTGGTGAACAATCGCATTTGTCTAGAATCTTTGGAATCAATTAGCAATGATTCGCTGATAGCTTCTTTGCAACGATTCAAAAAAGGTTGAAGATATCAGTTTTCCCATTTGGCTTGGGTGGTCGATCACCATGTAGTGTATGATAGGGGCGACACGTATGTTCATCATGATAGCGATGACGCGGAAGAAAAGAAGAGGGGGGGGGGTTGTGAACTTACCAAACGCTGCGTTGTGTGGTGAAGAGAAGAAGCCGTCGAGCTTCCAAGTTTTGTACGGGAACTTTTCGCGGCGGGTTTTTTGTTTCGCCGGGGCAGTGAGGTGGTCCGAGCGTTTACCATAGCGCTGCTGTCTCCATTGACGCGCTCACCAGCCATTCTTAGGTCGACATCCACGCGCTTCACTTCCAACATCCCAGCCCACTCCCGCTTCACCACAACGCTCAACCCACCGCAATCGCCCATCATGGTCGCATCGACAACTGTCTCGTTTGATGACTTTGTCAAGCAGTCACGGGAGAAGAAGAAGAACGAGACGCTCGCCCAGCAGTTCCTCGGCGGCGGAAGCCGTGGCCGGAAACCCAATGCCTCCGCTGCGGGCGCAAAGCCGCGGGTCGACTCTGAGAAGCCGTCTCTTCTCAGTCGGATAAACGGCGGTGCTGGTGTTCAAAAGCGATCGGCGAGTGCGAAGCCAGCCGGCAGCATCGACGGGAAATGGCAGCACGACCTGCACAAGCTGAACAATCCCCGCGGCGCAGCCAACACCAGGAACCACCTTGCGCGAACGGCGTCGGCATCGCAAGTCGAGCGCAACACGAGGACGTTTGACAAGTTCGCCTCGTCTCTCAACCGGGGTGCTGGCGCACACAACAACGATGGTGCGGGTATCAGCATCCGAGGTGTTGCAAACGGAGGACCATGCACCGTCATTGCGAGCAACTTTGCACCCGGGACAACCGCCGCGGATATCGAGGCTGTTATGAGCCCCATCGGAGGAGAGACTCTAGGATGCAAGCTCTTGTCTGCAAGCCCAACGGTCATGGTAGAGCTTCAGTTTGCGACCAGGGAAGGAGCCGAAAATGTCATTGCGACGTTCAACAACCAAAAGGTCAGTCTATGTAGGGTTCCGAGCGGAGCGAGACTAACGCAGTGTACAGGCTGATGGCAGACTTCTCTACGTATACATGAAGGACGTCCCTGCGAGCACCCATATGTCGCTGTCCCGAGCCCCAGCTGGTCGCCTGACCCAATCAGCCGATGACATGGAAATTGACACCGGCGCACGAGCTGGCAGCTTCCAGGATGGACGATACGGCTTCAACGAAGGTGGCCACCGCGACCCGCCACGAGGCCCGCGCCGTCGCTACTAATTCATACATTGTTTTGACAAGTCTTCTTTAAATCCATCATACACGATACCCTTTCACGAACCATGGCGATGAGCGAAAAAAAGTCCTTGAAGAGAGGTTATGTTAGTCCCTTACGATACACGGATGAAGCGGGTTGAGAAGCCGGAATATGGCTTTTTCCTTTGGCAACATGGGCATGGGGTCGCGCTACAACAGACGTTTAGCATGGCCTTTTGAAAACTGTCGAGATAGGACATGGTATCTAGAGCATACTTCTAATTACACTTCCGACGGACACGGCTTCCACTACGGTTCCTTTAAGTGCTCTTCCATCCTTGGATTGCTGCATCAACCTCGTTCCTATACCTTTGCTGTCCCTCGCACTGCTCCAAGAAGACCTTGTACTTGGCATCCAACAGCTTTTTGACTGCCTTGTCAGTCAACGGCTTTACTGTTTTACCAGGCTTGCTGAGCCTATCCATGATATCCCACAGTGGCTCGCTCTTGCCATCCTTGTCTGTACTGGCGGCCTTTGCGCCCAACATAGCTGCGCCATGCACAACAGCCGCATGTACGTATCGTGGGATGAGCACAGGCATGTCGCATGCCGTGGCCATGAGCTCCATGAGTAGGCTGTTCTGGCACTGGGATCCAGACATGAATATAGATGAAATAACATGTCCTGATTTGTTCATCGCTGAAACAATTTGATGTGTCTGTAGGGCAATGAACTCCATTGTGGCATAGTAGTACAGCGCTAGACTGTCAAGGCTCTTGTCGGAGCTCAGACCGATGACAGATCCTTTCATGTTAGGATCAGCTATAGGTGAGCGGTTTCCAAAGAGGTCGCCGTAAAAGAAGAAGTGGCGGCCGAGCCAGGAGATATGCGGTGCTTTCTCATTGTCGGCCATTTCGCGTAAGTGTTCGTTCAGGTAGTCGTAGATGTTCGTGTTGTAAGTTTCAGCAACAGAGACAGCCTCGTTGAAAGCAGGGTGTGTCTCAATTACGTGCTTGAGTAGTTCACCGGTTGCACTCTGTCCGCCCTCTGCCATCCAGTAGCCTGGTAAGAGCACGTCTCTGTATGGGCCCCATACCCCGTCCACAAAGACAGGGTCGCGGGACATGGCGAGATGGCAGGTAGAGGTTCCTGCAACGGCGGCAAGACGTGTAAAGGCTTGGGAAACGTCGTTCTTGGGTTGATCCATATCGAGCGTGTCCTCGTCGAGCTTGACCTTGGCGCCAACAGTGCCAATCCAGCCGGCATAAGCATCGATGACGCCGCTACCGACTGCGATACCGGGCTGGAGGCCCATTTCTTGTGCGGCTTTTTCGCTGAGCGTACCGACGAGGTCACCGGCAGTGAGATAACGCCCATTCTGCCAGAGGGTTAGTTGCACTCTAGAGACCTCAAAGCGATGGACAAACCACATTATCAACACCCCCCATGCGCTTAAAGTTATCCTCGCACAATTCCTCAAGACCAATCTCCTTGAGAAAATCCTCCTGCCATCCCTTCACACTTCCGTCAACGCCGACTGGTACGAAGCCTTGCTTGCAGACAACACTGCAATAGCTCCTGCTCTCGCTTCCAGTAGCAAGATGTGTAAGTGCATCCGTTAGATCGTAGAACTTGCAACGGTCGAACAGCTCTTTTGGCATGTTGTTCTTGAGCCAAAGCACTTTTGGAATTTCCATCTCAATTGACATTTTGCCTCCAACATATCGAAGCAGGTTGTGCTTGGTGGCATTGATCTTATTCGTTTCCTCTACAGGCCGATGGTCGAGCCAAAGAATGACGTTGCGGTCGTTGCCATCTTTGTTATCGAAGTTGGGCCCGGTGACTGGGACAGGTTCGTCGGTGTCGTCCCTGAAGACAGCAAGAGAGCATGTGGCGTCGAAGCCAATTCCACGAATGGTATTCGGGTCGATATTGTGCTGGTCTATTGCTCGACGGACTGAAGAGCAGATGCATCGCCAAATGTCTGTCGTGGATTGTTCCTGCGCCGCTTTAGTCTTGGCTAATGTTTGTACCTGCAGCAGCCTAAATTACATAATAACCAGTTTGTGGCTGCCAGAGACCAATGTTCTCCGATGCCAGTCCTACAATATCACCTTGATCGTTCATGATGCAAGCTCTGGCACTACCAGTACCCACATCAATTCCAATGTAGTGGTCGACTTGAGGGTGAAGCTCATTGCGAGGGTCAGTCGACAGTTGTCGCGACTGCTGGCGCTGCGTCTGTCTGAATGGAATAGCCATGATTTTTGTTGTTGTGTGCGCAAAGATACAAGGACAAAGGATGAAAGAAACAATAGGAGATTAGGAGAACTTGTACTTCGACAAGATAATGTTGAGCAACCAACAGCTGTAAATGCGGGATGAGCTCATAATAGCTCGGGGGAAGCTCTAGCATGGTGGGGGTGGGGCAATTGACAGCCCTTGGTTGCTTAGATATTCCATCTAATCCGGCTACTGGCATCTAGAGTCGCGGGTCAAGTGCCGATCTGGTCATGAAAGGGTTGTAGGGAGGTGGGCATCGTCACTTTCGGATCCACTTCTTTTGGTATACCGGCCGCTGTTGGATGCCCACAACGCCACCCAGAGGCAGGTTTGAGTCTTGGGAATGACTTATCGGTGCAATTCCGGGACAAGCGGAGGAATAGCATGAGTCAATGTCTACGCGGCTCATGAGACGTGGAGTGAGGAGAGGGGTTGTAGTAAAACCGAGGGTCCCATGCTGGTGAATGCTCTTCGGTGATACGATTCGCCGCTGTACGCTAGCCAAGCTTCGGCTTCCAACACCAATGCGCGTACACTATAGTCGCCGTTTACATGAGCACGTCAGTATGCTGTTCTCCAGACTTCTTTTACTGCCCCTTGCAGTTGCATCTTCGGTGACGCTCTATGTCGCTCCTGTTCCTGCCTCTGAGGATACGGCCGCGATCGCTTCACCAGTACCCCTCGCACAGATCGACTACGATGCGGATCAACCAGTCGGCACCCTAGTCTCATATACACCGCCAACGGGCTCGTACTCCGCCGACCGCTTATTACGTGTTGGTCTCACCGATCCAAAATCGAACTCGTTGCATGGCGTTGTGACTTCAGCGGCGAGCTTCTCTGAGCACTACCACAAGAAGATTGTCATCCACGTTGACGACAAGGGCGAGCCGTTTCACGTTGGCTTCAGTACAAGTACAAAAGGCAGTGGGAAAGAGATAGAAGTTGAGATACAGAGGAAGAGCACCGGACCGAAGCCGGTACTGAACAAGCCCATTGTATTGAATGCCGAAGGAAAGCTGGGCGGAGAAGAGCCAGAGAAGACATTCTTGCAAAAGTGGGTAGAGCTGCAATTGTTATTAGAGGAAACTATGCTGACAACTATGCAGGTACTGGTGGGCTATTGCTCTCTTCCTGCTTGTTCAGCTGGCCGCAGGTGGTGGAGAGAAATAAGGACTCGACAAACAGGACGTCTAAATAGATGCCTTTTCCAAAACAAGGGGTACATACAATGCCCGTTGACGTTGCTATCCCATGTGATATCTGCTTCCCGTTACAGTGTCTTTCATCGCGTGCACGATCCTCACATGAGAGCATTAGTAGACAGTCGGTCAGAATAGACTTCATGTTCAAGGTAAGAGTCGTGAGCTATCGTACATTCCATATCATCAGGTTGATTTCAAATCATCTATCATGTTGGGTATAAGTATACATGCGTCATGGGGTTCCTCAGGTAAAAGCCGTGGAAGCTGATGCTGGACGGGACTCGGCTGGCGCAGGGACAGCCGTCTTGACCAAGGAAGTAAGAGTGGGAATGGATCCGGTGGAAGCAGGATGGCCGGGCGCGCGGATAGCAGCTGAGGGGGTCGACTTTGGCTGGTGGACATCCATGGGCAGGATCTCGGTCTTCAACTCTCTCGTCTTCTTCTGCTTGGGCTCGGGAGCCTTTTCGTTTTCTTGGACGTAGAACTTCCGCAGCAGCATGATTGCCTCCTCTCGAAAGATGCCACCGGTGACGGGATATGGCTTGTCGACGCTGGGACTATCGAAGGGTTAGTGATGGTGACGTGGGTGTGGGTCTTCAAGAGTTGGCGTACTCAGAATGGATCTTGAGCACCCCTCCTGTCCCACCAAAGCGCTCATTCCAGCACCCAAAGTAGACTGCTCGAATGCCATACTGACGGAGCATTGACGCGCACATGACGCATGGCTCAACAGTTACATAGAGATCTGTCTCGTTGAGAACAGTGATGGGATACTCGGACAGGATACCAGCAATGGCCACGAACTCGGCGTGCCTGGTGCCATTGAGAGTACGATTGGTCTCGTTCATGCCTCGGCCAATGACCTGGCCATCCTTGACAAAGACACAGCCAACAGGAGTCTCGTCACTCTTGAGTGCAAGTTCGGCCTAGCGCGATGGATGAGTCAGCATCTAAGTCTGTTGGATAGGGTGTATGAATGTAGGTAGGTATGCTGGGGCAGACGAGCATGTACAGGGTGTGCAGTGTGTGCAGGGGTTGTTTTACCATGGCGATGGCCTCGCGCATGAAGCCCTCATGATACGCCCTCTCCTCCGGACCCATGTCGTCTGCCGTGTGAACCGCTTCGTTGTCTTGGCGGTCTTGTTGGAGCACAGTGGAGTGAGATGGGTTGTTTGGCGTGAGTGATTGCTGCGCAAGCAGACAGTAGAGGGCCAGGCCGAGGCCGGCAGAGGCCAGCGCAAGAGCCTGCCATGGCTGCTTCCCCTTCAGAATTGCATTCATTCCCCGTGCGTGTGAGGCAGCTGCGACTGTGGGAGATGTTCTGAAACAGAAAGTGCACGTCGGTGATTTGTCTGCGTAGCTCCGATCCAAGACGGTTTCGGCAAGCGCTAGCCGCTCTAGTTTACGTGGAGGCCGCGCCGACCGAGGGCTGAGCATACCTAGAAGAAGCAAGCAACCGTAATCATTGCCATCGCAACAAGCAGGCAGCCACCCACTCCGCTATACCGCACGCCTGTCCACCTACTATACTGCACCGCCACAACTCCATTACGCACTCGCAACCCACGCCCGCAACCCAGCCCACTTTATACAAAACCGACACCGACGCTCGTCCAATCCGTCTTACAGTAGCTCCGTCCACACAGCTTGCGCCGTCCACAAAGCGACCCAGACTGCACTCGACATTGCCCTATACTTACAGCTGAACTCCTACGAGTCGGGATTCCAAAGCAAACATGACGCTCGCAGAAGAGTTCAAGTCGCGAAATTTCAGTAAGATCTTCGCCGCAGCTACTGCCGCTGGCGCTGGCGCTGTTGCATTGTTGCTGACATGGCATCTTTGAAGGTATCTACGGACAATGGTCAGTCGCGTCCCCTCACCACCTTTCCATACGCCACCCAGGCTTCCCACAGATATCACCAAGATGCCGTCAGGGGGAATCGCCAAGCATGAGCGGTGTTGGAAGACCATCAGACCACTACACGGTGTGGTGGACTCAAACACCATCACGACTACTATGCCACGCACCTCCATTGCCCTCGGACTGTCCCAGCTAACTCCACGTCTAGGACCGGAGTGCTGTGTATATTCCTGTGCTTTGCGCTGGGCATTGCCAACATCTTTCACGCCAACTTTGTCATTGCGTTCAGCATCGTATGCTTGTACGCTGTCTACCCCTTGTGTCGCACTGGGCCTAAAGATCTAATCAACGTCGCAGGGTGTGCTCCTTCATCATTATATTTATTGAGATACCGCTCCTTCTTCGCATCTGCCCAACCTCGTCGAAATTCGACGAATTCATCCGCAAATTCAGTTCCAACTATATGCGCGCTGCCATCTATGGTGTGATGAGCACTATACAATGGATCAGCATCTGGCCCATGGCTACGAGCTTGATTGTCGCAGCCATCTTCCTGATGCTTGCTGCAGTCTTCTATGCGCTTGCCGGTATCAAGGGCCAGCAGTTCCAGGGCAGCAAGACGCTTGGTGGACAGGGCGTTGCACAGATGATCATCTAAAAAGGAGGCTCACATGTCGGGAACACGATGAGAGACTGGATGAGAATGCAGTAGATGTGGGCAACGATTGCGAATGTACGACCTGTTTTGGAATAGACACAGGGACCGAGTGCGAAATGGATTCTGCCATCACAGCCGCGTCCTGGTGTCGGGCCACGATTGAATCTGTTTGTATTACGGGTGAAAAGCCAGGCGTTATTGGGAGATATCTATCACAGGGATTGCCTGAAGGCGGAGGCGTACGGCCAAACCTAGAGGCACGAGAATGCGATATTATATTTTCATTTCTGTGCTGTACGTTTGACAGTCGAATATTGGTCATGAAGTAGTACTAGTTAGCCCAAGGCGGGGGAACATACGTAACTGCACATGTGGAGACTGTGCAGGGCCTATTGGAAGGCCTGCAAAGTTCTAGAAGCTTGCATTCCTATCCACATACTGGCGGGGTGGTGACGCTGTTCAATCTTTTGGTCATATGTAAGCAGACCATGCTCTCTCACGGACAACGCAGGACAGATGGCATGTGAAGGGATGCGCTGGGCTCAAAAGCAAACAAAGATTACTGTCGTTGGCCCCGACCTAGACTCTGCTGGCCCTTGTGCATGCCGATGAGTGGCTGCTAGGGACTTGCCAGGAACCACACTTTCTCGGCGCGGGGAACACTAGCGGCTTTTTCGTGCCGGGAGTCGCACACATCATTGAAGAGTCTGCAGAATGGCGCGCAGTTGATAAGAAACGTCCTCGTCCTGCAGAGTCCAGTCGCGTTGGCTTGACCGGACACTTCACAAGGCTAACGAGATAATTGTGGATAGCCCGAGTTTGCCAGGCTCGAAGGCCTCCACGTAGTTGTTGTTGAAGTCGCATAGTCCTCGATGCGGCATAGTGGCTGGGCACCTCTGATGTTCATGTCCAACGCGACAGGCACAATGAATGGCTGCACAGCGTTTGGGGGAAGTGACATGCTCTTGTTCTTGTTCTTTTTGTCGACTCGATGCAATCACTGGCAAGCACACGACAGAGAAAACAAAGCCAAGTCACCAAATGCGCGTGCATACCGCGGGCGCTGATGATGGTTGCCGCGTGCCAGATGCCAGACGCCAGACGCCAGGGCCCCATGCGCCATATCCAGGCATGATGCAAATGCGGGTCGCAGAGCTGTCTGCTACTTAAGTCCACCACCCCAGCTTCACCACGCCAATCCACTCTGCGCCATCTGGCAACACCATACCGAACCATCCAATTTTCCTCTTTAGCCTCACTTTGAGTGTCGGGCCTAATTGCGTGTCGTGTCGTGTGGTGAGTTTGCACTACTATAAAACCTCGCCCTGTCCCGCAGCATTCAGGCTCTCATTTGCACTGCCCCTCATTGGCTGGCTACAGCTCAGTGGAGCTGGCTGACCACTTCTCTACATTTGTCTGTTTCTTCACTGTGCTCAATGCCGCTGTCTTTCTGACACTCGACGTATCAAACAACCAGTCCGTGTCTTATCTGTCACTGACATTGATTTTCTCTTAGCCTTCCAAGACCCCCCCGCAGTCTACGCAACATCTTTACCCCACATAGCCATCGAGTAACGGCTAAGCACACAATGACCGCTCAACCAACAATACCTCCACGCCCATCGCGCTCCCAGAATAGCCGCTCGCCGGCGCCGGGAAGCCATATGGAAATTCCCAAGATTCCTCCTCGTCCGAACCGCGGCATGGACCGCTCCGTCTCTCCAAGCGGGGACAGATATGCCCCCTCCCCGCTCAACGATCCCACCTATGTACCCGGTGGCCCACCAAAAGATAGCCATCGCCTCAGCACCGAGCTGCCCTCTCGCCCGCCCAGTGTCTCTATGCCCTCGCTTGGAGAGGAAGGCACCGAATACGCCAGTTTCGAGGACTTGTCCAAGACACTCAATGAAGACAACCAGGGTGGCTCTCCACAGCATACCAAGAATGTCGCAGGCGACTTGCCCTTGCATGCTCCGACTGCCTCAGTCCCGAGCTCCACCGCAAAAACACGGATTCAGGCTGTGACGCGGACTGATTCGCAAACAGCAGCAGCCGCTGGCTTTGGCTCGCAACTGTCAGTTGATGACAAGGTTTCCCAAGCCAAGTCTGGCCGTTCTGGCTCGTCGGCTGGTTCACGCCCCAGCTCAATCTACAACGATCAGGACGAGCATGGTATTCCAGAGATTGGCGTACAGGTGCCCATGTTTCGCAATGCCGGAGACGTGCAGGCTCCAAGTCCGGCGCCATTTGCGCAACAGCCTGGATCTCAAGGAACTGGTTTCCATCAGAAATCCAGTGGCCGTCATCATGGGCGTACAAAGAGCGGCCGCGAGATCTTCCACGGACCTCCTGGCAGCTATGGCATGCACGGCCATGGCAAGATATCGACGGACGAATTCGAGCAAAAGTGGTACGAAAAGCACCCAGACGATTTGAAGCGTGAGAAAGCGGGCGAGTATGGCCCTCACATTCAGGAAAACAGAAAAGATTACCACTGGGGTGCGGACAACCTGGAAAAACTTGTGCACACAAGGTCGCAAGACGTCGGAGTGGGTACGTTACTTGATCCTATCAAACGAATATGTATTTGGTATTAATCTTGTTATGCAGGCACTAGCCGAGATGTCGTTGGAACTCCCGATGAGCAGATTGGTTACAGGGCCACCGAGGAATATGCCTCAAGGATGGCTTCTCCAAGACCACAATCTTCTGGCGTGACTTCTTTGAACAAAGCTCGCCACGCTGACTCCCCGCTCCGTAACGAGGCCGGCCAAGAGGTAAATGACAAGGGAGAAGTCATTCATATTGACCCACCTACACACCGTTCTAGTAAGGTTCATGGTGGAGGTTACGACCCCCCAACTGCAGACCTTGGACCGCGAGGCGGTAACACTAATGCTGAGGGTGGATGGGTTACCGAGCGCGGATATGGTACACCCATCCTTGCTTCTGATGAACTGAAAAAGCACCCAGATGCTGAGTGGAGGCAACCTGCCGTATCACCGGAGCTCGAGCGCCACGGCAATGAATACATTTCCAATGAGGACGGCACGTCACAGTACATCACCAAGCAGCGCACCTCCAGTAGGAGCTCTAGCAGGAATAGGGGCACGCAACAGCAACGTGTGATTCCGAGCCCATCTCAGTACGAACATAGCAGCACTCCGCTTGAGTCGCATAAAGAATATGAACCGCTCTTCCCAGAGGATGAAGAGACCAAGAAGCCGAACTCAAAGGCTGATGAGGTCAAGCGTCCTAGTTATGCTCGCCACCACTTCCCAAGCCAAGATGTTTGGGAGGACACGCCTGGTAGTCTGCAGCTCGAGACTACCGTTGATACTCCCCAGGAGCCTGAAGAGCCTCAAACTGCCGTCAGCAAAGGAGATGTCAGTCCCGCCAAAGCATTTGAAAGCCCAGAAACAGAAGAGAAACGCAAGCGCCAGATCACTGAGGAAGATCAAAAGTCATTCCTTTCTGACCATACGAAGCAATTCGCTGCCGAAAACAGGCTTCTTGGAAAAGTGCGGGACGAGACACCAGGCCGCCCCGGTATGCAGCAGCGTTTCCCAAGCCAGGATATCTGGGAAGACGCGCCGTCACACGGATACCTCGAGACCACGGTCAGCACCCCACAGATGGAGGAAACGAACGAGTATGCCGAAGATTCCCCACAGGATCAGAAACACTCCGTCCCCGCTCAGCCTATCATTCCTACCCGACCTGTCAGGAAGGAGTCGCCTGCGGGGGGAGCGAGAATACCTATCATCCCCGAACGCCCGAGGGGTCATGTCTCAGCACGCCCAACCAAGTCATCTACTGGCCCTTCAGAAAATGGTTCAAATGCGGGGTCACAAGCCAGCGAGAACGAAGCTTCGCCGCATAAGGTGAAATCAGTGCTGACTGGTCGTCCAGCTGGGGGCAAAATTGCTGCTCTCCAAGCCGGCTTCCTCAAGGACCTCAACAACAAAATTGGTTTAGGTCCACAGGGTCTTCCTAAAGTCAAGGAACCTGAGCCGGAAGTGGAAGAAAAGGAGATAGCACCGCTGCAAGATGCTCGAAAGAGTCGGGCCAAGGGCCCACAGAGGAGGAAACCTGCTTCGTCTCCAGCCCCAGGCAGTGCGGCTGCTGCAGCTGCTGTGCCAGCCCAGAAACTGAGCGTCGGTCCTGTGACTGCAATTTGGAGTTTTGTTGAAGACGGTAGCCTGGACGTCCCAGCTGCCAAGATGGCTGTGCAGATACAGAAATCGCTCAATGTTCCTGCAAAGACTGAAGAACCCATCGCCACCAAGGCTGCAGCGGACGAGAGTGCTGCGCCAGAATCAGAAAAGTCACAACTGGCCCAAACTTTGTCAAAGGATGAGCCTCAGTCTGCTTCTGCAACCGAGGCAAAGACTGAGGCGAAGACTGAGGCGAAGACTGAAAACACTTCCTTGCCCGAGCAAGTGTCCTCTGTGGCATCGGGTACTCTTGAGTCGTTCACGTCCAAGGTTGCAGCTGCCTTGAAGCTAGAGGAGCCTGTAGTGACGGAGAAAGCACCTGGATCCGCTGACGCTCCCGGTGCCTTTCCTAGCTCAGGTCCAGACGCAGTAGACGGAGGCAACGTCAAGAGTGTTGAATCTGATAGCAAGAGAGTAGATGAGTCGGTCGTCAGCAAGTCTACTGAGGAGAAGGCATGATGATCTGTCTTTGTTTGTAGAGAAGAAGTAGGATGTGAAGGAAATATACACGATCTTTTTTCCATTGTTGTCTCAAGTTAGATTTCAGTGTTAGCAATCAAAGTCTGGATTACTTTTGTTTGCAACGAGAATTCTCTTATTTGCTTGTTTGTTTGTTTGTTTGTTCGTTCGTTCGTTCGTTCGTTCGTTCGTTCGTTCGTTCATGCAATGTCAAGTGAGGCAATGAGAATTAACAACAACATGATTGTCATTCTGTTTGACTTGGGGGCGCATGCATGCATGGCTCTCTTCTCTTGCGTGGTAAAACGTATAAAAGAGTATCATTTCGGTACTCAATCTTCTCGACGAGTAAGGTGGCCCGTGTAGTAGTAGTACTTGACATTGGCCAGCCTTGGAAACTACTATTGATTTGACACACTGCTAGGCGGCCGGTTTACTGGGAACGAAATCCCAATAACCCTCTTCATTTGGCTCCAACGCTTCATCTTCGTTCCCATCCAACCTCGCAAGCATAAAATTCAACAGCTCGATCGTCTCCCGCCACGAAGGATGATCGTCTCGCAGCATGCGAGCTTCACCAGCGACAATGCTCTTCAGTAGTGCCACCGCCCGATCTAGCTGCCCAAGCTTATAATATCCTATCGCAAGTATTTGATGCGACATGCCGACATTCGGGTGCTCTGAACTCAGCGTTGTATCCCTCGCATCTATGACTTGTTCCAGCAGCGGCACTGCTCTTTGTTCCTGTCCGGCCAGGAGGTACGATCGCGCGAGGGTGTGCTGCGCGTGCAGTATGTCTGGATGCCCCGGCGCCAGTATCTTTTCTCTTGTTCTGACGACTTTTTCATGGAGGGGCACCGCCTTGTGCATTTGGTTGCAGGCCTCGTATGCTCTTGCAAGCGTCTGTTGCAATAATAGTAGTTGGTAGTTCTCTGGCGGTAGTGTCTTCTCTTCTGCTTCAACCACTCGTTCTAGAATCTCTCTCGCCTTATGCCCCTGTCCGTTGAGAGCGTATGCTCTGGCGGGAGCATCCAGCGATGCCAGTAAGCTTGGCCTCTCGGAATATGGCGTCTTCATACGTACTTGTACTATGCGCTCTAGCAGCAGTATCGAATTTTCCATCTGCCTATCCAATGTGTATATAATTGCAAGATGATACTGCGAGGCGAGGCGCTCTGGATCATCTTCGCTAAGGTGATCTCTCTGCTGACATGCCTTTTCCACCCATACCAACGACTCCCGTAATCTGCCATTTTTCCCCAGACAGATCCCTACTCGCAGACACAGCTCCGAAATGTCGCTTTTGTTGCAGTGCTGCCCACCATTGAGTAATCGGAGTGAGTGCGGTAAATACGCTCTCCAAATGATCAGCTCACGGTCGTACGCTGTAAAAGGGAAGACATGTGCAACATGCCGAATTGCGTCCTTCACTACTTTACTTGAATTATCATTCTTGTTGAACCAGATCCGTGTCGCCAGGTGCACGAGTCGGTGGGTATCATACCACTCTTCCTCATCCGGCTCTGTATGGTCTTCCTCTCTTCTTGCGTTTCTTGAGTGTTGCTGTCTCGTCTTATTAGAAAGGAGTACCTGCACAGCGTGCCAATTGCATTCTCCATCTCCTCTTCCGAATCTCTCTTTGGTAGCAAGTACCATGGTACTGCCTTCCACTCTATACAGGATATAAACTCTAGCAAATCTGCCGCAAATGTGTCGCGTTCGCGTAGCTGGCTGAACGACACCACCCACGTAGTCGCCACTGCGTTCGCTGAGCCTTTATATCGCGTGTTATCACGAAACTCTCTACTTAGTAGACTAATAAGGTCCTGTTCAGTATTGTGCAGTAGTCGAAGATATTTCGCGATTATCATGCGATTCATATTCAGATACGCAGCCGCTCACGCGATGGCTAGCGGTAGACGTGTCAGCTCTTCTAGTAGCTCGTCCCTCGCGGTGTGGTCACGGAGAAGCTCTTTCCTGATTATTAACCTGGAGAAAAAATCGATCGTATCCTGACGATCTATGGCCTCTAGCTCCAGCACATCGTACTGTGTTAACGATACCGCTACCTCCATCGTGCGCGTTGTGTACAATATTATACCATTCTCGCTCTTCGGTAGATAGTCAACGATGCCCTGTGACTGTTGTGTACCACTACTTCCTCGCCGATGTGGCGTGCCTGCCGGGCCTCCTGTCTGTTAGAGCTGCACCTATCGCACGTCTGCCCTGCAACATGGTCGTATGTTGCTTTAAAAAGCACATCAACCCCTGCGTTGCTGCATTGAAACTTGGGGATGCCTTCCAGCTTGGAGATGTACTCAGAGACCTTTGCTTTTACCACGCAGGTTATTAGCCTTTACGCGCGCGACAGCTGCCAACAACACCTCTGGTGGTGCATCAATCGATCCGGTTCGTCAAAGCCGCCTAGTGTTGTTTTCCCCATGTCATATTGTACCACACCGGCAAGATTCCCGTGGGGTTGACTGACAACAACGTCGCCTAAGCGGACGTCTGCTTCAGAACTCGGGACACCACCACCAATGCCGACCATCAAACCAAACTGAATGTTTTTGAACGTTGCTTGCATTCGAGTTGCGAAGCAGATGTTGCTGCAGTTGCGGGTACTAAGATGTGGGGGCAGAACGACAACACATTCATTGGTCAGAAGTGTTCGTACGGCACCTTACTCCTGCTACATTTAGACTAGACAGCGTGCATAGCTATAGGTCCTCCAAGTATGTACGTACTTTCTCTATTCTGTCTCTCGCGGAACTGAAATGGCCAGACACATTCAAGGAGGCAAAACTGCTATTCATTTAGTGTTTTTCATAAGTGTTCACTTGTGATGGTAGTTTGTTGGTGTTCACCTAATTCAGTTCCGCGAGGATATGCATCTTTGTACGTGACCATAAGTCTGGAGGACGCTTTGGTGACTTCTTGTTATACTTTATCCATAAATACTACACGAAATAGGTCTCTCTCAGATCAGATCCGCTCCCCAAATGGCGCTCCCTCGAGCTTAAACCCACCCGGCTGCAGCTTCTGGAACACACCCGCAGGATCGTACATCTTAGAGACAGCCTTGAGCCTAGCCAACTTCTCCTTGCCATAACTTGGGATAACATTCTGGTACGGCCCAGCATAGTTCAGGTAAATGAAGTCGTGGTACTTGCCCCGTCTCTTTGCTTCTGTCTTTGCTGTACTGATAAAGTTCTGGGCAGCTCTTTGGATATTGGTGTCTTGAGAAGCGTCTGACCAGACCAGATAGAGGAGGCTGTGCATTAATGGTCCGTCTGTGGGAGAGGGCCCGAGCGCGTTACCGCCTTTCCTGCTCATTCTTCGCATAGCGGGCACAGTGAAGACTTGAAATGTCAGTGATCCCTTGTTGGGCATTGCAGCGAAATCCTTTCGATGGCGTTCTTGGAGCCAGTTCATGAGGTCCCGATCCAGTTTGAAGGTAGACGCCCAGAATGCGTAGCGGTGACCTTTGGGCATCTGGTCAGTTATCAGGGAGGTGTCATTTGCCAAAGTCCTATTCATGGTGTCGGTATGTATCGAAGTGATATTAAGGTACTTCTTGAGGATAGCTGGGGGATTGAGCTCGTCTACAGGCTTAAGGTACTCTAGTTGGATTTGTGCGGCCGATTGGCCAGCTGCTAGAGCAAATGAAAGAATCTGTGCAGAGTTAGGGTCTTTGCTGGCGTCTTCTGCCATAGAAGCAAATGCATCGATAACAAGCGGGTAAGTAGCTTCTGGGTGAACTCGAGTTCCACCCCACATCAAGCCCTGGGGAATGGTCTCCATCTCAAATCGGGTGACAATACCGAAATTGTTCCCACCTCCACGAAGTGCCCAGTAAAGATCTGGGTGGATGGTCTGGGTGACAGTAATGAGAGCACCTGCCGCAGTGACGACTTCAAAGGAAGCAATGTTGTCGCAAGCATATCCATAGATACTTGAGTGATGACTGATACCCCCGCCGAGAACAAGGCCAAGGCCTACCTCTGACGCGCGACCCCCAATGACGGCAAGGCCGTGTTGACCAAGCTTTTCATATACCGACCCCCATCGATTTCCTGGCCCTATGAATGCGGTTTTTTGGTCGCTGGAAAGTGTGATTTCGTTCATGTCCTCCATGTTTATCGTGATGCCATCTTGAATGCTAGATGCGCCAGGGAAGGCAGTATGTCCACCGCCCTTTACGGCAAAGGGACATTGAGTAAGACGAGACATGAGTACCAAGATTGATAGATCTTGCGCTATCGATGGCTTCGCTACACAAGCCGGATCCACGAAAGCTGCTTGAACAGACCAGTATCCACTGGTGAATGCATCGTACGCGGGTGATCCGCTGGTGAGAAGCTTGTTTCCGAAGATGGTTTTAAGGGCAACACACTTTCCCGAGAATCAGAAAATTCCCTTGAAGGATAGCAGTGTAACTTACAGCCGCCGTGCATCCGGTTGAGACAGCACGTTTTTCACTCAGGCCAGCCAGGGCAGGAATAGTGGAGACATTGACGCCGTTGTTAGCCAGAGCCTCAACAACGTTGAAGTCCGAGGACTCAAAAACGTCTTGTGCAGAAGCAATGGCAGAAAAAGCCCAAAGAAAAGCAACTAAAGAGGCCTTCATACCGTGCGTTGCTGTGTCTTGCAATTAGCTTGGTAAGGAGAGTGCGTCTAAAGCCGGAGAGATGCCTCAAGTGAGAGTTATGGCACTCAATGGTCACTTATAAGAGACGGTGAGTATCCCCGAGCGTAGCTGCGTTAAGAAATCGACATTTCGCTCTGCACATAATGTCTGGAAATGAAGCGAAGTATCGCATCTAGCTGCAGGGTGCAATTGAACTGACCGCCGGCTACATGTGCAAGAGCTAGATAGTGTACAGGGTAACAGGGGTATATTTTCCCAACCGAGGATGATGTTGACCCGAAGTGGCGACTCACTAAAATAGCCTTAAGCAATAGGCATACGGAATATCTCTCTCTTCAGGACGTCATCATTCTTGTTACTAGGTACGAGTCGATAGTGCACATTGTAGGTCGATGAAATGGTTTCAAATCTCGCCACAACACCATCCTTGGTTGGGAAAACACACCCTAGTTACTGTGTATGCAAACAATAAAAGTGTTGTAGCGACTATTCTCAATCCACCACTCATTAGTAGCCGAGAGTTCTTTGCTCGCTGCTGTGTCACAGACTGTGCCGCCTTGGCTGCAAGATGTAGTGGCACGATAGGAAACTGATGGTTGCATTAGGATTTCGGGGTTAATCTCGATAGGATTCAGATGCAGGTATGCGCAGTCTTTACCCTCAGATTACGTCTTGGCTCGAGCCGAGAGTCCGCTTTTGCATCTGATGGAGCCCTTGATGTGAAGAAACGGCAGCAACCCACCAATATGCCAAATACAAGCTGGTTCGCAGGGTATTAGGGATCATCCACTACGTACTTACGCCTCATAAGTCCCGTTTTGTCCCGGACCTACGCCGTCGAAGAAGGGCACTCTATGTTCTGCATGGGTCCTAACCAATAGCATAGTCGGCAGAGCTTTCCAGCCAATGTTGAGGGAAGAGGTTGGCCGTTGGGCGCACGCGAAGCGGACGCTAAACCCGTGCCGCCAACATGCATGTGCCGCTTGGACCGAGACCCCTCATCTTTCTCAAGATTCTCTGTGAAGGGATTGCTCTATTTGAGCCCCAAGCCCGCCCTGTCCTCGTGCGGGAAGTTCGTATCGCCAAGATGTGGCAAATTCTCTCTTGATGAAGAGGATACTGAGAAGCAACAGTAATCAGTACAACAAATGTTGCGAGAAACGATCCACCAACAGAAACCACATTGTTTTCCACAATCTCGTGATCAATCATCAATTCTAACCAGAAGTCACCAGATAGCCTCTAATTCCTACAAACTTGCTGAAGCGAGTGATCATTCAAGCATGCAGTTAAAGTACACCCCGATCTGTCGTGTAGGATATCCCAAGGCAACCACTGATCTCAAATCACACATTTCACAGAGGCATATCCAGGGTACCAAACATCGATCTTCCCTGCAAATCTTCTCAAAATGACGATATCCACTGTTGGAGGGGGGGGGGGGCTGCATTCATACGCTCGGCACAGTAAATTGAGCGCTCCATCCCATCCCCTTCGCAACATCAACCGACTAGGTCTCGACAACTATGACGATTTACGTCTACGCCGCAAAGGCAAGCGATAGTAACGCATCCCCATTACCTGGATAAGCCGAACATGCAGGAAAGTACAACGACCGCCATCTATTTACCTTGCTATCATGTTGCTTTGCCTCTCTCCCTCTCCCCCCCTTTCCTTCCCTTTCCCCCCCGTTTCTGAACTTTTTTTTCTTCTCTTTCTTCTTTAGTTGCGATAGTCTCGTTTCCAGTCAATCTAACCAGAATATGTCGACGCGCACCAACGGTTTCGCCCAGGGCACAGTGCTCAAAGTCGCTTACTCGATGCTCGGTCTCACAAGCTCCGTCGTCCTCGCCAGAATAGGTCTCAATATTGCCAAACCCAAACGGATTACGGCGTCCGACTACTTTTGTTTTTGCCAGCTTCGCTTTCTACGTTGCAAAGTGCACGCTGTATATTGCTGTGTCGCCGTATATGCAGAGGGTGTATGCTGTTGTGAATGGAGAGATTGCGCCGTACCCGGAGTTGGCACATGATGCGGCTGTTATGACGAAGATGGTATTTGCTGCTTTCAACTTGTTTTGGGGGGTGTTGTGGGCGGTCAAGTGCTCGCTGTTGCTGCTTTATCGGAGATTGTTGGTCGGGTTGTCCAGGGGTTATACTGTTGTGTGGTGGGGCATCGTTGGCATTTGTGTACTTGTAAGTAATTACCAGAACGTTGTGTTAACTGTCAACTCATTTTGGTTGTAGACCTTCTTTGGAAACTACCACTTCTACTTCAAATCGTGTGGCACTCCATCTGGTTTTTGGACGGGAGGTTGTGTGAGTCTACTCGTCGTCGATCTTGAGAATGTCAACTAATGCTTTCTTGCTACTATAGGGCGGGAAAGCTCGGCATAATGCTCAACTCTTCAGCCTGTATTTTTCTTTTGTTGCAGATACGTCTACGAATTTAATGAGTACGTATTCCTACAATACCAGATATGGCATGGATTGCTAACTCACGACTCCCACAGTCATGGCTCTTCCAATATGGCTCACGTGGAGCCTTCAGATGCCACGTAGGAAAAAGATATCAATGCTATGCTTGTTCGGAACAGGTTTTGTCTGCATACTATTCGCGTGTCTTCGTGTTGCTCAGGTAGCCGTGAACGCATCCAAGCCTGAAGCGATGGGCGCACCACTTGATCCCACATGGCTTGCTATTTGGGGCATGGTGGAATGTTCAATCGGTAGGTTGAGTTCTTGTCTGTATGCGTTCCAACGCTCATGTCACCACAGCCGTCATCATTGGGTGTTGTCCCGCATTCGCAGTCTTAACAAATTCAGGCCATACCAAGACCTCCTATGACTCCCATGGCTATCGAAGACAAGCAGAAAGCGATACAAATAATAACCACGGTAGCAGGATAGAACTAGGAACCATCGGAAGCAGAGCGACGCGCGATATAACCAAGGCGGTCGGGCTGAATACTATAGACTTGCACTGGTTATGTGCCCAAAACAGTCAGGAGGAATTGAGAGTCAAACACGGTAGTAGTATCATGGTTTCAACCACTGTTACGCAAGAATCTGTGGATAAGTCCGAGATATGTTGAGATGAGCTTATGTACCCGATATTCCATAGCGAGAATGAACAGTGCAAGAAATACCATTTGTCTATTCGATTTTATCTTGGCTTTTCCCCCCTCATAGCGAGGCAATGGATCATCTTCTGTCTGTGTTTTGAAAGAGCGCACAGGGAAGAAGTTGTCGTTGTTACACGCTAGTAGTCTGTGCCTAACATGAGCACAATGTCCTCCTGCATGAACGTCAAGATTGAGAGTGAACATAGCTCAATGCATACCCCGCAGACCCCGCGTTTTGAACTGTAATCATGGATTTAAAAAACTCAAATCACACGTCAACTGTAGCCTCCCAGCGGATCGCGATTGAACCGAGCCGCTGACAGAGGACCAGGGGTGGCGGTCCGATCAACCCGGCATGATGGTAAGTATGTCATACCCAACCATTGAGTCTTAGAATCATACATTCGACGGATTTGGAGCAGCATGTAAATTGTTAAGCGAAGCACTATTCTGTTTGCAACATGGATGGTTCGTGGTGTAAGATGAAATGGTGGAGACATGGTTTGCAGACTCTGTGTCACGTAATGGAATAGAAAACGGTTGAGAAAAAAGGCATGCGTGGCTATGTCGCACAGTGGTAACACCGCAGCCTTCAGGTAACGATGACGAAATGGCAATGGACAGTGTGGATATTCGATTCGCGATTCGCAAAGACAGCTGACGTTGTTGCTCTTGATCAGCGGCAATATTCCGATTCTGCAACAACTTATGTTTTTTTCGCACATGGATTATAGGATGACATGCTAAGGCGACGGTTTTCGCCTCTACTACGAAGTATGCACCACCGTACAGGAGTAATGCATGTTGGCATGCACGTGATTTGAATGAGGAAGCGCAAAGGGAACACGTCTCCCACCATGCAGCATGTCTTTACACCGTAGTCGCTGCTTTAACCGTGTGTATGGATACTACCAGATTAACGCTGTCTGAGGGTAAAATCTAGCGGTGTAATAGCGGCGAGAAGGGACTTGGTACTTGTTAGCAGCATAAGCAAGACCCATGGTAACCCTACTTCGCTCGATGTGAATACGAATGAGCGACATGCTAATTTTCATGGCCGAAATTGGAACGGAAAGGAAAAAAGGAGACGATTTATTGTTGATAAGGGCAGCGCTTGCCATGCTCCTCGAGTCGTTGCATTTATTGTTCTGCGCGACGGTGCTGAGCCGATGTTTGGTATCGAACCGGCTGCGAGACAGACAAAGGCCAATCAGCATCCTAGTCGTAGCTGGCGCGGCTTCGGGAGGGGTGTCCATGCCTGACTAGGTGGCTCTGCCAGTCGCATTGCTGGCCGCAAACGACACTCCCCACCGTTAAGCCCTATAGCAAAAAACTCGAGAAGGGCTAAGTAGTGGATCACACGGGTGCCAGAACGAGGCTGTCGTAGGTTTTAACTGTGGCGTCTTTTACGTGTCCGAGTCAAGCTGCTGGCCTAGGGCTGAAAATCCCAGTCATTAAGCTAAAAGCTTGTCTTACAGGGGGAAGGCATGGCGCTGAAAATAGGCTCGGCCTTTTGTTTCTGGCGATATTCCCGAGGGCTGGGTCGCGGATGCTTGCACCAGATTTGGGAGGGAGACGTTTTAAAGGGACTGGCATGAATCAGGCACAACGGTATCTGGCTGCAAAGCCGCATGGAGCCAATACAACCCTACTCCACCTCCCTTGGCGGCAAATATTGAGTGGTTTCGTGTCCGTGAAAGGCATCCGTGTTTGGAAGAGTGCAGGTGGGCGACAGACTTGGACGAGCCAAGTCGTAAAGTATGCTGGGAGCAGGCCTGGCAGAAGGCCTGGCAGAGTGCGATGTACATAAGATGAGTAGGGCTTGGCAATAGTGGTGATTGGCTCGGGCGACATCGTCGGGAAGCGACGGTACCCAAAATGGCACGATATGGGGCCGTTCATCGTTCTCGCATGTTTCGGCACTCTCTAATCTCTCTTCTCGCCCGCCGCCACCTGGCCACAGGGGCTTCAACAACACCAAGCTGCACAGCACCTAGAGTATGCGGTGCCTTGATGCAGGCCACTGTTTAAGCCACCGTATTCACGTCTTGGCAGCCCAAACCGACATGGCGTGCAGCCTGACTGGTCGTGCCAAGCGAACCTCTTAACCTCTGACAAGCTCTGCTCCAAGGCCCATAGCGGCCGCTTGTCTAGCCTCGGCGACTGTTGCCAATGCGCCTGCAATAGGTCGATGCTTTAATGGCGTTGTTGAGTTGCCGCACCACCAGCTGTGGAAGGGGAAGACGTCACCTTCTCCCCTGCATTTTGGCCTGGTACGACAGCTTATGATGGACTAAGGCAATCGTGCCGCCCCTGGAACTCGCGAAACACCATTACTGTCCTCTGCCAAAGGCCCGCCCAAGGGGCAACGTCAGCCAAGTTGTGAACATCAAGACGGCCAGGGAGAACGCCCAGGTGTGAATCACTCATCGTTTCGAGGCCATGGCGGTGATTAAACTCCCAGACGGCAGATGAGTGTAAGATGACCTCTTTTCGCAATATCACACAGGTTAGACTGCGTTTCAAACCAAACAGGTCAATACACCATAGTCTATTTTTTACCCACCATTGTGATAGCATTCTCGTTCCTGCATGCCCACCCAGCCCGTTCGACCCGCAACCCATGGAATTTGCTCCCGGAGCGAAGCCGGTAGCGCGCATTTCATGCCTGCAAACCAGGGGTCGGTAGTACGGACGTGTACTTTTTCCGCCCTCACATGCATCTAGACAAGCATCAGGTGGAGACACTAGTCTCGGCGCGAGTCGGTATTGGCACTGGCACCACACATCGGTCCAAGTCGTCGATCATCTGCCATTCATAAACTAACCGTGTCTGCACCTTGAAATGTTTACTCCCGGGTACCTTCTACCGGATATCTAATTCCTACCACACTTATTGTGGCCCACCTTCGTTTTCCACCTCCAAGTCTCTCAGTGTGTTGTCCTTGTCGACCACCACGTTCCGCTCGCTCGCTCGCTCCCATTTACACTTCCAATTCGACTATTACTTTTAATTCCATAATCAGGACAGGTCGCACTCTTCCAACATGCACTACTCTGCTGCTCTTGCGGCCGTTGTAGCCATTGCCCCCATCGTTAGTGGCCATGGAACTGGCCTTCCTAACATTGTTGGATTAGATCCAAAGGACACCAAGGCTCGTGACTTGCTTTCTGGTATCGGAGCACGATTCACTGGCGTCAACGAGATCGCCAGTGCTAAGAACAAGGTCAAGACACAAATCATCCGCCGTCAGGACGACCGTCAGTGTGGAGCTGGCATTGGCAACTGCCCTGCTGGCCAGTGCTGCTCAGAAGCCGGCTGTATGTTTTGTTCATGTTACATATCAAGACTTTTCATTGACGGATTCCAGATTGCGGAAATGATAGCGACTACTGCTTCTCTCCCGGCTGTGACTACAAGCATGGCCCGGCATGCCCAGAGAACGTCACACCAGCTGGCACCAGCACCGCCTCCATTGCCCGTACCAAGATTGGAGGTGTCCAATTTGGTGGGGACGGTATCTACAGCTGCACCAAGCCAGGAACCGTTGCTCTCACCTACGATGACGGCCCCCAGAAGGTTTTCACTAGCCACATTCTTGATGTCATGGCTTCCTACAACGCCAAGGCTACCTTTTTCATTACCGGTAACAACATCGGCAAGGGCCAAATCGACATCACCCCTGAATTCACCCAGGTCATCAAGCGCATGGACGCTGAAGGCCACCAGATCGCCTCGCACACCTGGACTCATTTGGATCTGAGCGCCATCTCCTCGCAGGATCGCCATGACCAGATGATCAAGAACGAAATGGCTCTGCGCAACATTGTTGGCAAAATCCCCACCTACATGCGCCCTCCCTACTCTAGCTGCACTGCTGAGTCTGGCTGCGAGAAAGACATGGCTGACCTTGGCTACCACGTCACCTACTTCAACTTGGACACTGTACGCACACTTCATGATGCTCTTTGGAAATAACAACTGACTTCTTCAGGACGACTACGAGCACGATGACCCTACTCTGATCCAGTACGCCAAGGACGTTTTCAAGGGCAACGTTTCCTCAGCTAAAGCCGCCAACTCCCAGTGGCTCGAGATTGGCCACGACATCCACGAGCAGACTGCCATGAACCTGACCGAGTACATGCTCTCCACTCTTACCCAGCTCGGCTACAAAGCCGTTACTGTCGGTGAATGCCTTGGCGACCCTGTCGATAACTGGTACCGCAAGGCTGGTGGTGCTAGCACCGCAAAGCCTACTTCTGCCAGCGCAAAGCCTACCTCTGCCAGTGTAAAGCCTACCTCTGCTGCTCCTACTCCCACCGGAACCAAGAAGGTGTCCACTGATGCTACCTGCGGTGGTACCAAAGGATTGTAAGAAGCACCCGTATCTATACATTCTTTATACATTTTCTAACTTTTCCCAGCACCTGCACAGGATCCACTTTCGGTAAGTGCTGCAGCTCTGCAGGTTGGTGCGGCAGCACCAACGACTACTGTGGCACTGGCTGCCAGACCGGCTTCGGTACCTGCGGTAACAGCGCCGGCTCAACCACCTTGAGCACTGCTGCTGCACCCAAGCCCACCGCCGCCGCTACTAAGGCTTCTACCGACGGAACTTGTGGTGGAACCTCGGGTTTCACTTGCACTGGTTCGACGTTTGGAAACTGCTGCTCGCAGTACGGATGGTGTGGAAGCACCGTTGCTCACTGCGGCACTGGATGCAACACTAGCTTTGGAAAGTGCACTTAAGCTAGCAATTGTCAATTTTTCGATCATCGTAGGAAGGAGATGATCTTTTGAAGCATCTAGGAAAAAGGTTATGTCGGTAGAGAAGAGACGGAGATCAGATGTACAACTCTTTTTCTGTATTAGCCCAAGGGCAATATACAAGTTCCGTTCAACGATATCACGAGGTAAAAAAAGCTAGTTTTTAACCACAATATTTTTCCTCTCGAGCAAGTGCCCCGCTACGGTTCCAGTGATTTATCTTCCCAAGTATCTCGATTTTGCTTTTACAATGAACATGTCGGATGTTTTAGATATTGCGGTGGCTGAATAGGGCTGACATTTTGCTCGCGAAAAGTGTAATAAACCACATCCATCTGCATACTCGATAGCGCGGAAGAAGCACAGAACCCACTCACCCTTCTTTTTTTTTCCTTCCATCCATCGAGATACAAAACTCCAGCCACCCATTCCTTTTCCCTCCCTCCCAAAATTGTGGAGAAACAAGCTTTCGCCCAGCCACTCCTAGCCACTCAGCCTAGTGAAACCACTGTATTCTTCCTTCCCTCGCAGCCCGCGGCATTAACATACCGACGACGACAACGACGACGACAAAGAAAAAAGAATTCTCTGGGCGACCTGGCTTGATCGCACTTCTCACCTCGTACTCGCCAAGTTAAACTTTGTCAGCAAAAAAAAAAGAAATGGAAAGCAAGAGGAACGCTAGCGGTGCGTTATTACGCGTTCGTATAGAAGCAGTGAGGTGGTTGAAGTTTATTTTTTTGGGGGGGATTACGAGCTACCTTTGCTTCTTTTGGGTGGGGATTACGCGTCGAGTTGGTGAGAGGTAGGCGTTATGCGTAGGTAATGGATGACGAGGTCGGTCTAATGCAGGGGGGTTGCGCTGGAGGGTGGTGATGGAGAATGACGTACGGTGTGGTCCGGAGCCAGTGTAGATGGGCGAGTGATGGGCTTGATCCGCTCGCATTGCCTTTAAGTTTGTACATGATGAGGTATCTTGGAAGTCACAAAGGTGCGGATGAGATGTTGGAGTGCCGGTACGGTTGTGTTTTTCATCGGTTTTCAATGTCGCTGAGCGTACCTTATTCCATTGTTCTAGCACTGGGTAGGTCTTTGTTCTAATGGCTGTGACAATATTACTATCAAGAGGCTTATTTATGGTGTCGACCCCTTGTCTCAAGATACCTTGCTTAAGCTTGTGTAGACATGTCACTCGACCATACCTGCCTCTCGAGCACGTCCCAGCATTGTTGATATACTACTGCTTGCACGGGTATACGGATTTGCTCTTACTAACATATGCGCTTGTTGCAACCCAGTAACAGTACAAAATACGATTGTACTACAGGTGTTCTGAACATTGGTGTACCAGTTATCGCGCTCTCATACTGCCATACTTCACTCAAAAAGATTTCTTTCTATACTGCATAGGCATGCAAATCTGTAAAGAGTACCGTGTAACTGCCATACTCGAACCATGTGTTCTTGAGTCAGTCCCCACATGAGTATACATCAAAAACCGACCTCAGCGTCAGGAATGGACCAAGCCCAAGCCCTTGTATGGATGTGTACTTAAGACCCGTAACATCCATATCAAATGCAAATGCATGAACAAAAAGAACAACCCGATTTTTGAGGCGAAATGTCATCGGAGAGGTGAGCTCCAGATGCCTATTCGCAACAGTTGTGCGCGAAGAATGTGGGCCCGATGGCTGCTGCACTGGCAAAAAAATATCAGCTGCCTTCCGCCAGAATTGAACTGACGACCTCGTCATTACTAGTGACGCGCTCTACCACTGAGCTAGGAAGGCTTCGATGGAGAAACTCATCTTAATCACGTTTATATACCGCTGTATGCGCAGTGTGCACTCTTGTATAAAGGGCAGCTAAGCGCGTAGGGAAGGTCCTCCCTCGGCGGGCCGCAACTCCAGCAGTAGTACCCACTTTACCTCGGGTGATGGACTTGTACTATACATCTTCGGAAGAATGGGAATATTGCATCACAACTTGGAGAGGATGAAGACAGTTCATGGGCGTGCAGTGCGAAGCTGAAGTTGTTTCTTGTGGAAGCGAATGCGTCATATGTCGCGCCTTGATTCCGTCCAGCTGGTTGGAACAAACAGGGAGCCTCCTGTTTGGAGCCGCCCCCCCTTACGTTACGGCCACGCCGTCGCGCCGCTACAGCCACGGTGGCTGGCCAACTGACTGTGTTTGCAATCAAATCTCAACACGTCGCTTGCGGAGAAGGGCGCTGAAAGGAGGGCGCTATCTCTTTCTGGGGAATGTTTCAATGCGCTGAGCTGAGATTCACCAACTGCCTCACGGCTGCGTCTCGGTTTCGTTGCGTCCTTGCCACGTCCATGGTCGCGTAGCCAAGTGCACCGACTTGTCCTGGCCAGGAAACACGCGGTACAATAGACATCGCACGAGGTGCAGCTCCACGCATATGTGGAGATGTGAATCCGGGGCCGGGTGACCATTCGGGTGTTAGGTCATTCACATGCCACCGCAATTAGCCCGCCAAGGCACCAAATTAAGAATCCGGACAATTGAGCCTCTCCCGCTGATCGCTGACCTTTCCTCCACCACCTTTTTCAACCGCGATTTTTCCCCTGCACCGCGACACACCACCACCACCATACAACACCTGCCAGGATCGCAAACCTGGCCTCGACCTTCACCATTCCCAGTATTCCAACACGACCATCTATGGGCTCTGCTTCTCCCGCCGCGACTGCCTCTCAACTTACTGCCCAGCTTACCGTAGTTGGCTCCTTCTTCCCATATAGCGCGCTGAGCTCGGGTCTAAATAAGACGGACGCTTCTTTCGCGTCCCTTGTCCGACAAGTAGGGGTGGGCGTTCCGCCGTGAACCTCTGCGGCGGGCATAGATTTTGGGCAGCCCAAGTCTGGAGTTGGATGTGCGCGATCTCCTACCCAACTGAGGACATGCACAAGGCTGACTGAAACTTGCAGAAACCCAAGTGTCCTCTAGAGAGCAAATATCTCTAAATTGTTTTACCCCTCATTACCGTCATCATGGTTTTCGCATTCGATCATGACGATGCGCAGCTCGCGGGCAAGATCCCGAACACCTCCGAGCCTGCTGTACCAAACGATGACATGTTTGCCCTGGAGGATATGGACATGAGTCCTTCAAGAGTACCCCTCCATGTTGGGACCCCGCCGATCAACATCGTCAGCCCTATGCCAAAGCGCAGCGCACAGCCCAACCCTGAGGGCAAGCAGCTAGGACCAGACAAGTTGGACTTTGAAGCGGTTATGAAGAAGGCCCAGAAGAACAAGAGAAAGAAGAAGAAGGGACCAAATGCAGGTCTGCAGGCTACCAACGTGACTCGTGGCTTTCACACGCCCGTCACATCGGGTGGAGAAGAGTCGGACTATTCCATTACCAGCACCCCGCGGTTCGGGCCTGTCCGCTCTGGTCTCCCTAGCGTCACTAGCAGTCCCGCGCTGCGACCCCAATCTACCATGGGAGGGATCAGCAGCCTCAAGGCCCAATTGGAGGCCTTGAACTTGGCCTCCAGGAGCGATTCCCCTATGAAAGACTTTTCCAACAAAGGTGTCGCCATGAGCCGGGTCGCATCGCACATGTCTAGCAACACCAGTATGTCTGGTCGAGAGAGTGATAGCGACCGCACGGAAATGGAGAGCTACGAAATTGATCTGAACGCCGAGGACTTCAGCGCCGATACGCTTTCTAAGACGTCAACTATGCTGAACAATGGGATGGCACGTAAGATGACTGCCGAGGACTTTGAGCCTTTGATGTGCCTTGGAAAAGGTAGTTATGGTACTGTGCTGCTTGTCAGGCAGCGTGAAACTGGACGTCTGTTTGCGCAGAAGCAGTTCAAAAAGGCCTCAATCACTGTTCACAAGAAGCTTATTGAGCAGACCAAGACGGAGCGCAATGTCTTGGAGAGCGTGAACCGCTATCCGTTCATTGTCAACTTCTACTATGCATTCCAGGACCAGGAGAAACTGTATCTGATCCTCGAGTATGCCCAAGGCGGCGAACTGTTCCATCATCTTGCCGCTGAGCGCATGTTCTCCGAGGACGTTGCAGCCTTCTACATGGCTGAGATGGTACTTGCCCTCGACCATCTGCACCGCACCGTCGGCGTCATCTACCGCGATCTGAAGCCTGAGAACTGCCTCTTGGACTCCGAAGGTCACCTTCTCCTCACCGATTTCGGTCTCAGCAAAGTCACTCTCGACGAAGACAACCCGTGCCGCTCTTTCCTCGGAACCGTAGAATACATGGCTCCGGAAGTCGTCCAAGGCCTCGAGTACGGCGCAGCAGTAGATTGGTGGTCCCTTGGCGCCCTCGGTTTCGACCTGCTTACTGGCTCACCCCCTTTCACGGGCAATAATAACGCCAAGATCCAGGAGAAAATCGTAAAGCAGAAGCTCTCGCTCCCTTACTACCTTAGCGCCGATGCCAAAGATCTCCTCACCCGCCTCCTGCGCAAGGACCCCAAGAAGCGCCTCGGCTTCAACATGTCCAAGGATCTCCAGACAATCAAGAAACATCGCTTCTTCCGCAAGATTGATTGGAAGAAGCTCGAGGCTAGGGAGTTGGAGCCGCCGATTCAGCCGCTGATTACGGACCCGGAGTTGGCAGAGAACTTTGCCCAGGACTTTACGGATCTGCCGCTTAGTCCTGTGTTGACCAAGAAGTTTGATGATTCACTGTTTGAGAGTCAGAACAACAACCCGTTTGGTGGGTTTAGCTTTGTGGCGAGCCAGAGTCTGTTGGATAGTGGGGAGTGGGGATACTAGACAAGAAGTGTTTGACAGTTCTCTGGAGGGCGAGCGTTTGTGTTTGCCTTGTTTGATTGTGTTTGGTAGTGACTTTTGGCTTCAAGTGACTTTTATTGGTTTTTATTGTTTCAGAGACGCGTAATAGATATGTCATGGTGCAAGGAATCCCAATAAGCAAAGTGGATTCTGAGTGAAATGTATTGTTTTTATTGCTTCATAACTGCCCAGACCAGTTCATCCCAAACTCCGCGCTCGTGTGATCGGTATCATGCGCAAGCATTCATGAATACTATAAGCTATGTAGGTATCGTCAAGAAAGAAAAGAACCTCGTGTTGTGTCTTTCAAAGAAGTCGTCTATGAGGTGGGCGCAGGAGCGGTGGCAGTCTCCTTGGGCTTCTCGCTGCCTTCTGCGGTGGTGGTCGTGGTGGTAGTGGCACCAGCCTCCCCAGCCTTCTGCTTCTTAAGGTCCGCCAAGTGCCTTGCCTCATTGTGAACGTCCATGACAGTCTTGTTGCCCTGCTCGTAGAAAGCACGGAGCTTCTGACCGGTGGGAGTTGAGGCTGCCTTGTCGAAGTAGCTGGTCAAGGTGTTGAAGGCAGCGTAGCCCTTGTTTGTGACGCCGAGCTTCTGGTCCACGACCTGAGCCTTTTGTGTAGCCTGGGTCTTCTTGTCGACGTTGTTGATGAAGTTCATGAACTTTGTGCTGTAGCCGTTCTGCTTGTCTGCGGCCAGAGCACGCTCAATGGCCTTGTCTGAAATGGCATAGCCGTGGGCGAGGTACTCAGCAACGATACGTGCGCGGGGCTTCTGTTCCTGCTCAATGTGGTGGTCGCCATCCTTGGCCTCTTCGGCTGAGGCGGACTTCTCTCCGGCAAGCTCGTCGATGCTCTTAGCAGCAGTAACATGCACAGAGTTGGGTCCAAGCTGAGTGTTGTCGAGGAGAAGGGCGGTCTTTGCAGCGGCGGCCTTCTCAAAGGTGACGGAGGCGGACTGGGCGTCGTCGCCAGTAGGCTTTACACTTATGGATTGAATCTTTCCGCAGAAACTGAAGAAGCTCTTAATCTCCTCCTCGCTCGTCTTCATGGAAATGTTTTCGACGTTGACGGTGGCAGCCATGATGGTGGATGTGTATTGTAGTTTGAAAGGAGTTAGATTGTAGTGGATTGTAAGTACGTAGAAACAAGTACGTCAGTGTAGAGTGTATGGCAGGAGACACGTATGGCCAGGGGTATTTGTAGCAGTGGTGAGGGGTGCGGAAACCAGCTCAGAGAGGGGCGCAGCCTGACGACGCAAGGGTGCGATGACGCAGGTGGGGCGGTGCTAGTGGCGTATAGACGGCATACTACGAGCACGAGCGCGAGCGCGAACATTCACGAAACGCCACCTTGGCTATACTGTCTTTCATGTGAAACTGCACTGCCACATATGCAATTGCCTAGGGAATAGATGTGTAGATTAAGTAAGTCGTAGCTAGTCTATAATGGAGTATGATCATCTTTTACGCGGTAGACGCTTGTATTCGCCCGGGTTTATTGATACCGAGTGGGTAAGCATAGAAGCACCGAGATCAAAGTGCGGCATTTGAAGAATTATGATATTTGGTGATGCAGATGTACTCCGTGGATTATGCAAAAGTCTCAGAAATTACAAGCAAGAACATACACATGTGGGTTGATCAGGGGTGGAATAATCCACCGCGAAGCTTCATCGCTCCACCAAACCCCGGCTTAAGCTAACGTCATAGCTCCGTAGTCCCGTAGCAGTTTGCGTGAGCGCCACCCGTGAGCTTTAGGCTCTGAGGAACCTTTCTCTACCCAATTGATACCAACAATGGCCTCTAGGCTAATTAACCAGTGTCCGCGGGCAGCGCAGTCGGGCATCCGCCGCGCGCAAAATCTTGCGCCAACTGTATCGCGGCTCCCACAGCGTCGCTGCATCTCCGCCTATGGCTATGAACAAGCAAAAGCCCTCACCTTCTCCGAGTATGGAGAGCCTCCTGCCGTGCTGTCTCTTCACAGCCACTCCATCTCGCCGCCTCATAGCAATCTCATGACCCTACGATTTCTCGCATCGCCCATAAACCCCGCCGATATCAACCAGATCCAAGGTGTCTACCCGTCGAAGCCCAGGTTTACAACCGACCTAAGCACCCCGAAACCAATTGCTGTTGCCGGAAATGAGGGAGTAGCTGAGATCATTGCGCTGGGTGAAGGCGTAAAGAAGGAAGGCTTTAAGAAAGGCGACTGGGTATTCATGAAAGGACCTGGCTTCGGAACATGGCGCACACACGCAAGCGCCACAACCAACGACGTAGTAAAGCTCGACGAGCAGATGCGCGAAGGAATCACAGCAATCCAGGCCGGCACTGTATCTATCAATCCATGCACGGCCTACCGGATGCTCCGCGACTTCACCACCCTCTCGGAAGGCGACTGGTTCATACAGAACGGGGCAAACTCTGGCGTTGGTCGCGCAGCCATCCAGCTAGGCAAGAAGTGGGGCTACAAGAGCATTAACGTAATTCGTAGCCGCGACGACAAGAGCAAGGAGGACGCCATGAAGAAGGAACTGCAAGACCTCGGCGCAGACATTGTCATTACAGATGCAGAATTGCAATCGCAAAGCATCAAGGATCAGGCCAAAGAATGGACAAACGGGGGTCGCGCACCCATCCGTCTGGCGCTCAACTGTGTAAATGGCAAGGCAGCGACAGCAATGGCCAAGCTCCTTTCTTCATCCGCACACTTTGTCACCTATGGTGCCATGTCCAAGCAGCCACTGACTATCCCTGCATCGATGCTCATCTTCAAAGACATTCACTTCCATGGATTCTGGGTCAGCAGGTGGGCAGAGAAGCATCCAGAGGAGAAGCAGAAGACTGTTGCTGATGTGTTGGACATGACGCGAAAGGGCGAGTTCAAAGACATGCCTGTTGACGAGATCAAGTGGGAGTGGGAGACCAAGGGAGAGGAACTCATCGCCAAGGTCAAAGATACACTTGAGGGATACAGAAGTGGCAAAGGAATTTTCGTCTTTGGTAAGACATAGACTGTATAGCCTTTGTATATAGAAATTAAGTTTGTTATCTTCTGCCCAGCTTTCTCTACTGCAAGAATACTCTTGACCCATTATTCGGTAGCGGTGCTCTATACAGGACAAACGGTCTTTCCCTGCGATCTGTTCCTGGGTAAAACGACGAGCTAAACGCAAGTTGGTTATCTGTAAAGTAGAGATACCCATCGCTTCCAACAGACACTGTATCCATGTTAGCATCAACGCACCCAGAAGAGAGGGAAAAAAATAAGAGAATAGGAAAGAATGGGAAAAAAAAGGGAAAAGAAACTCACTAGTATCCACCCAACTAATCCTCGGATCCCTCACAAACCCCGTCACGGACGCATTCTGTGGATTATAAAACCCAACCTCATTCTGCTCCATATTCCCCACATAAACAAACCCATTCGTATCCGTCTCAAACCCATCACTCACGCCCCTCTCCCCTTTTCTCTGCACCGCCGCCTGCGCCCTCAACTCGGCACTGCTATCGCCCCTATCCCGCAGACGCTCCGTAGCGATACTATACAGCGACCTGCCGCCCACAGGCCCGAAATATAAATCCTCGCCTGACGCGGACAAGGCGATGCCGTCGCTGCCGAGGGGCACGGTGGTAAGAGGAAGCCCCGGGCCGGGTATGTAGTATATAGGTTGGCCCCAGATGAACGGGACGAAACCGCGCTCGGCACGCACCTCTGCGATGCCGTCAAGCCTGCGCCACGAGTCTCCAGATCCGAGGTCCACGACGACGATGCCGTTGCGGCCTTCGCTGGAGGAATCGGTAATGTACGCTACGCCCTTTCCGGTGCTACCGCTTAGACTGGGGCGCAGGTCGAAGCGGACGTCGTTGAGGTAGGAAGTCGGGTATGCGACGGTGGGGGGGAAGATGATGGTTTGGAGGATGCTGTTGCTGGAGATGTCGACGGCGATAAGTTTGGGGCCGCCGGGGGAGGCGGGGACGAGGGTCCCGTCTGGGGTGAGGGCGCGGCCGGTGTCGAGAATCCAGAGGCGGTCTTGGGCGTCGAGGACTACGCTTTGGACGCCGATGAGGTGGTTGGGGTAGTTTGTGCCGACGGGCGGGGTGACGGTGTAGTTGATTGCTCCTTCGGGTGGGTTGTTGATTTCTACGCTTGGATAGGGGATTTCAGTTCCATTGGCTAGGATTTCAGCTACGGCGTGCTTGTTGTTGCTGCCCGTGTTGGTGTTGTTAGGGTCCAGACCGGAAGGGTAGTTTGAGAATTTACGGCCAGTTTTGGAGACGGTGATGCCTAGAGGAATGTCAAGTTTGAGATCAGTTTGATGAGTAGGCTATCGGGCAAAAGTACCAGTTGGCCATTGATCATTGTAGAGGTGCACGATTTCGAGTGGTGGGCCTGCGACGCCAGGATCAGAGCGGATTCGCTGTGCGCTCGACAGTACAGGGAGCAAGGTGCTCAATGTCGCTACAATTGAACTCGCCAACATCTTGAGTCGAATAGTCTGTATAGATACATGGTTGTATCGTGTCTGCCATCGTCAACTTATACATCTCTACATCGAGCACGCGTAAATTACGAAAATGACCTCAGATGACACGACTAGGCAGTACAATAATCTCCACGTCATGTACGTGTCACGCACTTGAAAAAAAAACAAGGGTGACGGTCGATCTAGCTCTGCATTTGAGGTTATATCCAAGAGTAGCTACCTAATTACGGTTTAGACTTCACAACAGTTCACCCCGCTTTTGTGATGCAATGTGACATTGGCGGTACGGTGCGGACGGAGCTAGACTGGGGTACCTGTTCTTGGACCAAAAGCAAGAAGGTTCGTGTTTTTGATGTCGTAGGGATTTGTATAATATTACAATCGACCATGACTATCCTTGTTTTTAAGTCGGATGGAATGTAGTCTTGGACAACGCAGCAGTTGGAGGGACGCTGAAACTTTGCTTGTAGCTGTCGTTTGGTCAAGGCTTTCATCCAACCCAACTCTTGACAACCTCTTTTAAAGAGGTGCTACCATCTGTCCCAACCCAGGTGCGCGATTGTTCCGAATCCTCAGATTCCTCTGGTGTATCTGCAGCAAACTTTGCAATCTTGAGCTTTCCGTCATTGAAATCAACTTTGATATCCTTTGATGATGCAACACCTTTCTTCGCGTCCTTTGTCCGAATCGAGAGTCGCGCATCTTGACTTCTGGTCTGCGCGCGTGAAGGGTAGTCATTCTTGAGTAATCGATGAGCAACGTGGAGCGAAAGGATCCAGTCCAAATACGACTTGAGTTCCTCGACAGTAGCAAACTTCTGCTGCTGGAACAATCCAAGATCGGAGCTTAGCGTAGACGGAAGACTTAGACGGTGTTCGGTGCCGAACGTGGGTTGGCCAATGATGGTGCGTGTAATGATACTTAGGGTCTCCGACTGTGCGCCGCTTGAAGTAGGGAGGGTCAAAGTAGCAGTTCCGCCAAACGGCTTCATGAAAATCTCAAAGAGCTGATCAGTAGCTGATATGCCTTTCCTGGATGATGCTTCTAAGCTTCCGACAAGAGTTGCCCAAGAATTCTCACGTGTCGTTTCCAAAGTTACGTCCAGACCAGCGCTATGGAGAGTCTTCGCGACGGATCCAAGATAGGCGTGAAGCGAATCCACGCCCTCAATGTGATAAAGGACTGCAAGGAGTGTACGGAGCAATGGCGGTGGTTGTTTTTCACGTGGTTTTCCTGTTAATGGAGGCGGGAGCTGTGATCTCCGATAGAGACGCATGCTATGCTCGTGAGCCAGCAAAAGGCGGAGTGATTCGGCAATATTCTTAGCCAGCCAGTCGTACTCGCGAGATTGGCTGCTCGGTATAGGATCGTCTCGGGGTACGCAATCGATAAGCAGCTTGCGGTTTTGCGACAGGCTGCCCGTTTGAGGCGCATCGACATAAATGACAGAGTCTCGGAATTCGACCCCGTATGCCAACAACTGTCGCGTCTCCAAGCTCATCTCGTAATATAGCTCTTCTTCGAACAATGAATCTCGTGCCAATTGAATGGACTTCTCCAGTGACTGATTGGCGAGCTCGGTGTCAATTGAAATTTGAGATGTTCCAGTGATCTTTCCATCGACGCTGATTCGGACGCGGAGTATCTTTGGTTTTAGGGCAAGAGCCGGATCCAGAATAATGCTGCCATCCTTGTCCATTTGCAGAGGGGCGAAACCACGGGCTTTAAAGTGATCACTCGCTAAATGTTCTGTCAGCTCTGGTATGTCTCCGTTCAATGGGCTGGTCCTACCTTCTGGAAGTCCATAGCGCACTGCAAAAGGCGCGTGACGTACGTTTTGGCGCAGACGCTGAATAGGCCAGCCCTTGTCTGAGACGGACACAATCTGGTGCCAGTACTTTGTTTCTCGTCGTATTTCCTTCTCCAAGTGTTTTGCTGCCTTGAGGATTTCATCTACTGACGAGTCGAGCGCGTCCATACGTGCGCCTTGTGCCACAACCTCTTGTCTTGCCTCGACATCCTGCAACCTTTGCTGCTCTTCGGGCTTGCGGATGCGGTGTTCATGATTCTCCCGACTCATTCCAAACGACCCGAGAGGGATGCCCTGATTCAGACCCTGCTCGCGAAAGGTTGGGCTGAAGAAGTTGAGGCTGCGCTTATTCGGGTCTTGCGACAGGACGAGGGAGACGAGGTCGAGCGCATTGGTAGCAGCAAACTTGGCCCACCTGTTTCTTGTCAAACGTCGCGTCGTCGGCGTGGATATGTGGGTGATACGTACTCCAAGTGGCTGTACATTTCCTGGCCTGCTTTGAACACCTTTTCTGCTTGCTCTTGGCGGGAGGGCGCATCCGTATCCTTGTCCTTGTCCTCCTGCTTGGTTGTGTCGTCGGCATCGTCGGGCACGTGTTTTCCCGCGTCAATGTCTTGCTGCAGCGACTGTTCGGTGATGTTGCGCAAATGGCCCCGTTCGCTTGCGAGCTGCTCAATCTTGATCAATAGGTCTTCCTGAGTCAGCTCTTCTTTTTCGGTAGCTGGCCATGGCCGCAGCGTGACATTGTTCAGTGAATCCATGGCGACGGCAAGACTAGCAGCGGCAGAGGGGATTGTAGAAGGTGAGTTGCAGTGGTTTGTTCCGGCGCGGTGGGCCCTTGCATAAAGGTCGGAGCTCTCAGTAGCGGCCGCTGGTAGATCCCCCGCTTATCGATTGTCGGCTTGCGTTGCACATGGAGCCACAGGTTCCTGGCGCTGCGTCCATTGTTTGGTGCAGAGAGGCGACTGATGGTCAAACCAGTGATAGCGGTCATACATCGAACAACCTCTTGTTGTAGTGCATGTAGTAGTTACTTTGTGCGGGGATACCACAGGTCACCTGTGCATGGTCCCTTCCCTCTCCAGCCACTAGCGGCGGACTCCGATAAGCTTGGACATACAGCCTCAACCATACGGACAGCTCATACCTTATTGCTTCTTCTCCCATCTTCCTCTCCTTTCCTCCCCTCTCACTGACTGAATTGCTGCCAAAATGACGACAAGATATCGTGTAGAATGTAAGTGCTGACGCTTTTTGCCCTATGGCTACTTGTGCAAGCAACCAGTATGCTGACACGATGCTCTCTGTCTTGTAGATGCTCTCAAGGTGTGTGTAACGTGATGAATTGAACATTCAGCTGTACACCGCTAATACGTCTGAAGACTCATCGAAGAGATCAGCTTGTGAGAATCACTTACTTTCTGTTCCCTGCTTTGGCTAACCGTGGTAACAGATTGAATGGATCAAGGTAACACCCATTGTGCCTGTAAAGTCATATTGGCAAGTTTCTCATAGCTTTACAGGGTCTGTTGGCTGTTCCTTTTGTGTTGCACTCGCATCCTACAGCCGTGTTTGAACCCAATGGCGAATCGGTCGAACAGCAGGCCAACATTGCCCAGCGGCGGTATGCCGAGATTATGCGCGATGTAGAAGAGATAATCAACGATCACAGTGAGTAATTGAAGCACAGAGATTGCCTCAAGCATAAGCCAGACTGGCCTGTATTGACTCGGTACAGTTCAACACCAGAAAGATGGAAAGCCAGACCGGTCAAAGCTGAAGCTGCTGGTACCGTCCGTAGCAAACTTTTTCACACCACTAGCACTGCATGATGCATTCATATGGCAGGACCAGCGGCGTTTCATTAGCCACCGGCGTTTTGTGCCCCCTTCTTTCAATGACGTTCGTCTGGTTCTCAATACAGCTCAGGTAATGAGTCTGGTCCGCAATGGCCCATTAGAACTCGTGACTTTCGACGGAGATGTGACGCTTTATGACGACGGAAAGAATCTTGAGCCCGACAATCCAATTATCCCAAAGATACTGGGACTGATGCGGCGTGGATCTAAGATTGGCATTGTCACGGCTGCTGGATACACCGAGGCAAAGCCATACTACGAAAGACTTCACGGCCTGCTCGATGCTATCCAGGCCTCTGATCTGCCTCGAGAGGCTCGGCAGAACCTGCTCATCATGGGAGGCGAGAGCAACTTTTGTTTCAAGTTTGACGAAAACAGCCCAGTGCTGCTGCGGCTGGTACCGCGAGCAGAGTGGCTGCTGGAAGAGATGCTGCTGTGGCACGAGACGGACATCAAGGACCTCCTGGACTTGGCAGAGGCCTCGCTAAGGGACACGATTCGGAACTTCCGGATGGAGGCCAATGTAGTGCGCAAGGAGAGGGCAGTGGGCATTGTGCCCAAGCCTGGATACAAGTTTTGCCGTGAGACGCTAGAAGAGACAGTGTTGATTATTCAAAAGATTTTGGTATGTGCGTCGGGGACGGGGACCGTGGGCTGTGCTGACACTAGTAGGAAATTTCTGAGGTTGGCCAACGGCTGCCGTTTTGCGCGTTCAATGGTGAGTTGCAAGGCGCGACCCTGGGCAATATGAGGTCAAGATATATGTGTACTGACACGAAAGCAGGCGGAAACGACGTGTTTGTTGACATTGGGGACAAATCATGGGGAGTGCTGGCGTGCCAGCGTATCTTTGGGGGAATTGCAGGCAGCAAGACACTGCATGTGGGCGACCAGTTTCTTAGTGCGGGAGCGAATGATTTCAAGGCGCGGTTGGCGTGCACTACAGCATGGATTGCCAACCCGCTGGAAACGTGCCAGCTGCTGGATGAGATTGCGGAGCTGGACGAGATTCACCAGCGCAAGACGCGGTGAAGGGGGGGTATGAGCGAGTTGTGTGTGTGTGTGTGTAGTATGTATGTATGTAGTACATATGTATGTATGGATGTGTGCATGTATGGATACGGAAACACCGAAGAAGGCGTGGAAGGGACGGCAGGGCGATTACATCAGCATGCCGGGAGCCGGCCAATCAGGGGTAGGGCGAAGAAATGGACATGTCGGCGGAAGACGGTGCTGTACTTGGGTTGGACGGGCGACTGTCAACAAACCAGCGTATTACCAGACATGGGCTGGGGTTGGAGACGCAGCCGTGTAGTATGAGTATGGATGGTTGTATGGATGTCGACGTCGTGATGCGTGGACGGGTGTGGGCGAGGGCGGCGCTGAGTGGCTGGTGGGATGGGGCCGGGCAGCCACGGCATGCCAGGTACGCAGGCTTGGGCTGCATATCCTCTGCCGGCGCGGGTTTTTTATGCATGTGCCCATCCATGTACATGTACGTAGTCTGTGGACAGCAACCGCCCATCTTAGAATGCTATGTACACACACTCAACCGGCTGTGTTTCCATGTCGTCGCCGTTGAGAATTGCGCACTTGGGCCGGCCGCGCACACGCATGGGCGCCTTGTCCACACAAGCAAGCCATCGCCCACTACCCTTCGCCTCGCCTCGCCGCGCCGCGCCGCGCCTCGCCTTGCCTTGCTTTGCCGCATTCGCTCGCTCGCTCGCTCGGTTGCGTGCGTGCGTGTCTTGCGTCTTGCGTATTCCGTCGTGTGCACCTTATGCCAACGCCCCCGGTCCCTGCTACCCACTTCTCGAGCCCCGGCCGTGGAGACCCCCGTCACGTTCCTCCGCTTCATCAGCCCGACGCACCTCCTGAAGCTTCCACCCACCTGCGGCCTCTTGCTCATAGTACTTGTTGCTATTCACCCGCCGCTGCCACGCCAACCACAGCATCTCCACTGCCGCCCTAGCAGACTCTCTCTGCCTTCCAACCTCACCCCAACACCACTCCCGCCCGGTTCACGCGCCTGCCTCTGCCTGCCATGTCGTCGACAAAGTTCCAGTACAAGCCATTGACGCTGACGCCCATCAACTTTTCCCTCACAGAGGGCACCTCGATACCCGCGCCGCTCGACAGTCCTCCCGAGTCGCCTCGCCCTCCCACACCCGGCAAGGGTCCGCTCTCCTCCCATCCCACCCCCAAGTCGCCCGCCTCGCCGCCCCAGAGAGAGTCGCCTCCTCCAGAAAAGCCGTCAGACAACTCGGCTTTCGATTCATACCCGCGAGAGAGCCGCACCAGCGATGGAGCAAGCACCATGTCCCCCACGAGTCCCTCGAGCAAACGTCCTACGTCTGTGCGCAAGTTTCTCGGCATCCGCACCCTCTCCTCTTCCGACAGCCTCAAGTCTGACCGGCCGGGCTCTCCCGCGACCATCACTAGCCAGGCGCCCAGTCTGAACAGGAGGAAGAGTGGCAGCTGGTTCGGCAAGAGGAAAACTTTCATCGCCGGCCCCGTCCCAGAGGGCCACGTCGACTCGCTCACCTACGCAAACGCTCGCACTGTCTCGCAGCCCCAGCCTGTCCGAGCTCCCGAACAAAAGGGCCCTCCAGCCCCGGCTCTGCCTGGTCTGAGCTCTTTTGGCCTCAATGAAGACGCCCTAAGTCTGAGCGCCGACGATCTATTCAAGGACATTGGGAAGCACGAAGAACCTGTCCAGTCCAAGCACAGCAACTCCAACTCCGACAACAAATCAAAGTCGACACGATGGGAGCTATAAAAACAAGAATCCTATTAATAACAACGCATACTCACATACACCACTGGTGGTACGAGATATGCAACACACCAAAGGGGACGAGGAGGAGGAGGACATTCATGTTCATGACAGCATCTTCTAACGGCATCTCACACTTCTTCCTAACGTCCTTTACTTTTTTCCTCTGTTTTTTTGTTTATCACATATACACCCTTTTTTTCCTTTCATGACACCAGAAGCCGCAGGTTTGGAAGTTTTTTTGTTTCTTCTTTGATTCAGGAAAAACTTGTGCCATCAGTCTCCTTGCTCTTGTCTATTCTCCTTTTTTTAACCATTATTACCCCCATTTACATTGTGTGCCGATACTACGCATACAATGCATTTTACAACCAAACGATACCCCCCAGTCGAAGAACCAGTATGGTAATGTGGAGAGAGAGAGAGAAAAGGCACGCAGAGCGAAGCAAACTTTGTTTGGGCCCGAGAGGCTGAAGGGAAAGAGGGCGATGAAGATGAAGAAGGAATATACCTTTATTGACGACTGGGAGGAACAAAGTTACTTTATTCCATACCAATACTATTCTCCACGCCGACCCCGCTTGGCTTTATTTTTTTATCCATCTCTTTTTCTTCTTGCTTCGGAAATACAAACCTCACTTAGTCTGCTCCAGTATGATTGTCCAGATGGAGAACCATTCATCTCGGCTATCATCGTATCACTTCCTTTCCTTTTCCTTTTTCAAATAATCAACCCAGATCAGCTCCACCAGAAACAAAGTTTCCAAAAAAGGAATTATTGCTTTTTCTACCCCTCCACCCACTACTCCCTCCCGCACCCGCAAACGGTCCGCTAGCAGCCCAGCACCCTAATCATTCCTTTTTTTTCCTCCCTTTCCAATTTATCCGAACCTTACTCGATCACTTCCGTCCACAATATCCGATAGTAAGCAAACCTCTAGTTCTCCCCTCCTTCCCTCTTCCCATTACTTAATTTCTTTCTTTCTTTTTTCCCCTGATTCTCCCTCCCCATCTTTCCCTTCGCACCCCCCCGCAGCGATCAGCAGAAAAACCTTATCCGGCCCAAATTTGACTGAATAGGGTTTTGTTGTTTACTCGCTGCGTTCTGCGGCGTGGAGTGTATTCGCGTGGGCACGGACTAAAAGCGCTAATTAGTCCTTTTCTCTCCCTCTCTCTCTCTCACACACACACCGCTGTATAAACTCAGACTTGGCAACTCATGAACCTGGTAGATGAGATAACGGGTATTGCCGTCTTGTTACTTTGAAACGCGTTATCGCGGTTTTTCTTCCTCTTCTTCTTTTAGATATCTAGGTAGAGAGTATTTGGTTGATGATGGACTCAAGTCGGGATTTCGCAATACAAATGAATACTTACTTATACCATTCACTCCTGGAATCAATCAAACCTCGTCCTTGTCGAGTAACACATGGATTTTTTTAGAAAAATAAATAAATAAAAATTAATCAAGAAATTGAACAAAACAACTTTCCTCCAGAAGCATATCTCTCTCTCATAACCATGCCTGAACATAAATCAAAGGTTAATTCTTCCTACGCTAGCCCCAATTCGGCAATGACAACCGTATGTACATAGTACATCTTGATTCAAACTTCGAAAGAAAAGAAAAAGAAAATTCACCAAAAATCAATCAAACTTGAGCATAGTAAAAAAGAACACAGCACCAAGTGCAAAAAACGACGGAATACAATCAAGAAGATGCCCACTCGCGGAATCGAACCGCGGATCTTCGCATTTCATATAGTATGATACGAGTGCGACGCTGTACCACTAAGCCAAGCGGGCGTGTTCTGTTGATGGCAAATTTCGGATGTAACATAAATATTACTCCAGCAGTTAGGATGGAAAGAGCTGGACGGAATGAAAAAAAATGCTGACAACACGGGAGATAGCATGGCTGATGCGGTGGGGCGCGGGAGGGGGGCGCTGAGCATGACCCCGCAATTGTTTTGGTACCGAGGAGTTGGCGGCCTTGCGTGGGTATGCAAAGGGGGAAGGGGGGGAGCACAACTTGGGTTTGGAGGGAATTGTGATGCAAAGGAATGAGTATGCAGAACAACAAGTATACGCGGCAAGAATAGCATTATTGGAATAACCCTCTTGCTTCGATAAGGACTTGTGTTGAAAGATGTATCCCAATACCATGCTCCAAAAAAACCATCAAGGCACTGCAGTTTCACAACACCAAAGATATCCACAAGTATTCTAAGCATACAAACACGTCAATGGCATTGTATCCTACAGGAGAATAAAGAGTGCAAACGAGATACATAATCGCCAGATATGCACAGCGCCTATGCCGATACTTTTTGTGTCTTGCCACCAATCAACGCCAGAATATTACTGAAAAGGCCCTGTGGAGGCGGGGGCACGGAGCCATCATGCAGCACATTTTGTAGGTCCTGCATGTTAAACACATGTTCGTCTTGACCAATGTCCTGAGTGAGATCTTCCGACACCAAAAGGTTGGCGAGAGGTCGCTCAGACTCATCATCTTCCATGTCAACCTCATCTGGATGGGTGATACGGTGCGCCTCGAGCTGCTCTTCAGGTGGTGGGGTGAGGAGTTGCAGAGGACCAGCACTTGGGCTGATCGTCTTGAGGCAAGAGCGTGAGTCGAGGACAATGTAGCCACTCTCGCTTCTTCGAGATGCAAGAGCTAGGTTCATAGGCGACAGGGTCTCCCTCCACAGTGCTTTGTGATGCTCCGGGCTGTAGATCAAGACCTTAGATGACGCCTTTTTGATCTTGGAGCCATGTAACTCGCTCTTTTCCAGTCGAGGTAGTGCTACAGCAAACGTAGCATCCGTCTCATTCGTAGCAAGTCGAACCAGTGGCACGCGCTCCAGGCGGTCAAGGCCAGGGGTCTCGATGGAGACGCTGTATACAAGCTGGTCGGCGACCATATCCCAGACGGTAATGACATCTGCGACTACTACCAAGTACTGTCCGACGAATCCAAGACCGGACAAGGCAGTCACATCGATCTCTGTCAACGATCGTCGAATTGATCCGCTGCTGGTGTCAATCAAATGCGTTACTCCCGCATCCTCTTCGAAATCCCAAGAAACAGACATAGCAAGAACCGATCCGTCTGCGGAATAGGCTAACCGCGAGGTGCGAGGAGGCAAAGACTGCTGTGATCCTTCGGTAATATCAAGCTTGTCACTGATTTCAACTGCGTGATCAAGCGACCAGGTAATCAGACCTTCTTGCTGAGCCCCGCGAACGATAACACCATCGCGTAACCGCGTTTTCGGCTTCCAGGTCCTTACAACATGATCCTCGCCGACAGTCGCAAAGCCAGCACCAGTAGGGTCGGCGACAAGATCATAAACACGGCCATTGCCACATCTGTCCTCGAAGAAGTGTGGTGCGTCGATTCGAGTCTCCAACTTCCATTGTCCACTGCTGTTGTCGCGTCGCCAGATCTTCAGATATACCTCTCGACGGTTCAGGCGTTCCTGCTCATTGAACTCGGGAATACCTTCATTGAGGTAACGAGTATCCGATTTTGGTGGAAGCCATTCATCAACTGTCGCAAGCCATTCTCCGTCGTGGCTGATTTGAATGTGTGTAACGTTGGGCTCTTCGATCCGGCCGCCGTCAGGAGCAACATTAGGCTCTGTTGCATTGTTGCGTGTCAATGCCTGTCGGCTCTTGGCACGCTGGTTCGCAAGATCAAACGTCTGTAGGTATGGCTCGGGTTTCAGGCCTCCCTTCTTTTGACGGGGCTGAGACGAAGGCACTGCAAGTGATACTTCGTTGGGGTTTGTGGGGTCTACAGTCATAGGTACTGCTTCGAAGATTCCAAGGTACTTGTTGCCAGACCTGGTCTCTTTTGGCATTTGCTCAGTATCGATTCTTCGTGACTGGATGCCAACAATGTTGGTGCGCGCCTCGAGCTCGGTTGTAGACAGAACAATGACCGAGTTGTTAGCAAGTGTCAGAGCATACGCAGAACCCGTGGGAGAGACTACGATGTTTTCAATAGCTGCCGACAAGTGAGGTAGGTGTTGCGGTAGTCCCGTAGCAAGCTGCCAGATCGTAAGGACAGTCTCGTCACCACCAGAAACAATGTAATTGCCTTATCATATCAGTAATCGTACATATCCCTAAAATATGAGCACACTCACCATCTAATGACCACTTGACGGATCCCACCGCATCCCTGTGCCAGTGTAAGCGCTTAGGCCTGAGACTTTCAGCAGTATCTGTTCTCTCTTTTTTGCCCTTCTGACTGCTTTCAATCGCAGCAAAGGAGGCCAAGATATCCTCGAACAAGAGGATGAGGCCAGTCTCCTCACCAACAGCAATGTCAAGGATATCCCTTTGATCTTGTGCGCCTTTCTTTCCGTTGCTAGCTTCCTGCTTCTCGCGATGGTAGACATTGAAGGTCCTGATGTGCTTTGAGAACTTCAGCTCGCGCCAGACGTACTCAAATTCGTGAAGCGCTGTTTTGGTGATCTTGACGCGCTTCCCGACAATGAGCGAATCGACAGTTGCAACAATGACGTATTTGCCTTGCAGGAGAACCTGGATACCGCGGATTGCAGAACTCGTGTTGAGTATCTGTTTAAGGTCCGACTTGGATTCGCCGGCGGAACTCTGGCTTTTGATGCGAAGAGAGCGGAGAGTAAGGCTATGCCCATCTTCGGCTTCATGGCAGTACACGAGATCTTGATCAGACTCAGGCTGTGTGATAACAGCCATATTCTGGACCGTAGTGCCAATGTCCCATTGCTCTATCTTTTTACCCGTTACCCAGTCCCACAACATGATTTCTCCAGACGAGTAGGCGGCATAGATTAGGTGTGGCGCTACAGCGGAAAGAGCATATGCCGTGAGTGATCCAGTTTCGTTGTCCAAGAGCTCGCTGACAAGTAAAGATGTATCCGTGGCATAGACACACAGCGACTTGAGATTCGCAACGATTAGGTATTTCTCATCTTTAGAGAACACTGGGTCCGCAGGCAAATACCATCCTCCTTGAGCAGGGGATACAACCCAAGTTCCCAACTTTTTGTTCTTCTTCTTCTTGACTAGTTCCAATGTTTCGGTCGTGCCAAGGTCGTTGCGCTCTGCTTTGTTCTTCTCTCTTCTCTCCTTCTTTGCCTTCTTTCGTGCTGCCTTGTCCACCACATTGGCTACTCCATTTGGTTTCTCTTTCTCAGCTTGCGCCACTTCAGTAGCGATTCCGTTGACTGTTGCGCTGGCAGCTTGTGCCTCATCATCGTCTATCGATCCGTTGTGCTGTGCTTGCGGCTTCTTGGCTTTCTGCGCACTTGTGGGAGTACCGTTGGTCGCATCTTTGTCTACACCATTTATCTGCGTCGCCGATTTCGATTGCTTCTTCGGGGTAGTCGTCTTAGTAGATTTGGGGGTCGAATCAGTCGCAGAGATTGTGGGTTCGCCATTGCGACCGTCCTTGAGGGCCGCCGCGGCCTCTTCTTTCCTCTGCTTCTTGGCCTTTTTCTGCGCCGCAGCTTCTTCTCTCTTCCTTTTTAGTTGGGGAGTTGCATCCGCCATGGCAGCTGCTCCTCAGAGTAAGCTTGGCGTAAAAATTCACAATGGGTGACGATTGTCGTAATGGTCGTGCACTAGATGTATCTTGAGAATCTTTTTTGATGGAGCTGGCCCGAGCTTTTCACCGCCCGCGTTCTTAGCGCGCCGCCCGCAACTTTCTTTGAGACGGCATCGCGAACGCTGCGCACCACCCACCACAAGTTTACTACGTTTTTACGTTATCCCACAACTGCAATACTGCGATCGCGATACTTCACTCTGCTCGTGAAATACTCGAAACTTGAAAATGATTGTCCCGATCCGTTGCTTTTCTTGTGGCAAGGTACTATGACCACCATTCAAGCTCATGCGCGCATGCACTGATCCGATGTTAGGTCACTGGCGACCTGTGGGAGAAATATATGGCACTTCTCAGTGATGGCATGGAGGAAGCGTAAGCGCACCCACTTCTCTCGACTTTCTTACCATCCTCCTATACCCTATCCATATACTTTGGGGCAGGGCAGTGCTTTTTACCCCCAAGTCCACAGACGCGAACCCTGAGGCCCTTGATATATACATTTGCTAACATGCATATTTTTCTAGCGAAGCACTCGATAGTGTCGGTCTTCAGCGCTACTGCTGCCGCCGCATGATTCTCACCCACGTCGATCTGATCGAGAAGCTCCTCAAGTACGTACCTCGTCCTGAGCGCGACTACCTGGCTCGGGAGATTAATCGCCGCGATTCCGAGAGTCAATGGTCTTGGTTACGTCCCGAATGGAGGCTAACAACGTTCACAGGTACAACGCCAGCGAACGAGAACAAGCCCGCGCAGCCCGCCGATAGTCGACAGACGATTTAAACGAACTATTTGGAGTTTGGGACAGGCATGCATTTACATGGCACGGCGTTTCTAAGGCGAAAGATATTGGTTTATGCTGAAAGACTTTTCGAAAGCACAGCTCGAAACTTGCGGGATATGAACCATGAGATGGACGTGAGGATTGTGTTGAGCCTGTTACACGCTTAACGTAATTCTGCACTCCTACACCGTAGTGGCGTCATGAAATACTCAGTCTCTCGAGAAAAATCTGTACAAACAGTTTCGTGCGCCTTCATTCAATCATACAATTTCTCTAGAGACATTGCGGAAAAGGCAAAGCACACGCTGGGCAGGGAGTGTAGCGATAATCACAAGATTCGCTGCGTATAAAACTATCTGAATCACTTCCTAAATCGCCATTCATCACTCATCACATTTCCCTCCATCCTTGCCCCAATACTCCTCCACCCATTCAGTCATGATATCTGTAAAGCTCTTCCCATCATCATATTCTAGCGTATCATCCACACTATGCTTCCCACCCAGATATTCCAGCGCCAACAAAACCCACTTCTCAATGAACTGGTTATACATGAGATCCACAGTCTCAGGCTCCTGATCTTTGCTGCTTGCAGGATCGAATCCAACGGCTGATTGGATACAGTTCGGTACATTGTAAAAGGCAATCGGCTCGTGAATTGTGTCATCACCATCTGTACCGGCGTCATCTTTTGTCGTGTAACCTGGGAAGGGCTTTGGTTCGTCTTCGCTAGTGCTGCTAAGAGGTGTTTGGCCGTGTCCGGGTTTCGCATAAGCAGTCTCGAGTACCTGAAGCATGTGCGGCCTAGACTTTGCTGCGAAGGCTTCTGGAGGCTGGAGGAATGCTCTGCTTTCCATCATTTCCAACAGGATCGGCCCCTCGTTGTTGAGGAGTTTTAGTACTTGGCTTGCTGCTTTGTATGGTACGTCTTTGATGTATCGGATTGCGCTGGTAAACGGCGAGACGAGGAATTTGGTATCTTTGGTGAAGGGCCCCTTGAAGATGTCGAAGCGAATGGCGCCCGTGTTTGTGAGAACCAGTGCTTTGCCTCCATTGCGGATACGGTCGGATTTCTCGATTGATTGGGGTAGGAGTTGTTCCTCGATCCAGGTAAAGATGCTTTCGTTGTGGGGGTATGGCCTACGACTGATCCATAGATCCTGTGGTGTGCAACCGTATACCTTGCCAAGGCCGAGAGATTCTCTGGCATCGCCAATGGCTTCTGATACTTTCTTGCCGTGCTCGGTCGGGAAAGTCTGATCGTCTTTACCGCTATGGTGGTGCATGGAGAATAGGTTGTTGTCAATATAGCGACGAGAAAAGGTGAGCGCTGAGCTTTGAGGCACAGGTGCTGCGTCTTTTGTCCCTCCGGTGCTGAGTCCAGCGATAGACATGAATCCGATAGTTTCCATGTACCGACCGCTCTCGAGAGCTACCGACTTACTGTCGAAGATTTTGTAGTCACGGATATGGGTATGTCCTCCGAAGAACTGGATTGGGGTGTCCCAGTGCAAAGAACGGATAGTAGAGAACAGCAGCGCATACTCTGTGGAGCGGATGTCAACATGACCAAATACGAGGATAAGATCGACGTCTTGATCTTTGAGAGCCTCCGTAAACCATTCTTCTTTCACAGTGTCTTCAACTCTTTGCACGACGCTGTTGTTCGCATTGCCTGTAAAATCAAACAAAAACCCAAAGGCCAGGATGCGGATACCTTGATTCTTGGTGGTGAATTTCTTGAATCGTTGAGCAAGAGGCTCCAATTTTCCGGTCTTTGGATTGTAAATATCGAGGTTCGAAGCTATGTAATTGCCCTTGAAGTCGGGAACAGTGTGGAAAAACTCCCCTTCAGCGGTATTAGCTTTGTAAAGCTCATGGTTGCCGGAGCAAATAAGGTCGATGCTTTGCTCCTTGGCAATCTCATAGGTGAACTTTCCCCGAGGTTTCGAAGAGTCGTAGATTGCATTGCCTAGAATGGTAAAGAGGCGAGGTCAGTGTTTGTCACAAGTATTGAGTTCATTTAAATTTACCCTCTACTCGGTCTCCGGTATCGACGAGCAATAGATCGGATCCATCCGCATCTGCTTTTTCGCGCAGGTGTTTAGCAAAGGAGACATAGTCGCCCCAGTCTGATGAGTAGGATGCTCTGATGCACGTTAGAAATCATGTTGTACCATGAATCATCACGAAGTAAACGAGAACTCGCAATATGATGGAGTGTTTGTTTCTTGACGAGCCAAGTATAACCTCACTAAGGAGTTTCAGGAAAATGTCACGTACTCTTGCAAATGGCCTCCCCACCAGCCGTGAATGTCGGTGGTGTGCAAGAAGTTGAGTTGGGCCCATGGCAGGTCACGCAGGGGAGCCGCTTTCGGCGGTGGCGCTTCCGGCTGGACGCAAAGCGCCCCTTTCAGAACAGCAACAAGAACAATGAACTGGTGAAACATGATGAAGGAGGTGAGGATGTTGTAATATTTACCCCTGTAATGAATACGCTTGCACCTAGACGACCATCTAGGTACCAGCGGTGTAGGGATATGACGTAAGCAACCGGACGCACGAGACGACCAGAAGGGGATGCAGTGGTGATGGAAGCAGAACAATGCGAGATGCTGCGCGCCTCGAGGGTGAACGCGATCAATGAATGCCGGACAGCCAATCAGGCGGTGAGATGCGCGGTGAATAGCTGGCGGGCCGTGGCTGCACGTCGGTGGATCCATGTGAAGTCTAGCGCCAACTCTACTAAATAGTTCAACATTTTTCCGTGCTTGACAACACCAACCTCTTCCACCACAGTTTCCAACACAACCTTTTTTACGCGCATCAAGTTTTCTTTGTCGCGCATAATGGCAAGGACAGCCGCATCTCGCGCTACGAGCGCAAAGCCTGCTGAGAAGAAGTCCGTCAAGGAAGTCAAAGCCAATGGCACTGGTACGTCACACCACCCATCGCGAGTAACGAAGCTCCGACTGAACCAACGCGCAGCCCCACGAAAAGTTACAAAGAAGAGTGACGACGCGCCCGCTACCAATGGTGTAGCTGAGGAGACAAAATCTGTTGATGAAAAGACCGAAGCAGTCGAAGCACCAGCTCAAAAGCGTAAGAATGACGCGTCCGAATCAAAGTCATCACTTGCTAAGAATTCTGCAGCTGCTGCACGCGGTCGCGCGAAGAAGACGGAGACTCCTACGGCTGAGCCCAAGGTCGCAACTAAGAAGACAACTAAGCGCAAGAAAGATGAGGAGAGCGAGCAGGAAGCGGAAGAGGCTCCCGCGCCTGCTGTAAAGAAGGCCAAGGTCAACGGTGCGAAGGTTGCGCCAAAGGCCGCGCCAAAGGCCGCTCCTAAGCCTGCTCCTAAGCCTGCTCCCGAGGCTGCTCCAGAGACCGCACCCGAGGGCGAGCCTGAAGCGTCGCCAGAGCCCACACCCGAAGCTGCCTCCAAGGTCGAGTCCAAGGCCCCAACGCCACAAGCTGAGCCCAAGGCCAAGATCAACCCCGCCCTTATCCCGAACCCCAAGGGCCCAAGACGCGCAAAGGGAAAGAAGACCGAAATCAACGCCATCCGCTACACTGAGCCGCTCAAGGTTTTCGTATTCGGTGAGGGTGGTTCTGGTGAACTTGGATTCGGGGCCACGAAAAAGGCCATTGATGTCAAGCGACCACGCTACAATGAAGCCCTGACGAACATGAACGTCGTTAGGATCGCTACTGGCGGTATGCACGTTGTTGCGCTGACAAAGGACAACAAGATCCTGACATGGGGCGTAAACGACAACGGTGCGCTTGGGCGTGACACATCCAACGCCAACGTCAAGATGCGCGACGTCGGCGCAGACGATTCTGACTCCGATTCAGAAGACGAGACTGGTGGTCTGAATGACGAGGAGGCCACACCGAAGCCTGTTCCAGCAGAGTTTTTCCCCGAAGATACAACCTTCGTCGACGTTGCTGCTGGCGACAGCTGCTCCTTTGCGCTGACAACTGAGGGAGCTGTTTACGGATGGGGCACTTTCCGCAAAAACGAAGGTATTCTTGGTTTCGAGCGTGGCAACCACACTGCGCCGCGTCCTGTCTACCTGGATACCGTCAAGAAGGTTACACAGATTGTTTGCGGTACTAATCATGTCTACGTACTGGACAAGGACCGACACGTGTATGCTTGGGGCAACGGTCAGCAGAATCAGCTCGGTCGCCGCGTGACTGAGCGCAATTTGCACCAAGCTCTGCAACCCAACAGGATCGGCTTTCACGATACTTCGATCAAGAAGCACAGTCAGAGAATAGCGTCCATTGCATCTGGTGACTACCACGGTCTCGCAATAGCAGAAGATGGTCACATTTGGGCCTGGGGTGCGAATAATTATTGTGAAACGGGCTATACCGATAACGCTGGTGCAGAGGATGCCAGCGTTCTTCAGCCCAAGATCATACACAGCCTGGAAGGAAAGTCGGTGGAGTCACTGGCTGCAGGTGCTCACCACAACCTTGCCATCACCAAGGATGGGCAGGTGCTTGTGTGGGGTCGCTGCGACGGCGCGCAGACCGGTCTGCCTCAGTCTGAGCTCGATGCTGAGACAGATGAGGATAAGGTGTTGAAGAACAATGGCAAGGCCAAGATTGTTGTCCAGCCCACGCCTCTTCCCAACCTCAAGAACGTTGTCACTGGTGCATGCGGTCCTGATCACAGCATCGTCATTGACAAGGACGGCAAGGCCTACTCATGGGGCTTCTCGGCCAACTATCAGACCGGCCAGGGCACTGATGACGACATTGAGGTGCCAACCATGATTGACAATACTGCTGTTCGCGAGACGAAGCTTACCTGGGCGGGCTGCGGTGGGCAATACAGCGTCCTTGCTAGTAAAAAGGAGTAAAGCGATTCGCTTTTGTTCGCCAGCTTATACGTCTGAATTGGGCCCTCGGGCCTCTGGTTTCTTCTTTCCTCGCTGTTCTCTTGTCAAATTTCTTTGTCTTCTCCCATGGAATCAGGAGTTTCAGAATGGCATTCACGGCGTTTGCGTCTCTTACACGGGCGGGCAGGGCTTTTGCATAGCGGGTTTTACTCTTTTTTAGGCAAAGGAATTCACGCATCTTTTTTATCTTCTCGCACATATCTTCACGGCTAGATGACGGGCGGAGAGACACGCGTATAATGCCGGTAATAGAGAAGCTCATCAAAAGAAATGGATCGTGTTGGGTGGCTTAGCCATGCGTTAATGATTCACTTGTAATAATTGAACACCGCGTATATCCCATTTCTTCCCATTCTGTCTTGTCCCATGATCAAAAATAGGGTGTCAGACGCGCGTTCCTGTTCCTGTTCATTTTCATGCGTACTGGAATCCAAAAATGCAGCCAACCCATACATACCATACTCATGCATACAAGTTTTTTTTATTACAAGTCTACACTCTCAGTTGCTTCATCTCCACAAGCCCAGCTCCACACTGTCATGAAGCCAGGGCCGCGTCACCCTGTGTCTCCCTCGCCCTTGCAAACGCCCTTTTAACATGCTGATGCTCCACTATACTCTGCCCGCCTCCATTCCCCACCTTGATCAAATTCTCCCCGTACGGATGCGCCCTCCCCTCAAAAGTCTTCAACCGCGCCAGTCTCTCCTTCCGCAGCCGATTCTTCGGCAACATGCCGCTCACAGCCTTCCTCAGCACCTCTCCACCGCCCCATTTCGCCATGAGCTTATCCATGGAAAGTTCTTTTAGTGAGCCGGGCCGGGTGTTGTGTGTGCGGTAGAGTTTCTGGAAGCGCTTTTTGCCGGTTGTGTGCAGCTGGGCGCAGTTTGTGGCGACGACGTAGTCGCCGCAGTCGGTGGAGGGGTCGAAGATGGGTTTGTGCTTGCCCATGAGGGTGAGGGCTATGGAGGAGGCGACGCGGCCGAGGGCGCGTGGGTCGCTGCCGATGTCGAGGTGGTGCCAGGAGCGGGCATAAGCGAGGCGCGTCTGGGGGATTGGGTTAGCTGGGGTGTATCGAGGGGGTTTATATTGTTTGTGTTAGAGGGAAACTGCCTGAAGGACCTGGATATGGGCATGCGGAGGTCCGATGGGGGATGTGTACCTTGCCTATGACTTGCGACATTGTGTGGTATGAGGCCAATGGCCAGGGAAACCGACTGTCTGCTGTAGTACAACAAGTCAACAGTCGCCCTAGGACTGTCCAGAAGGCGGTTGGGCGGGTGCAGTCTCGTGGTCGCAGTGGTGCTCGCTGCACAGTGAAGGTTGATGCCAAGCCGCAATGCTCACAATTTCCAGAACGCAGTCACATGATTGATAAGATCTGCCCACCCCAGCGCAGCATCCATGTCTGGCGGGGGATTCGGGTGTGGATTTCAAAGCCGAGTAATAAGTACAAGGGCGAAGTGGCATGTTTTTACAACTTTGACCATTTCCTCTTGTTCCACAGTCGAGCCTTTTGGCATTATTATACCGATTGCAATCTTTTCGCCATGGCGGTAACACCCTTTGAAACGATATTCGCAGTGCCCATGACCTGTCAGTCGTGCATCAACGACATCGAGGGTTCCCTACACCAGTTGAGTGGTACGAGCGCCGACTACCAATGCACGTCATTTTCGGCTTCTGACAAGGTGCAGGTATCAACAAAGTGACTGCCAACCTCGAGGAGCAATTAGTGTCTATCGAGGGCACAGCAGCGCCGTCGGCCATTGTAGAGGCGATTCAAGCTACTGGGCGTGATGCTGTCCTTCGGGGGTCAGGCAAATCAGACAGTACGTTCGTGTCGTTGACTTGGCACACGCGCGTATACTCATAAGATGGGATGCTAACCATGCCACGCAGGTGCAGCGGTATGCATTCTAGAATCACATGCGCCACAGGTGGAGAACAAGGTTCGCGGCCTGGTGCGCATGGTGGAAGTTTCTCCTGGTATGACCATTGTGGACTTGAGTATAAGAGGGTTGTCACCTGGAACCTATCATGCTACAGTACGTGAGTCGGGAAACATTTCCGAGGGACCTGAATCGACTGGTGGAATTTGGGAACTTGGTCAGTCACAAAAGGCGACCAAGCCTTGTCGAGGCATCTTTGGAACCGTTCAGGTTGGAAAGGGTGGAGTAGGATGGGTGTTTCTCGACAAGCCTATCCACATCTGGGAAGTGATTGGACGCAGCATTGTGGTTGCGAGAGAGCAGGATGGCAAGGTATGCGTCACCATGGAGCTGGGCCTTGATCTAATCTAACCTCACGATAGTTTGACAAGAACGATGCGGACACCCTTGTTGGGGTCATTGCACGCAGTGCGGGTGTATGGGATAGTAAGTGCTTTGCCATATGTCCCCACGTGTTCTGGGACATGGAGCAACCCCAGGTCCCACATGGACACGCACACATACACGCACACGCACACACACACACATACGATGGCTAACTTTTATGTGACTGCAGACGACAAGACAGTGTGTTCATGTTCGGGCAAGACGGTATGGCAGGAGCGCGAGGAGCAGCGCGATCGCGGTATGCTCTGATGAAGACGAGATAAGTAATACCAAGATAGACCAAGCAATCAAAGTGCCGTCCAAGTGCCGCGAGGGTGTGCTGCTAAGATAACACGCGTGCCTGGATGGCGAGGCCGAAACTGCGGGTGCGGGATGGTTGAGTCGAGGAGGATTGGTGTTGTTATGCGTTCATGCCTGAGAGGGCCAGGCGATGGGATGACTGGCTGGGAAGGGCTTCTGTCACGTGGCTGTCTCAGTCGGACCGTGGCCGTGTAACAGACCTCAAACGCCACTTCTACGCCCTGGTCCAAGGGGGCTGCTGCGAGGCGAGCGCTGAGCAGCTCCGACACCAGCACGCTTCACGCACAGAGCGGGTGGACGAGAGCGAGCAGAGGCGAAGACAGGCCAAACGAGCAGGCGGTGGTGCCACGGTGGGCGGGCGGGCTGACTTGGCCGGCTTGCGGCGTCTTGGATGGCCAGCTCGAAGCGCTGTCGATGCTGCAGGGGTCCAATCACCTCGACGGACGAGGTGCCAGCCAAGCCTTGTGCCTCAAACACGATGGTCCTCAGATTTGCTCTCCCCACCTATAGCCCTCGTAGCACAACCGCCCGCCATATGCCCACCGTCCCCTGTCTCTTCTGCGTGTCGCCATCGAAACCTTCTTCCCTCTCTTCCGGCCCTCCAACTGTGCTCTAATCGTTTGCACCGCTACAATCGTTTATTTCACCGCGAACCGCTCCGCTCCGAGCTGCATCCAGGCCGTCTCGACCTGCTAATACCTTACCACCACCGCACATTCCCTCTCGGAGCAATAATAGTCAGCACCGCGCCACCCAAATAGCCCCGGCGGCTACAACCCTAATCCTCCCGCACCTGACCCTCCCCCAAGGCTTTTAACCCTCCCGTCTGTGTTTGTGTGTGTGTGTGTTTGTGTGAAAGAGAGAAAGAAGATACGACCCTCGCAGAGTGGGCTGATAAGAGAAGAGAGCGGGAGAGCAAGAGTAAGCTGAGGCTTGACGACACCATACTGCCGGGTAAACAAGTGAAAACCACTCGTCATGTCTCTGAAACAGGTACGCTCAACAGCAGCCCTCACCACCTGCAATTGCTGATAGAAAGGCCAGGAAATCGAAACCTGGGTGGCAGCCCTCGCCAGCTACGACAACAACGAATTCGACGTGGCACTGAAGGTCTTTGAGCAGATCTCCGACACATCCAAGATTTTGTTTAATTGCGGCGTAATCCATGCTACCCTCGGCGAGCACGAGAAGGCGGTAAGTTGCGCGCTTCGCTGCGGATGCCATGAGGGGCATACTGACAAGCTCCCCAGGTCGAATGCTACCAGCGCGCTGTGCGTCTGGACCAGTATCTCGCAGTCGCATACTTCCAGCAGGGTGTGTCCAACTTCCTCATGGGTGACTTTGAAGAGGCCCTCGCCAACTTCAACGACACTCTCTTGTACCTGCGTGGAAACAACAACATCGACTACGAACAGCTGGGCCTAAAGTTCAAGCTCTACTCTTGCGAGGTCTTGTTCAACCGTGGTCTCTGCTACATCTACCTCCAACAGAGGGAAGCCGGTCTGCAGGATCTTTCCTTTGCTGCCAAGGAGAAGGTGGTTCCAGACCACGATGTCATTGACGAGGCCATTCGAGAGGAAGCCGAGGTATGTGTGGCTCTGCATTGGCATCAATGTGCTACGAACTAACAATGCCCCTCTAGGGCTACACCGTCTTCTCGATTCCCGTTGGCATCGTCTACCGCCCCAACGAGGCAAAGGTCAAGAACTTGAAGACAAAGGACTATCTTGGAAAGGCCCGCCTTGTTGCCGCATCAGACCGATCCAACGCATTTACCGGCTTTACCGGTGCTGAGATGAAGAAGGGAGGCCAGGCTGCAAAGGACGACAGAACCGAAGACAAGATCTCCTATGCAGCAACCAACCTTGTCAAGCCAGAGCTCCAAAGCCGAGCACGCCAGCAGTCGGAACCCCCGATGAACCGTAATGTATTCCCACCCACACCACCACCAGAGGCAGATAGGCGATCTGGTGAAAGGAGATCTGCTGGAGCACGACCTGCAGCTGATCCCAACGCCCCCATGAGCCGCGCACAGTCTGTACGAGGTGGTGGGCCCAAGCCCCAGCCTTTGAATCTTGGACGAGCTGCTTTCGACCAGCCAAGCAGCCAAGAGCCGCCCCGCCGCCAGCCAACACAGCGCTCTGCATCGGAGCGACCGCCGCCAGCTCGCTCAGAGTCTACACGTGAGCGGGGACAGCGCGATACGCGGGAGCGAGAGACCCGCGATCGTGACCCTCGTGATCGTGACACACGCGATCGTGAGTATAGCAGGCAGCAGCGCCGCCGTGGCTCTGACGAAGACATCATCGATGACTACTACGAGGATGATGGTTATCCACCATCGCGTTCAAGCCGCGGCCAATACTCCCGTACAAAGTCGACCAGAAGACCAGCGTACATTGAAGAGGAGGAGGAAGACGACTACGATGGCAGTGATCTTGACGATGCCGAGTTTGAAATGATGCCCCGCACCAAATCAAGGAGACGATCGCCGGCGAGGTCCACCAGATCCGGTGGCAGCAACCGCGGTGCAGGTAGTAAGGTCAGAGTCAAGGTTCACTCTACCGACACACGCTACGTCTTCATCAGCTCAGATCAGCTCATCACCGAATTCTGGCAACAGATTCGTGAGAAGTTTGGTGTCCGGAACAAGTTCAAGCTCGAGTTCAAGGACGATGGTGACATGATTACCATGGCTGATCAAGATGACCTGGATATGGCTATCCAGGCGGCGAAGAGCATTGCTAAGAAGGAAGGCTCCGATGTTGCGAAGATGGAGGTAAGTCACTGCCAAATACTCACTCTCGAATTGAATGACCATGTACTAACTGCATTGCTAGGTTTGGGTTAGAGAAGTATAGACTAAAGATACCCCAGCATCACGCATGTTTACGACACATTTCCCTTTATCATTCTTGTATGCCTTCTTGATAGGGTCTGATTGTTGTCATCTTGAGGATGGCCAGGTTTCTCTTGTTGCTGTAATTCTAGCGGGCCTTAATGCCGGGTCCTGTTTTCTGGTTTAGATACAGAGACCTCAACTTTTTGTACACTGTCACTTTTTCTTTCACAGCCGGACTGTTGATCCGAATTTACCCGCATACACACAGGCAGACAATTTTACTCTGAAAAAAAGTTAGAGAACTGTCTGTGATTTTTGTTTGTTTGCGTAGTTGCCAATCGAGGGATGATGGTTTTGATCAATGTCTATACAAATGTTTTTGTGCTGCATATGCTCAAGTTCCATATTCACATGCTTTTTTTTTTACCTCAACTATGCACATTTACCACCACTTCGGCACATGTCCCAGCCAGCCAAGCACCCTCACCTTTTCTCCGATACTCGTCCAGAACACGACAGCTTACACATCCGCACGTGAGAAAGAAGGAAGGGGGTGAGGGGTGGGAAAGGGAAAGCGCCACCAGCGCTTACGAAACCAACAACACCAAGGCATGCATATCCCTTCATAAGAAGGAAAAAACCCGACAACCGGGGGTTTGGTAGGCCAGAAAACGGCCGAAAAGGAAGGAACAACAGAGAGACAGACAGACAGACACAGACACACATGAAAGGCCAAGAAATGTCAGTCATTCATCAAGCCGGCGTGCCTAGTCCCCCTTTTTCTTTTCTCTTCCCTGGACATCCCATTGGCGCATGATTGAAGCAGAGGAGCGGGGAGCGGGGGCGGTATCTCTCGTCCAAGATACTTGGCTTGCGGACCAATCGATCGCGTGGGGAGGGGGGGACGTGAGCAAGTCATTTTTTTTCTTCTCTCCGACATATGGAGGCGGTCAACGATGGGCGGTTAGGGATGTGATTGATTGTTTTCTTTTATGTGCTAGCTTACTTACGGGGCCTAGGGCAGAAAAAGTGATTGAATGTGATTGACTGTGAGTAGGAAATGGGGGGAGGGGGAGGGCTTGATTTACGACGTATTGCACGTGTACGCTTTCAATACGTCGTGTACGCGCCCCCCCCCTTCGTTCACGCTTTTTCACATCTTCTTGCTTATGCTTACATACTTGTCTATTGGGGATAGTGCGCTTTGCACAAGGAACCTCCAATGAAATCAAAAAGAGGCAGTGGGAATGAGATTCGCGGAAGGAGGCGCGGCATCGTATCTACCCGTCGTATAGCTTAGCCTCACTTTTTTTGTTCTCTTAAAAGAGTGCCATATGTTCATCTCCCTTTTTGGTTTTCCAGGGACCAGCAAGGCGTAAGTAAGGTACGCGACGGGTTGCCTAGAAAATGGCACGAGCATCGGCTGAGCCCACCCACTTGACACAGGTACGGCGCATGGGGTGTGGCTGACTTGATGGCCAAGCGTGAGTGAAATACTTGGCAACGTCCATATTGGGACAGTGGCAGCTTCAAATGAGGCTGGGTTCTTTGGAACCAAACCCCGAAACACAGGGCCAAGCTTGGAATGTGTCGGGTTCGAGGGGGGCTAACGGCGACGTTGAGTCAGAGGGGGAGGAAAAAGTAAACCGTCCGAGTGTCATGTACAAGCTTTCTTTCCTTTTCTCCGTGACAACAAGACAGCGCTTGGCATTTGGGATGAAGCGTGCGGGTGAAGCATGTGGGGTTTCAGCCGGTGCGGCTCTGCGATGGTTGTGACGTATTGTCGAATCGATCGTCTAAAGAGAGAACATCGAATACGAGAGGGAAGGAAGGGGAGAACAGAGGGGTAAGAGGGAGATTATTGTTACATATTGTTACAAAGATGCTTGGAACCGTGTTTAGGTTTACCTAATTTTTTTCCCCGCCATCGTAGCTGTGCCTGAACGGCTGTTCCATTGCTCATCCCTGGGGTAAAATTCGGTATATGCACATAGGTGTAGAGATTCTTTGGGGTTTTTTTTCTGATCACAGGCTGTGTCTCCTGCACGCATATCGATATTCAATCCTGGCGTCAGGATATTCAATGGCAGCGCATATATTGTTTCTTTCTCCTGTATCCGATCGGTTCGCTTACGCAGGCAGGAGAATCTCAGCCCAGCTGCTGTGTAGGAAAGCGACACCAAGCTGCGCAGTCAATTGTCAGCATTGTATCTTTGCGTCATTGCCCTTCTAAGATGTCCTCATTTGCGCCCCACTGGCTACCCGAACCAAGTCTTTCATGCATCCTTCTCTATCACCGGGAATTATCTTACAGCGAACATTCCAGCAGCGGTGACAATGCTCCTGTTCTCCTTGCTGGTAAACGCCGAGATGGTACTGGAGGCGAAGCTGGGCTCTTGAACGGTGCGGCCCTTGCCAGTCATGTATTTGGGAGGCATCGCTGCGGTTGTGTGAAACACTACGTCACTGTTAGTCGCTACACTAGAGTTTTCTGGAATTACTATGTCGTACCGTGTGATTTGATCGAAGATGGGTATGTGGTGGTGCGTTGGATGCGATGCGGCTGCTAGTTGATGAAGTTCGCGATAAGTTTTGGGCATGCTAGAACGTCACTGGCTTGATATTGCTTAGGTAAGACCATCCCGGTTCTGCAGGTGCGGGCGCATAGCGGACATTACGCCAAAGTGATCACAATTGTAACTGCAAATTCAGCCTTGAAAATAGAATTCTGGCAAGTTTGAAGAAGATATAGTCTTCTGGGTCCGGCATGCACTTGCGATTGGGACAGTCAGAAGTTCGTAAAATTCATTTTCATATTTTTCAACTTTTGCTACTCTCCAGTACTCTCCTATGTATTGGTATAATGTTCTACTCACTCTAAGTTCGCCCCCTAAAATTACTAAGCGTCAAAGGGTATACAAGAAATCAAGGCGCCGCATTCTGGCAGATGCAACACGATAATCACAGATGATGTTTACAGCTTGGACTTTGTTCCCTTGCGAGTGACAGTGCACTGAATGAGACCATTGGGGTCAGTTTGAGGCGCGAGAACCGTGGCGTCTTTGCCTGTGTTCTTGATGTCCTTGTGCCATGAGAGATCTATATATCGTGTTAGCAAATTGGAATATGTGAATATGGACTGAATGCACTGACCTATCTCAAAGTAGTGCTTGTTGGGGAGCGAATAGTCGACAGCCTCAACCTCGGGAACAGCGGCTAAGATCAAATCGCACATCTTGTACATGGTTGCCTGCACGCTCGCACTGTCGTCCTCGGCAAATACCTTCATGGTGATATCTCGTGCAGTTCTCCATGCAGCGCCGAAGTCAATCTTGCTAACCTCGTCCAAAGTCTTAAACAGCTTCCACTGCCACCCGGCTTCAATCTCGGTGCTCAGGATACGATCCCATGTCTCGGGTAGTCTTGTATACTCGTCGCGATGGAAACCATGGAATGCTGACCCTGTGCTCTTGAGGACTAGCAGCTTCTCAATCTTGGAGCGGATGGAGACGCCTTCGTTTTCGCGGGTTACGGCCTCGATGACGCGCGTCTCTTCGCCGTCGCGGTAGAATGAGTGCGGGTGAGGCTTGCCATCAATAGACATGCGCGTCCATCGGTGCTGGATGATCTTGACGTGGGCAGCGTGGATGTGAGGGTAAGTCTTGATGAAGTGGTTGCCAATGATGGCGGCGAACTGCTCTGGCGGGTCGATGGGGTGTTGCTTTGCGAGAATGTAGGTGGTCTGCTTCTGCGTGTCGGTCGCGACGACTACCGAGTTGTCTGCTTTGGTGTAGCTGAGGCGCGTCAGTTGGCGTCATGGCGACTTGTATTAGTATGCTTACGATTGCTCAATATCTCCCTCGAGCAAGATGCGCACTGTCTGCTCGACAATTGTGTGGATGCCGGTCTTGGGGTCCTTGTCGACCTTGTACAGGCGGACATTGTCCTTGCCGTAGCGGGCGTAGCTAAGCTGAGACATTGTGGTGAGGCGAATTGGACGATGATGGACAGATGAAGTAGACAGTCACGAAAGGGCGATCAAGATAGATATACTACTGGAAGACGGCAGCTGGACTGGGAACCGGCAAGCGGAGGAGACCGATGTGTATCGGATGGTTTCACGAGCAAGCTATGGACTATCGCGCAGGAAGCGGCGGGAACGCGCTTCGATTCGTTGACATGGCCATCGGCGAGCTCCGGTTGATGGACGAGGCCCTGGATAACGGCGCAGGGCGCGCACGTGACGGGGAGAGAGCCAGGCCCCCGCTTGCCGATGCACAAAGAGGGCAGATTGCACGGCTTTGGCGTGGAGGGGCCTCGTCGGCAGACTCGACTCGGCACGGCATCAGGCCATGGTCAGTCCAGGTCGAGATGATTACAGTTTGAGGCTGCAGGACGGGGACATGTATGCACATACAAGTACTGTATGCATGTGCAATGTACAACGTACAATGCAACCAAGTGTGTGTTTTGAAGTAGTATGTAGTGTAGTAGCAGGGGGGGAGGGGGCAGCCCAGTCCGTGCACGTCGAGCGGCCACCGCCCGCATCAGGTCGCGATGGCTATGGACGGCGCTGTTTTCCCACCTCATTCACACTCACCCGCCATACACACGCGCCCCACTCTCGCCAGCCTCTGCCACGGCCACGGCCACTCCCTCCCACGTCGCGGCTAAGCCACATCTCCGCTTCCGGTCTGGTACCGCGACGGGCACACCTTCACCTCTGCCCGCGAATGCTCATGAGGCAAGACAAGGGCTCCGCCGCCAGACACATGTGCGATGCGGTTGGCCAGGTCACGGTTAAGGCGCGCTCATGACGCCATCCGCCCGTTCACTCAACGCCCAGGCCGACGCTGCCGATCAGACCTCGCTCCTGGCGCCCACGACGAGTAGAGATGGCCGTTCCATGTCGGCCGCTGGTATGGCCAGTTCGCGGGGTGGCCAGGCCTCGTATGCCTCGTATGCGACTGCAAACACGGGGCCCGGCAGCTTCAACACGGCTCTGACCAGGCCATCGACAGCTCAGGACGGCAGGGCCCGCCCCGACTTCGACATGCACGCCATCACTATTGCCGACCACGACGGAACCACGTCCGAGCAGCGACAGGCTGAGCTGCAGGACCAAATCGAGAAGGAGACCAAAATCAAGATTGGCTCAGAGAACCTGTTGGAGGCACTTAATGCAAAGAATGCAAAAGAAGTCAAGAATCAACGGCTGCAAGTCGAGGAACAGCTAAATATATCAAACAGAAAACTGGCCCAGCTCCAGTCTGGCTTGGCTGCAGAGAAGCAGAGAGCCAAGGAGGTCAAATCCCCACCAGCCGACCCCCAAAGCAGGCTCTCGTATCTTTTCCGTCGTAACCTATCGCGCTCACCATCACGCCATGTGGCCCAGAAAGAAGAGGACGGAGACGAGGAGACCGAGTCACCAACCTTTGTCCTTGCCGAGATACTTCAGGCTCTGGAAGTCCAGGGCATGCAACCGGAATACTATGTAGAGAGAGCAAACTCTCTCGTTCTTCTCTTCAAGCGACATCCTACACTCAAGTACGACCTAGCCTGGTCCGTGTTCGGACTACGAATGCAGACGATGCTGCTCAGCGACAGTCGTGAAGTAGTCGCAGCGGCGTATCGTGTCATGCGCTACTCCTTTACCGACCGCAAGTCGCTCCGAATTATACGGGCCCTTCATACGGATCACTTGGTCATTCTATCATTGGTCAAGGAGAGCAAGGCTAGTGTTGAGCGTGAACAAGCACTGAAGTTTGTTCGAGCTTTTCTAGATGTTAAAGGAGGTGTCGAAGAGATTGCACGCGCCGTAGTCCGCATCATTGTGGCTGTGGCCGAGAATGCAGAAGACCGTCTCAGAAACATTGCAACACTGACTCTGGCTGAAATTCTTGTTCGAAAACCATCTCTTCTGGTCTCAGCTGGGGGCATGGGCGCTTTGGCCGATGCTTTGGGAGAAGGAAGCTACCTCGCCGCAGAGAGTGTTGGTACCTCATTCCTTTACCTTCTTGACACGCCCAGAAGACGTCGATTCTTGCGATCTGGGCGAGAACTCGAAGCGCCATTTGCATTGTTTACTGACGCTGGCACGATTCACGGACATCTTCATGAAGAAAAACTTAAAGTCAATGCCAAGGTCATTGCGTCTTTGCTCCGAAGTTGGGGCGGGCTACTCACTCTTTCAATGAACGACTTTCTTCCTCTCCGATCTCTACTATGGTCATTACAAATACCTACTCCTCACGTTCGGAGTGTTCTTCTAGAATTACTGTTTGATCTTCTTAGGATCAAACCCCCTTCTTGGTCCTCCTCGTTTCTTGCTGGACGTCGACTGACTACATATGGACGTGTTACGAATCTCAAAAATCAGCAAATCAAAGACACGACAGCTACCAGTAGCACTGAAGATGATACCACCAAGTGGAGCTTGCTGGATCACTACGTCTCTGTAATTCTGGCGGCATTTCTGCACGCCGGCTTGATGCCAGCTTTGCTACAGGCCGAAGCAGAGCCCCTCACACTGCCGCTGAAGCGCAAAACAACCCTGCTCATCGGAGAGGTTCTGAAGATGGCAAATGAACTCTTGCCACCATCATGGAGCGCCCAGCTCCAGGTGCTTCCTCAGCTCTTGCACTCTGCAGCAAAGTTTCAATCTGAAAGCCGTTTTGTTGCAATTGGCACCATTTACCAGGTGGACAGTATCAACAGAACACTCTACCGGTCGGATCCAACGTCCTTGTACAACACCAAAAGCATCTCGACTTCTGATGATGCATCAGCAAATAGACAGTCTGACCAAGCAGCGAAGCTGCAGGCTGCTATGCAAGTTGACGAGGGCCAATTTCGGAACCTGATGGTCGAAACCCAGGTACTGAACACAGTCACGTTCCAAAAATGGAGATGGGACTTGATTCTAAACATCATCGAGGGGCCGTTGTTGAACCCCAAACGGTTGGATGAAGCCATCAAGGTTACCAAATTCATCCACCGCGTCCTGGGATTCTATCGTCCGTTCAAATATCGATTTTCTGAGGTTAAGAACACTAAGCCAAACCAGCGATATGTTCGAGCCGGTTGTGCTCTAATGCAGAGCCTGCTACAAAACCCAGAAGGCGTCAAATACTTGGCGGAGAGTAAATTTATCCGTCAACTCGCAGAATGCCTATCGCATTTTGATCGGATGAGCGGCCTGACATCTGAATCACCCATTTTCCAGACGGATCGCATGAATGAAACGCTTACTGGAGGTTACTTTGCGCTGCTCGGGGCTCTGACGAAAGACATCCGGGGTATCCAGATTCTGGAACGATGGAGAGTTATCAATATGTTCTACCACATCATCGAACTCAACGACCGCGACGATCTGATCCGGACGCTTCTGAGCAACTTGGACTACACACTGGACGGCCATCTACGCATCATCATCTCGAAAGCAATGACGTCGTGTTCTAAAGAGATACGCATCTTTGCCACTAGATTGTTACGCAAGTACGCGACCAAACCCATGGGAACCAGCAGTTCTGCTTGTGTGGCCGAATGGGCCATCAGACTGCTGGTGACGCAGCTTTACGACCCGGACGTAGAAGTGTGCGAGGTTGCGATCAAGATCCTCGAGGAGGCTTGCAATCAGAAGGAGTCGCTGGAGTTTGTGGTCAAGTGCCGTCCAGCGCTGGACCATTTGGGGGAGATTGGGGCACCGCTACTACTCCGATTCCTGTCAACTTCGGTAGGCTACCACTATCTGGACGGATTGGATTACATCACGAGAGAAATGGACGACTGGTTTTTGGGGAGAAATGACACCTATGTGGCTCTGATCGAAGCGTCCATGGCCCGGGCGCTTGCGGACATACCCGAGAAGCCATCGGTTCAACAAACATACGACGAGGCGCCCGAGCCGACAGACTATGGTCTTGTGCCGCCGCATTTTTATCGCGAGCTAACGAGAACTAAGGAAGGGTGCAAGCTCCTCAAACAAAAAGGACACTTTGATGAATTCGCCGCGACGATTCGAGACTTTGCGTCGGAAAACGACGATCCCGAGATTATCCTCAAGGTCAAAGGCTGCCTGTGGGCAGTGGGCAATGTCGGGTCCATGGAGCTGGGCGCGCCATTTCTGGAGAACTCGGACGTGGTCAAGTGGATTGTGCAGATTGCCGAGCAGTCGGAGGTCATGTCGCTCCGAGGGACAGCCTTCTATGTGCTAGGGTTGATTTCGAGGAGTCTTCACGGACAGGAGATTCTGCTGGAACACGGTTGGGATGGCGTAGTGAATGATTCAGGTGAAGCGCTAGGGTTTTGTCTACCCCTGGACTTCAACAGACTCTTCACGGTCAGTAACAGAGTTTCTCTTTTCTCGGAAGAAAAATGCACTAATGGTTCTGCAGATGGGACCCTGGGTGGCACAGGCAGAGGAGATGAGCTGGAACCCCAAAGCGGAGATCAAGGTTGCGGTCACGGATGAGGACCCGGTCAATGCGCGCATTCTCAAACTTGTGACGGACCTGGGCAACACTGTGCTTGCCAAAAAGGCAGCCAGCGACCTGCAAGCGTAAGTGAGGTGGTGTTGTGAAAGACCAGGTACGATGGGTGAGTGCAAAAGAAGCTAACGCGTGGGCATTTAGTATCAAGGCTAGAAAGGCACCAGGCTTCAGCAAACCGGCCATTTTCCACAAGGTGATGCAAGTACTAGAAGCACATCATTTTCGGCTTCCAGCGTGCCGGTTCATACTAGATCTGTTTGATAAGCGGGTCCTGGAGCAGATTGTGCTGGAAGAGGAAGACGAGCCTGAGGACGAGGCAAGCAGCCAGTCCGAGGAGAGCACGGAAGCGAGTGTAGGGGGCGTGAATGGCGCGACTAGGGCATTGTAGAGCACGGTAGTGTTGACAAAAAAACGGAGCCCGAGGGGTGGGACTTGGGCGTTGAGGAGCGTTGTGTATGTATGTACAGGGATGTCGATGTACGATAGTGGTGTTTGTGGAGCCGAGCGAGAAGCATGGATCAGGTGCTTTTGTTTTGCATACAGCCATGGAGTTCCCCGGTGCGCTATGGCTATGGAGAGGTTGCCAAGGAAGAGCAAGCGCACTAGGCTGGTGCTGTTTTCGGTTATTTCTGGCGAGGGGCACGGGTTGATGGGGGGAGGGGCAAAGGGGGAGGGGGCGGCGCGCTATAGTCAGGCACAGTCAGGTTGAGAGAGAAAGAGAGAGAGAGTAATAAAATGAATCAATGCAAGCAGTTTGCCACTGGCAGCACATGGCGCGGGGGAGAAGATGAGCTCGTGATGTGGGAGGGGGTTTGACATGTATACGTAGCACATGTGTATGTGTGTATGGGACGTTTGTATGAATGGACGTAGTATGTATGTATGCGGCATGTGTGTATGGACATGCTACTGGAGCAAGGAGGATAGCCGGGAGAGGGGACGGGGTGGTTAGGGCGTGACCTGGCGCGAGTGGTGGTTAGTGGTGGTTAGTGGATAGGGTAGTATGGTTGTAAGGAGTAAGAGGGGTGCGGCTGCCCCGCCGTTTATGGTGAATGCAAGTCGTCACGACTGTCGGACCCTTTGGGGGATGTACAGGGTCCTTTGCGGCGGCCGGGCGTCTGCAAACGCGTGCTTGGCGTTGGTATGGCACATGGAAGGCATGGGCTTGACGTTTGGCAGTGCCAGCGGGCGCGGCCCCCCATTGGCCAGGGTCCTGCTAGACTCGACGTCCATGACGCTTGCAAGCCCGTCGTCGCTGCTTGTAGACATTGTCGACAAAACTTATGCGGCCCCAAGAGTGGATGGGCCAATATCCAATATGCTCCGGCAAGCCCTACGTCCACGCCTCTTCAGCGCGCGTCGCGCGGCCAAGATGGACATGACATGGCAGTGCTGGTGCTGAATGTCGAGCTGGACTTGGAAATGCTTGGTGGGCGCTGACAAACACGACACGACAGGCCCATATAGCCCGACACATGAACATGATCCCATCTTCCCGGACACAGGGCCACGCGAGGGCAAATGGGCCGCGGCACGGTGGTTTGCAGCGGTCGGGATACTACTCTACTCTACTGTACACGAGTCGGGGTGCAGGTGGCGTGCAAAACAAGCAAGTCGTCAGTCGTCTTCGTTCGATGCATTCTGCAGCTGGACCGTGCCATTTTTATACCAAGCGGGCCCCGGATTGGCCTAGCCCTGCGCCCGATGACGGCCTTCTGTCTCGATCCGAGAACCCCAGAGCTGACACAGAAATCGGCCGCCAGCCTTCCTCGACCTGATACGAGCCCGGCGTGAGAGCAACATCGCCGATCTTTTTGCAAACTATCCGTCGAGCATGGATGACCAGTGCAACTTGAGCCCATTTGAACATGGACCTCTGCTCTTCCCTTTGCCCGCCTTACTTACCACTCTCTCACGATCCCTCTCTGCGTCGCGACTCACACTCGCGCCCTTTCTTCCCCCCCCCTCGCCACGCAGCCCCAATTGTGCTTGTATTATAACAGTAAAGACTTGACCGCTGCAGTCTACCATTTCAAGATTGGCTCTTTATTCCCCCCCGACTCCTCCACCACCACCACCACCACCAACACAAACACCACTGCCACCCCCCGCTGCCGCTGCCGCCGCAGTCGTCATCTGGCTCAGCACCATCACGCGCGCTGCTTATCTTGAGCATTTTACTATCCTCGAGACGCCCGCCTTGCTGCCAACTTCGCTCGCTGCACACGCCCGCTACCAATCACCCCACCCCCCCCGGCCCGCTCCCCACCCACTACAAGGGCTTTTCCACTGTACATGGCTGTCGGTGCCATTACACAACACAGCGCATCTACATGAATCGCCAACGGACAAAAGGGTGCTCCATCCTTGATAGCGTCGAGCACTCCTTCGAGCCTCAACTCTCTGCACCGGCCTTCATGTGCCAAAATGCCCGCTCCACAGAGGCTTCCGACACCGTAGCCCTGGACGCCCACCGCGATGCCCGCCAACTCGTTCGTCTGATCCAATGTCCACGATGCTCCAAGCCTCTGAGCACCCCGGTCACCCTGCCCTGCGGTCACACCGTCTGCCGCGGCTGCCTCCCGCCTCCACAACCTCGCACCAACATATCATATCCCAATACACCAGATCGTCTCATGGGCATTACATGTCCATTGCTGGGTTGCGGGGCCGAACACGCCTCGGCGGAGTGTTCTGTCGACGTGACCCTGGCCAAATTGATGGACCTAATCAAGATGGAAATAACCAAGCATACCGCAACCACGGAAAACACCCCGACGCTTCTCGTTGAATTGCTCCAGCCTGAAGATGATGCGTCCATGGACGAGAAAGAAAAGGAGACGTCTGCACGCCAAGACCACCAGCAGGAACTGCACGGCGGGCATCTTGCGTCTGCATTTACCATGGCTGACTTGGGCAACCTCCGGTACACTTCCGAGATCCGCTACCAGTCACTATCGGCAAGTGGGGACGATTACGAGCACCTCGACCTGATGCTATTGGAACGCCTAAGGGAAGTAATACACAAGGAGCTAGACTGCCTCGTCTGTTACAACCTGATGCTAGATCCTACAACAACGTCGTGCGGTCATACATTTTGTCGCCGTTGTCTTGCCCGCGTCATGGATCACTCCAACATTTGCCCGTTTTGTCGAAGAGGCCTGCATGTCCCTGCCTCGTTACAGAACCAGTCGAGCAACGTCATACTCAACTCTTTGTTGAATGGACTTTGCCCAGACTTGGTAGGTGCTCGTGCAGATGCTCTCAAGGCTGAAGAGCAGGCCGGCGATAACGTGCTAAACGTTCCACTGTTCATCTGCACGTTGTCGCTTCCATCCATGCCCACCTTTCTCCACGTCTTTGAGCCCCGCTACCGACTTATGATGCGCCGTGTCATTGAAGGCAATAGGCAGTTTGGTATGGTCATGTACAACCGCACACGCGCTCCACAAGGCGATCTGGGTTCGGTTCCCTTTCTGGAATATGGCACGCTACTGGAAATTGTCAACTACGAGCTTTTGCGCGATGGGCGTAGCTTCATCGAAACACGCGGCGTAGGCCGATTCAAGGTGAGAGCGCACGGCATGCTTGATGGTTATCACGTCAGCCGCATCGAACGTGTTGAGGATGTTTCTCTTGCGGAGGAAGCAATACTAGAGCAGCGCGAGACCACCATGGCACGTGACTATGCTGAGGCCTTCTTCCGCGATCACCCGCAGACCCAGCTCCCCACCGAGGTTGCCATTGAAACCTTATCCACACAACAACTGCTCGACAGCTGCACCGCCTTTGTTCGAGAGATGAGGGAAGCCAGCGCACCTTGGCTCCGCGAGCGCATCATCCAGGTATATGGCGAACCACCAGAGGACCCTGCCATTTTTCCATATTGGTTTGCTTCCGTCGTACCTATCGTGGAAGAGGAAAAGTACATTTTGCTGCAAACGGAACGAGTCCGCGAGCGCCTCAAGATTGTGTACTCATGGATTGGTAGGATCCGCGGGCAGCGCTGGTAAGTTTGTCTAACTCTCTTTTACCTGGCCTGCATTGCCCATGCACAAATTCCCTGAATCCTGGTCTCCCGGACTCCGGACTTCTCGCATGCCGTCCTCTGCGACGTGCGTCGCAACGTTTTTATGGCCCCGTTTTGGTGCAGCTGATGCCGAGAGCCTGTTGTGCCGAGACAAGCATTATCTCCGTTGTCCTCGTCACCATGACGCGACAGATATGCGTGAGTCCGTCCGAGCCTAGTAGATTCACCAAGTCCTTGCTCTTCATTACAACACCAACACTTTTCGTGGGGCGTCTTTTTAAATTCTTTGCAAAGCGGCTAACGTGTTACCTTTTTTTCCAGGTCCTCAGGCAATTCATGCAGCATCCTGTGACTCTTGACTACTCTCGTCGCCATCGCCATTGCGCTTCTGTCTGCTGCCCCTCAACGTCAAGCCATGATGCGCATCCCTTAGCAGGCGTCGATGACGAGTGTGGTGTCTCCACCATTCGAATCGAGAAACCGGGACCCCAACAATCTTTCCCCCTGTGCCCCCTCTTCTGCCTCTCTCTCTCTCTTCAACTTGAGGACCCTTGCTTACCAGTCTCCTTGCGAAGCATTGCTAGCCATTCAACCTTCTCCTGTGTATAGGCATTGTGGCTGCTTTTTCTTGCCCACTCATGACGACAAACCCTTTTATCATCATCATCATCATCCATCATCTTTGGTGTTCGTGTTTTTTTTATAACGTGTTGGTATTTTATTTTCGCTTCTTCAATGATTACCCCCTTTCAGGAGGACCGGAGCTTGCCGTGTCCATGTTTGAAATGAAACCATTTTTTTATTTTATGTATGTTTATATATATATAGACCCCAGGTGCTAGCCTGGTCGGGGCTGCCGTCGCTGCTGCTGCTGCTGCCGCCTTCTTCATATAGGAGCAACAAGAACAACAAAAAGGGGATTATTTGATCTCTTCTTTTTTTCGCGTCTTCTGTAATTTTGCAAATCGCATTCCAAAGGGGACGAGAGAGAGAGAGAATTATTGAGAGAAGCGTGTGAAAAGATGGGTATGAACGGAGGGTGGGGTTGGGGGTAGCGCGTTTAAAACCCTTTTCAGCGGGGGGGCAAACGGAAGTATAAAATTTGTATATGACTTTGCCCTACCAAAAAAATTTACCAAGAAAAAACAATCATTGAACCCTTTTTCCTTTTCTTTTCTTTTTTCTTGTTTGAAGGGAAAAAGAAAACTCAATGCTTGTTCTCGTGTACGTGTAATGTGTACGTGAGTAAGTGAGTTGGGAATTCGTTCTCTTTCTTAACAAGCATTTGATTGGCGTTTTTTTCTGGGAAGGGGAGAGGGGGGGAACTTTGGCTTGGTGTAGTTTGATGGACATATGAGGATTATTGCATGCCAGTGCGGATTTTAAGTAGTAGTAGTAGTATTAGGGGTGGTTTTTATTGCTCATGATGAGAGAAATCGAGAAACTGTATGGCTTGTAGATACTACAATGTGTGTTGTGTATGGATTGGGGAAATGCACGTGTGCTTCATGTCTTGACGTTGTGCTTTGTGTGATTTGCCTAGTCTTTGCCTGTGTGTGTGTGTGTGTGTGTGTGTGGAAAGAGCGGGAGGGTGGGTGTTGCTCTTTCCCCTTGATGACCAAGGCTGAGGCTCGCTTCGGGGGGGTTTGATTTGTTGATAAGGGTCTAAGTGAGGTGAGGTGAGGTGGTCGTTCTTACTTCCTCGGCTTTTCTTCTTTCCTGCTTCAACTGTTCAATTTTCGGTTCCCACCTTGGAGCGTTCGTTTGGTTGTTGGAATGTCAAGAATCTTTCCACTTTTGATTGGTAATGATTATGCTGTGTGGTGTACAACCTGGCTGGAGGACTTTGTGACACGCACAGACGAAGCGTGGACGTAGCTGTAGGCTGGCGCGAGGCTGAATTGCTGGGCTCCATGTTTTCAGTAGCTGAGCCCTCGACAATGTGTTGTTCTCATCTGACTCTTCCCGCTGTCTTTCTATCTTGTTAGCTGAGCTAATCGATATCGTTTACCATGGAGGCTCTTTCTGGTGTTGCTAGTGGCATGGCTGTTGTCTCCCTATCGATACAGCTAATTGATTCCATCGATACCATCAAGACCTTCGTTCGCAAAGTAAAAGATGCACAACAAGAGCTGGAGCGTTTGGTGGACCTACTGGAGCGTCTTGAGGCCTTGCTGAAAGATGTTCACAACTTGATGAAACGGCAGACCTCGTTGCAGGCAGAACACTTTCCGATACCCTCAATGACAATCTTCAAATGTCTCGAGAGCTGTGAGAAGACACTTGAGCCGCTTCATACGATCATCGATAAATATGCGCCCGCAACATCGAAAGGTGGTACCCGTATGGAAAAACTCAAAACCGGATTGAGGTTCAGCCTCAAGGCAAAGGATGTTAAAGATTTCGAAACACGAATCGAGAGAGAAACCGTATTTCTCCATGCTAGCCTCGGTGCGAACTGCGGAGCCATCTTGTAAGTTTCCACCAAGGTCAATCATTGTTAAGGCTGTGCTGAGTAGTTGTTCATGTTAGGATGCAACTTGGCCCTGCATTACTCAAAAACCAAAACAACAGCGAAGCCACTCGTCCAACCCATATGGAAATCTCCATCCCGGACAGCGAATCCGCGATTGTATCCCCTAAAGAGGATATGACCTCGTTGTCGACTGCGAGAACTACGCGTGTTTCATCATCAGTAATACCAGTTCATTGGTTACTCGGAAGACTAGGCGTACATCGGCGGAAAATCGTTCGACGCGTACCAGAAAACTTGGATCAAAGGACATCAAGCTATGAATATGACCACGACTCCATCGTTTCTGAAGACTACGAGACAACTTTTCTCTGGAGCGTACTCGGCTACGGACTGACGTGGATCCAGCGCCGGTCATTCGGTGTGGTTTTGCCGAGCCTCAACACGTTTCCGCTGGTTCACGGCTTTCCCAACGAACTCTATGATACCATGAACAATGGTGGAATCCAAGAGTTTCAAGGCTTGCTTCGTCGTGGGGTGGTACACCCATTCTCGCGCAATCGCGATGGGCAATCATTGCTTCATGTAAGGCCCTTCATGTTCACTTTTTGAAAATATTGTTGATACAGTGCCTAGATTGCTGCACAGTTTGCCAGGGCAGATATCTATGTCTTACTTCTAAATCTTGGCCTAAAACAAAGCCAGGATTTTGAGGGGAATTCTCCTTTGGTCAATGTCCTATGCACGAGTGATTCTTTTTTGAGCCATGACAAAATCACCATTTGTCGCTATATACTTGAAGACACGGAGTTATCGGTCGATCTCTATCGTTATCGTTGGCTGCTACGTTTTCCCAGTATAAGACCCGAGGTTCTTCAGTGGCTGTATCAGCAAGGTGCAAGTATTGCCCTCGGCGCAGATGCCTTTAAAACACAACTTATGGTCCTTGAAGCGATTTGTTCAATGATAGGGGGGAAATGGTTTCGCTCAAGAATTATCTTACCCAATTATGGTGATTTTGATATAAAAGCAGATATGGTTGATTATTTACAGCTAGGAAGGGTTTCTCTGCTCGAACATCTCTTCCGGCGCTGTTCGAGTAGCCATGCTTCTTTCGTGGCAGGGGGCATTTTTCTCGAATGACTAGCAAATTCAGGTGTCAACTTGGAGCAGTTTGTGAGTAATCAGATTGCAAATCTTGGCCCGGAAGCCTTGCTCAGAGCCTGGCCTTTTGATAAAAGAGTTGTATTTCAAACTCTTGAAACAGGCGAATGGGAGCTTGGCTTCGAGTGGGCATTGGACGAAGAAGCATGCGGTTATCTGCTCATCTCGGAGTATCAGTCCTTGACTATCGAAGATGGAGACGATGATGGTCCCCGCTCCATGGAATGGCCGTTTTGCGAGCGCGAATGGGGCCTGTTTATTTCTGAATGGAATGAACGGAAAAGCAAGTGGTGCCTCCGCTACGAACGCCGCAGGGCTGCCAAAGCTCGCAAACAACGCGCACGAAATGGCCAAAAGATGCCAGGAGCATGGGTAAACTGAGGGTGTTTTTGTCTCTTCAGTTATGTGAAATGTATCATAGTTACTTTCAGCGTCTCTTTTTTTTCTCGTTCCATATATTTAAATTATACCCAATACCATGTCTTCATCCTTTGACCTCCAATTTTCTCTAGCATATTCTATTCATCACTCTGAAACATCATGTACCCGGTTTCTACATTAGTCCCAGATGCCCCATCCTAACAAATCGTTCGTACGATCCCAATATATACACCACTCGTTGCCAATGTCGTCCCAAGCACACGCCGTATACGCCCTCCTATCATGCAATCTATACACTTTTCTCGCTCCAAAATAAAGTCTGATAGCGGTAATGACTATGCAATGTACCTTGATATCAGAGGGCTTTGCAACCAGACAGTTTTCTTTCCACTCAAGGTCTGCTAAATATTTTAGAGCCTATTCCACACGCTTTGAATTTTCAAATGTTCAAATCCTCAACATTCGCTGGCCCACCATACTATACATCTTGTGCAAAGAAATTTAATCAGGTGCTAGAATGACATTGCCAAGGCACATTTTTTCGTAGTATGTGACGGCAGTAATTCATTGAAGATGTATGCTGTTTTACTATCTTCAACATTTCACACATTTCATGATACATAGCGAGATTCTATCCAACTGTCACGTTTTCTTTAAAGTGCTCGAATTATCTAGTTGCAAAATACCCCTATCACAGGCTCACATATTCTGATTAATCCATAACTACTACTTGGCCGCTCCCAACCACATAACCGTGAGCATGTTTTTAAAGATGTAAAGAAAATCTTGTATACATCCATTCATATATCGTAGTACTCTATTTCTTTTCCCATGAACACTCCAATGCCCAACCTTACAGAGTTTTACACAGTGACAATTTTACAATGGAAACTGCAACGCCTCCACCTTCGCACTAGTTGGTTGTCCAAGCATCAACTCCGAAAGCACCAACCCCGTACCTGGCGCATGTGAAATACCCCAAGCACCATGGCCCGCAGCGATAAAAACACCACCCTTGGCCTCTTCTTTCGTCTTGAGGCCGCCCAATTTCTCGTCTGGTATCCGCGCAACAATCGGTCGACCGCTAGATGTAACGGGACGGAAACACTATACGGAGCAGAAGTATTAGTATCGCACGAGCAAGGGAGTTGGGTGAAATAAAAGGAATCGAAACATACCAAACCTTCCCTCAAAACCTCAATCTCCTTCTCCGGTGCCGCAACTATCATAACCTGCGCACACTGCCTCAACTGCTCAACAGCCTTCTCATTCGGCTTTACGTCCGTCGCGACATCCGGCAGCGGCACAGTCGTGCTATTCAGACCCCCCAGGTACAACTCGCCGCCGAGCCGCGCAAACCATTCTGGCGAGAAACCCAGTGTGTCGGTCGCAAAGATGGCGTGGCAGGCCTCGGTGTCGGCGTCTGTGGGGTTGAAATGAGGGTTCCGCACCAGCAGGGAGTGGCCTGCTAGCGGGGAGATGGGGATGCGGGATTTGGAGGTGGGGAAGAGGGTGGTGAAGACGCGGGGGGACCAGGCGCCGGAGGCGATTACGAGGCGGGAGCATGGTACTGTTTTTAGATAGTTAGTATGTGTGCAATTGGTAGGTGCGCGTTTGTGTGGAGAGAGTCTTACGCTCGATTTGGGAGTCGGCGTCGTCGCCTTGTTGTATTCGTACACCACTTAGTACGCCCTCGGAGTCTTGAATCACACCCGTTGCTCGCGCAGGTTGATGTATGGTTACGCCTCTTGCCTTGACCTCCTTCAGCACCCACTGGCAGAATCTCAACGGGTCTATCTGCGCTGTTGTGCCATCTCGACTAATGACTTCCATGGTCCCTTCTTGTGTGCGTCGCAGCCATCCTGGGCGAGTAATCTGCCCTTCGCGCGGTTTGTTATGACCTGCTGCTTGTGCTCTGCTTGTTCCATTCTCCAGCCAATCTTCGCCACTACCGGCAATTGCTGATTCGCTGTCTTGTGAAAGGGAAACGCCGGTTGAGGAGGAATAGCCCCATGCTTTGCGGCCGCCGTGCGTTTGGGCGAGGTCGGAGTGGAGTTTGAAAGATAGAGTACCGAGAGAGGATACGGATGGTGCGAACCCTAGAATGGGGAAATTATCAATTAGATACATGAACTCGAGGTGGATTGAGAAATTGTGGGCGTGCTGGAGACTTCTAAGATGCAAGCACACCGCCGCAGGTACATACAATCAGCGCTCAAGAACCCCGCCGCGAGACCTGATGCGCAATGGAATAACTCGGCACTCGAATCGACAATGTGCACATTTTGTGGATTGTTTTTACCGGCCTCGGTCAGATAGTAGGCAGTACACAGGCCTATGATGCCGCAGCCCAGTATAACGGTGTCGGTGTTGTCGGAGATAGGAGGCTGCTCGCTGACAGCCATGGCTACTAATCTGGCTCCTTCTCCGCGTGGGGTATCGGCAGTTTAAATGAGGGGTACGTAGCAAAGCAAAGAAAATGGTCAAATGGGCAGAGCAACCAGTAAAGAATAACAGGGCCGAATCTCTCTTTTATTCGCTGACTAGGAACCGCATACTATATGCACTTGCTAACAGGAGAGCTTTAAAAGAGCGCCCCAGTGGTGGGTTTTCGGCGCCGGTGCGCAAGTCTGACCACTTACACCCATACACGCACGCTTCATTAGCTACTATGCTAAACGGAAGACATGCACTCCTGTTTCCCCCTTCCGTCTGCCCTCAGTGGTAGAAGGGAGCGACACAGCACATATTATCGTACGAGGCAATGTGGAAAAAGAGGGGACCGCGGCTATGCGTTGCTCTTTGTCGTGAGTGGTGCAAGGGGTTAGCAAAAGCCCACTTCTATCCATTCAAACTCGGGTATAAGTGGTCATGAGCCGACATGGCCTGATTACAACGGTAAAGGTCGCATTCTGGAGCTACGCCTTTACTGCTTTGGTGCACGCCTTGTCGTACTATCCGCTGCAAGGCTCGGATGATCGACTCGGCTGCCTGCGTGCGAAAAGCTCGCTGCTTTACTTTTGTGCTGCTGTTGGTGTAAGAGCTTGTAAAGCCGGTGGTGCCATCACTAGAGAGTTTGGAAACCCAAAACGCCCCCCGCATGCCCGTTGCTGTAGGGTGCCATGGGCCCAACATGTGATGCATCAGATCGTGCTTTGGTAATGGCTGCATTGATACTATCTAATATAACTGTGGAACGTCTCAGGTGCGTGACCCGAATATCTGCATGCTATTGATGATGTCGAATGCTTTTTTTTCATCATGCTCCCTTTTATCCTAATTCCGTTGCCTAGTGATAACTCGGTGACCGAGTATGTTGAGTACTGTGGCGGGAAAGACGACATCATGCTTTCGGACCCGAAAGTGTATCCGGTTCATCCAGCAATGCTCTTTCCCATGCCGGCGGGGTCAACCTAGCAAGACGAGTCGGGTGTCGAGCGAAATGGATAGGTCTTCTCATAAACACCAGGGAGTATATCGGCAACGTCGTCCTCAGGATTGCCTTTCTCAACATAATGGCAAGCATCATCCATCCCAGTCTCCGCCGCCGTCGAAGAACGCGAGCTGGATCCCGTTCCGTAGCCGGTTCCGTCGTAGAGCCCGGCATGCTGTCCCCATGTGCTTTCGCGGTTCTGTCGCTTGCCAGCGTTGCTGATACGGCTATGCAATCGCTCGGAACTCCCCATGTCCAGGTCGAGATCCAACCATTCGGGAAGTACGCCTTCTGCAAGGGCCTCATCGAGCATCAGTTCCCTGCTCGTGTTTCCAAGCATATCCCTATTCAACACAACGAATCTGCCGAGTTCAGGTAGTATCCTTTCCGCGGCAGCAAAGTCTTCCTCACGGCGGCCAAGAATCATCTCCGAATCGTTACTAGAGGCATAACCCTGGCCGTCATATGCCGTTATACCGATGCGGCGTTTGAGATCTCCGTTGTGGAAGACTCTCAACATGTATTCCTTGCCGATGATCATCAACACATTGTCAGAGGGGTCTGCCATGCCTTCATTCGTGTTAATGCAGTGCTGATCAAACTTTTCCGTCAGTTTGTGAACGTTGGAATCCTCTTGTATGAACCTGTGATCATTGGCCAATTCCGTGATGCCGTCAGTGTTGGGTTGTTCTCTTTCAGGACTCTTGGTTGGAACATGGCGGTGTTCTACAGCGGCTTGGACGATTCCAGTCATTTCTCGTGAAGTGCCTTGGATCTGATGAGGCTCCTGCATATCATCTTGAAGGGGAACCAATAAGTCCACACAAGCTAAGTCTAGGTCGAATGCCGGGCCGAACATTGGGGATGGGAAATCTTCATTCAGGTTCTGGTCTAGGTCCAGGAGCTTCCGGAGTGGAGCTGGTGAAGAGGGGATAGTGCCATCAGGTAAGACAGAGGGTGAGGCAAACGATTGCGGATTCTGGTTCTCTGATGAAGGGATAGGCAGTGGCGAAGAATAACAAAAGTCATGACCAAAACTGGTCGAGTCTGTGCGGCTTAGGTCAAATAAGGGTTCATCAGCCGGTGACTCTTGGAAGGTGAGCAGAAGAGACGACCTTGGGCGGGGTATTGGAGTGTGAGGACTCTGGTGAGTATGTAATTAGTAAAATTCTCGAAGTGGTGGTAGGATGGCGCTTACATCAGTGCAAGGCGAAGCATCTCCATCGGGCTGCTTCGCCTTGGTTGGTGATCGCAGACTGCGTAAAGAGTTGATGCTTCGCAACTTGTTCTCTTTCAACGACCCTACAAGACCCTTTCGCCTTGAGGGACTCTCGTTGCTCGACGGCGAATCGTTTGCAGTTGGCCGGACGGAGGCTTTGTCTGGTGAAGGAACTGGAGTTGTGCCCCTCTCGATCAAGTTACGATCGATGCCAGCAAAGTTATTCCTTGGAATTATTAGCATATTCGGTGTAATAAGAAGGATGAAACACCGACTCTGTATCGTTCTTCCTGCATAGGAGCTGGGAAATGCTCTTCTTGGCTTTGAGGCTGAGGAGATCGAAGTGCATGATGAATGGCTGGGGTGCTCTACTGACACCAGAGACTTGATGCGTCGTATCAAAATGTTGGTTGAGTGCGGTGTAGAGCACTATGAGATGGTCTGAGATAGTAGTAGTCACTCATGTAGCTCTTGAACTCTGAACCATGCCTGTAAACAGTCATGGTCGGTCCTGCTTGACCGTTGTATGTGAGTCCGGGTCATGATTTCCAGATCAGTCCCAATAGTGAAAGAGTATGTTCCCTTGTGTATTTGAATCAAAAGCTTCATTGGTAGGCTTTCTGATAAGAAAATCAATCAGCCTATTACCAACAGACCATCTTGTAGAACGGCATTGGACAGGAAGTTGTAATGAGCATTTTTGAGACGTAATGCTCACCGGGCAGCGACTAACAATTGCCGTACCAACAAGATGTTATTTTGGGAATAGTGGAAACGGCAAGTAATTGTGAGTCGGAAGCAAGAGCCTCTGGAAGGAGAGCCATCCTGACTACTCGATATGGAAGACTGGATAGGCACGTGATGCGCGCGGACTGTGCATATGATCCCTGTCTAGCTCCTTCACGTCGCGGTCCACGGCACTACAGCGCTCAACCACCGAGCAGCGCAATCGCCCTCCACTCGATGCCATAGCCACCATCACCATCCAAGTCGCACTGGATTTGGCTCCACAACTGTAGCCTGCATAGCGCCACACAAATACTACAGTTGCGACACAATGGCACGCGGACGCCCTTCTCGAGCTGCAGCGCGTCGCAGCACGCCTGTTCGCAGCGCAACACCGCAGCAAGATAGCGATGAAGACATGATAGATCCCCCAGAGTCGCGCGCCGAGTCCCCTAAAGAGGAAGAGGAAGAGGAGGAAGCTGCATCAGCAGCACAAGCAAGCGACGAGGAAGCCGCGCCTTCTGAACGTTCACCATCGCCTGCAATCATCCAGCCTTTCCCGCGTAAGAAGCGACTTGGCCGACCTCCTAAGAACAGGCCGCCGGACTGGAATGCCGGAGAGCCAGACAACTCCGAAGGTGGTACGCCTATCAAGCGTAAGCGTGGGCGACCGTCTGGCGGAGGTCGAGGACGACCGCCAAAGGGAGGGCAGTCACATACTACCCGCGTCCCCATCGACAAAGAGGGAACCATGATGGATGTTGTCAACGACGAGGTCGATCTACCTGAAGATGAAGAGGGCGAGAAGAAGGTTGACAAACTAGGCAATCTCATGGGCGGACGGGACTATCGTGTGCGCATCTTCACTATCAGAGGCAGAGGAGACAGGCAGTACATGTTGTCGACCGAACCTGCTCGATGCTGTGGTTTCAGGGACAGTTATTTGTTCTTCACAAAGCACATGAAACTTCACAAGATCATCATAGACGACACTGAGAAGAGGGATCTCATTGACCGTGAGATTATTCCTCACTCGTACAAGGGTCGTGCTATCGGTGTTGTCACTGCGCGCTCCGTCTTCCGAGAATTCGGCGCGCGTATCATTATCGGTGGCAAGAGGATCATTGACGACTACTACGTCACGGCAGCGAGGGAGAACGGCGCAGTCGAGGGTGAGCTTGCAGACCCCAATGACCGACTACCGCTCCCAGGCGAACCATACAACAAAAACCAATACGTTGCCTGGCACGGCGCTAGTAGTGTTTATCACACAGGCGTGCCCAGTGTGCCCACAGCAAACGGAAAGCCTGCGCCTGGAAAGCGAAAGGTTAACATAACATCCGCCAACTGGCAATTCGAGCATGGCTCAGCAGCTAGGTAAGCAGACAATAATTCCCGCAATCAACCATCCCGCAACCCGGAGACTAACACGATACAGTCGATTCAACTCGAGCCTCTCCAAGCTCCGCAAAGCAAACCTCTCAGGGATCTACGATCCACACACAAACCTGATGTGCTACCCCAAAGTCACGCAACCAACCCACGCACGCTGGGAAGAAGTTGCCCCCGAAGCCACCGACGTACCCCCTCTTGTCCGTAGAAAATACCTCGTCGTCGACACCGTCTTCCAACAGCCTCCTTTTGCCGGCCTCGGCATCCCAGGTCCTGACGGCGACTTCATCGACGTTGGCACCAACGGCCTGCCCAAGCTAGATGCTGAAGACGAAAAGCACATGAAGCCAGAGGAGCTCGAGGCTTTCTCGCAAATCAAGTGTGAGGAGCAGGAGTGGCGGAGTCAATGGGGTGGTGAGAGTACTGACGGTGCGAGGGTGAAGCCGAAGATTGGATTTGTAGGTGTCCCGGTTTAGGGGGCGCGGGCCCCTTTGGACAAGTATTGATTGGGAAGTTGATGTTGCGCTGTGTTTCTTTTTTTTCTTAAACAGACCCTTATCTTTTGGGGGTCTCTCAAATGGCGAAATTCGGGAGTGGAATATACCAATGTGGCACTTTGTGCTGCGTAAAACTACTGTAGTAGGCTCACTTTTATCTATAAGTGGGGTGAATACTATATGCATTCACAGGAAAGGATTAATGCCGATTGAACTTATTATCTAGTTGCGTGATGTCGTATCTTCCGGTGCAACGCTGAAAGTATCTCATGTTGCGTTTGGAGACGTCCGATAATGGCGATTGCGGTGTTTCGGTGTTTCGAGGGTCCGGACATTCCTCAGAGTATGTGTACACGGTGGTACTGGATCATTCAGAACAGTTTGCTGCTAATCCGGTTGCGCAATACCACTGGATAAGAAAGGGCCTTCTTTTGTTGCTATCGAGTCTTGTGGAAAAAAAGAGTCTGAAGGGAGTGCGTTTTTGATATTTACATTTGTAGTTGTTCCAATGATTAGAACATGTTGAAAGATAGTTAATCTTGCACCGATGCATATTGGAAAGAAAACGAACTCCATCATATGTCTCTGTTACCCAGTCTCCAATACTATTGATAAACTCGATCATCCTAGTCGGTCATCAGATGTAGTTTTGTCCGGAGTAATGAAGTTAGATATTGTTAGTATAGCATAAATAAGTTCGCACTGCGTGAACTTGAGGGCTTCGTTGGTGTTCTTCTGTTTAGCGGCGTATTGTTGAAGGGAATAAGAAGAAAGAAGATGTGGTTTGTTCATGTACATTGCACTCCGCGATTCCGCTCATGAGCATAATTGGGAATATCGCACAAAAATAGACAGCAGTGAATTTGTTAATATGTGCGCTATTAAAGATTTAATTAATATCTATCTAATACTACTACGCACATATATACATCCTAGCATAGATAGAAAAGAATCACGCTGGACCAATCACGCTCGGCTCTTAAATGTATACTAAAGCTGTAGCGCCATTTTCCCTAAATACAGAGTATATAGGAAGGCAGATAGCAACGGGACGAGAAAAGTGAGATTATGATCGGTTGCGTATATATAGGTAGGAAAATGGGGTCAGAAAATGAACGGAATACGGGATGATGAACGGCATGAGCCATATGGACTGCTTATTCTGAGTGCGTAACCGGCGGGTGAACAGTGCCACTTCTTTTCCCACTCGTGTCACTACTACGGACATATCTTTTCTTCTCGTCATTTTACGGCGCAAATATGTGCAAGTAGGGTTCGGAAAGATTCATGCTCAACAAAGAATCTCCGCAGGTGACAAAATGCACATTGTGTAATAACAGTGGCATGATATTTTTCTTCCCGCCGTTTGCGAAAACAATCGTCATTTTTGCATTGAAGAAAGACAAAAAAAGAACTCTATGGCTGTTAGACAAAGTTTATGACTGCCTCGTTGCATATAAAAAAGTCTGACTATGGCATGAAAGTAAGTAACGCGATAGCCATGCTTACGCTAATAAGAGCTGACTATACCGCCCTTTTTCTCTTTCGCGCTGTTTTGCATTAAACACAAGTGAGAACGCATGGTCTAAGCAAGGACAAGGAAGTAGGGGTCCGCAGTAATCTCACACCAGTCCGGGCTCAACTGGGCTCGGAGCAAGTGACCAGGGTGAAAGGGTTTAGACTTTTGGATCTACAACAGAACTGTTTGCTGTTGGGGGTTTCGCGATACCTGTAAGAGATCCTCCGTTTCAAGGAGGAGTGCCGATGGATCGTCGTTTGTGTGTGGTTCTGGTGCGTTGAGCGCTTTGTTAGGCGAGAGGGATAACGGGGGCGGGTTGTTCTTGGGATGCTGGACAGTGGTTGCATGTGTGAGTGCTGACGCTTTCATGACAAGAGCGCATCTACGACTGGATAGCTCAACAGTGGAATGTGCCGCACAGAGACATCTCATAGCTGACTTATTGAGATATCGGCTGGGTAGGCAGCAACAATCTTGTAGACTTTGTTGATTCAATATGAGAAATTCTATTTGCATCCACGCATCAGGACATCGGCATTATCGATTGCTTATTATTAGCGTTGGGATTCGGCGGTAATCATTGGCGATCAGGTCAGTCATCATTACAGTGGGATGGTTTTTTCCGATTCGATAATTAGATAGACGGCGGCACAGAATAGGCGGTAGAATTATTACTATTGTTGCGATTTATTTCGTCCATTTATCGATGGTATCATGTGGATAATTTCGGGGCGATCGTCGGAGCCATGTCGAAGGATAGGCTCGAGGCAGCGCCATTTCTGAAGATGCGATAGGTCCGAATTCCGGTGCCTGAAACGGTGACGAGTCGAGCGGTGGAGCACAGTGCGACGGTTCATGACAAGAAACGCCCCATAGGCCGCCAAGGCCAGGGCTGTGCACGCCTCCGATAGACAATATATGGGATTTGAGCACAAGCAGTGGGAAATGTGGTGGCGACAGGACCATGGGATCACGGCGAGTGCAGCAGCAATTTCGGATTCAGAGACAGTGCCGGCGGTTGAATGAGCAGCACATGTCAAGGGTACATTAGTTAGGAAGGTTGCTGGTTGGTGGGCAGCGCCCTGACCGGAGCCGGAGAGCCGCTCGTCTCACATGGGCCAAAAGGCACCAAGGAAGCCACCATGCCCCCCAGATTCCGGCAGAAGGGGACGTTTTGCTTCAAGAGGGGACCGATGGCAACGGGTCTCGTGTGACAGCTTCAGTCTCCTGCAGCGATAGAGTAGGTAGGGACGAGGGGTGCATTGCATGCTGCTACTCGTACCTACTTGGAGGAGCAAAGGGTCCGTACTAGGGTAGCGCAAATCTTCCGGCAATAGGCCGCACTTTGGAAGGTGAGATAGATTGCGAAGCAGTGTGGGGACAGGAGGCTTGGTGGTTGGACTGCCTAGCGAGCCGGCCGAGTAGATTGTAAATATGGGGTACAGATGCTTCGAGAAGAAACGCAGCCAGGGTCTTCATCTATGCGGACCGCACATGTTATCTACACAGTACAAGTAAATGCAACGATATTAAGGGCGATAATGCAGGTGGGTGCGTGACTGTGAAGGCTGGCCCCAAGATCGAGGGCCGAGTGGCAGGGAGGGCAAGCTGGGTTTTGTTGACGGCATCTCTTACGACACGGCCAGCTCTGGTCTGTTTCGCGTTGCCACTGCCGTCTAGTGGGTGACACAGCACACAGGTGGGCCGGTAAGAGCTAAATCGGGCTCGTACTCGGCCTCGACTGCGCTGGGGGTTGGGTCAGCGAGGCCGTACATGTGCATACGCACGCATACCGCCTCGAGCAGCGGCGCTGCAGGGCGGCATTGGCGGAGGGGCAGCGACCCATGAATGCGAAGAGGGGCCCAGGGCTTGGAGGAGTAGGTCGTGGAGCAGGACGAGGGCAGCAGCAGCAGCGCAGGCCCCTGACGGACTTGGGGGGGAGGGTGATAGGGTGGTGGTGAAACCAGTCGCGGCCCGCGGCTGAGTTCCTAGCGTAGGGGTGTGCATCGGGCTTACGGTACCAGCATAGGTCCCAAAGCGGACTAGCGTACCAGGGCCGCTCAGGGTGCTTGGCAGCTGCCTATTAAAAGGTGGCAGACATGCCACTCTGTCCTTTTCGATGCACAGCCTGGGTCCTAGTCTTAACCACCCACTATGCCCACAAGTCCCCGCACACGCTCACTACCACCACTACTACTACTGCAATGGCCGAGCACACCTTCGACTCTTCTCTCTTTTCCCACACTATGAACACATCCACCATCACATCAACACCCCTCGCCCCACCTCCATCAGCCACATCACCACACCAGCAACAACAGGCATCAGACACCATGATGCCCACAACCATCAAGATGGAAATGATTGAGAACTGTGACCACTCGCCCTCACCACAACGCTCCGCCTCCAAGTCATCGGAACCCTCATCGACACCGGCCCCAGAGAGCAGTGCCTCAAAGCCAGTCAAGAAGCGAAAGTCATGGGGCCAGGTCCTGCCTGAGCCAAAGACCAGCCTGCCGCCCCGTAAGCGCGCAAAGACCGAGGATGAGAAGGAGCAGCGACGCATCGAGCGTGTAAAGCGGAATCGTCTCGCCGCACACAACTCACGTGAGCGAAAGCGACAAGAGTACGAGGTACTCCAAAACGAAAAGGACGAGCTCGAGGCCAACATGAGGGCCTACAAGGACAAGATGGCCCAGATGGAGGCCGAGCTCCGCTACTACCGATCAAAGTATCCCGGCGAAGCACCAACATCAACTCCCTTCGACCTCTCAACAACACACGACTCGTTCAGCACCATCTGCCCCGCGCAGATCCCAACATCCTTCCCCAGCCCCGTATCCATGGACTCGATGGACTCACCCCGTGACTCATCATGCCAACCCGAGACTCCCCCGTCAAGCTTCGAGGCCTCGCCTGAATTCGACTCGACACAATACTCTGCCGCGGTATTGTGCGACCTGCAGTGTCAGTCGAATTCGGCAGCCTCGCTTCGGACGATCTGGACCTACCTTTCTCTATTCAACCTTTCGCACCCGTCGATGAGAAGCCTGTCGTCATGGAAAACTTCTTCGACTTCGACCAGTTCCCAAAGTGCAGCCCAACCACCAGCGCACCAATGGAACCCGCTTTTAGCATGGTGGATTCTTCTTCAGTCGATGTCTTTGGGTCAACCCTCTTCGACCACAGCTCTACCTCAAGCTCTTATGGCTTTCTTGACGGCTTTGATGCAAAGTTCCATGACTTGCAGAGTGCCTCTGGCGCAACTTCGGTTAGCGACGAGGCCCTCGCAGCGGGATCACTTTAGCAGCGATGCCATCATGCGACCCACTAAGAGCGCGAGCGGGCAAGCTGGGTCGGCGGATGGTTGCCGTGGATCACGACTGATGACATCTCCTACCTCTATACAAACGGGTCGGCGTAATGGTGTACAAACAGGGAGGATAGAAAGGTCTGTACTGGAAAGGCAAAATTTGGGGCGTGGTTTCACATGGCGTAGGACGGGGTCCGTAGCTTGTGGCGCGTAACTGGGTTGTAGTAACAGTTTCTTTGAAAGACTTTTTGGTATTTCCTTCGTGGATATCACTTCCTCGATGGGTTCACAATGGCGGACAAGTCACACCAAGGGCTGGTGCCTCTATCTAGCCAATTTTACCAATGTCTATTGTTCAAACATGATCATCTTCCTTGATTGCTTGTGATGTCTTACTGTCTCCTGTCTCCTGCCTGCCGTCTGTCGCCTTCGCTTTACTCGCATCTTATCAGCCGACCCAAACTCCATCCCCCCCTGATGTGTCAGTCTAATGTGTCACCCAACGTGACCTTCTCCACACTCGTCCCTCATTCTGCATACGCTAATGCTGGCCCAAGACTCTCCACATGGACGATCTCTGCGCTTCTTGCCTCTGACCTGCAAGGGCCCAGACCAAGACGGCCTCTCTCTCGTCTCATCTCGCTGTATCCTGCACATGCACCTCTCGACGCCGACGTTTCCCCTTTCTTACCAGCCCACTTCCTGCACATCTTCTGCCAGCTCAAGCAGCAGCAGTAGTAGTATGTAGTAGTACATACACCAACACTTGCCCGTTTTTGTCCGCCCCGCTCACCCTCCACTCCCAAGGAACCAGAATGTCGGTCTGGCCCCGCGAATGATATCGCGATCACGTCATCCAGTTACGCCGAGTCCGCGAGTGCTACTCGAACCGCGAGAAGATCGCAATGCCTCCAATTCTGCTTTTCGATGGCACTAAGCTTTTGAGCCTGTTGCCACGATAACAAGGTGGCATGCACATGTGGAACGGATGTGGAAAAAAAGGAATATTAGGATAGAGTTTTCAGCCATACGGGAGTGTGTACCTGTACCGTCTTATCCGGTTATCAAGGCAACCTTGGCGCGCGTATAGATTCCCACTACAGTAAATGGGACGAAGTGCGGTAGCTGAGCAAAAAAGGTGAACACGATTTGCTTGTTTTGCTTGCTTGTTCAACCACAATGTCCCCAAGTCCGTATGTGGGCGGGCAGCCAGCCCAAAAAAACGGACTTCGGTCGGTGTTCGCTTACTTACCGTCCTAGACTAAAGTTCCTGATAACCACACACACACACACACAAACCCACACACCCACACAAAGTACCCCCACCATACACATCACACCGTTTCCGGCGTCACAAACCCAGCCGCTTCACACATCCCGCCGGACTTCTAGCAAAAAGCATCGAGAGTCAGTTTGTTGCAGCAAAAGAGTCCGTTAGTGTAGCTAGCCTAGCCAGCAAGGCAAAGCAAAATGCAGGCCCCCCTCTTCACTGCAAGATTCAGGACTTGCGTGTACTTGCATCGAGTGCATGAAAAAGAGGAGAATGGGGACAATGAGAGAGCGTAGCCACGCATCAGCTGTGCACACCGCTTTTGCTCGGAAAGCAGAAGGGGGATAGCCCCACAAAGAAGAGGATCAGAGTGGGCAAGAAAAAAGACGGGGCCCGGGGGGAAGACAAGGGAAATGGAGACTCGAGAAGATCCCTCAACTTCAGCATGTGAATGTTTGATTCGTTTGGATTTATTGAGGAAAAGGCCCTGCTTCTCCTTTATGGAGCTCTGTCTAAACGATTCTGCGACGAGAGAAAAAACCCTTCCTTTTCGCATACGCCCAATGCCAACACAAGCTGTTAAACGCAGCCGATTTTACTCGGATGACTCCCAGTGTTGAAAGGTCTCCCGTGGTCCCCCCGTCCCCTCCTTCGCTTGACTATTACCGGCCCAAACCCTGCTAGACTAGGATAAGAGAGAGCCCCATGCGAGCTAAACCCGCTCCGCGCCGTATCACCGATCTTTCTAGCCATGGGCCACTCCCCCCAACCTAACTTAACTTTACTTTACTACTATTACTACCGCCGACCGACCGACATCGTTACATGATGATGCTTGCCTCTTTGTTGCGGTGAAGGGGGCTTGCATTCTTCGCTGTATGCAACCAACAGGGATCCTTTGGTGTCTTTTACTTGGTGACCTGGTCGACTGGCGGGGGCTTGTTCGAGTCTGCAGCCGCTTTGCCCTGGCCTGTGATGCCCTTCTTGGGCATCTCGCGTCCGCCCGAAGCGCTCATGCCTTCGAGGCCTGTTTCATTGTCGTGTTAGTTGTTGTGGTCTTGGAGAGATAAGGGTCTGATTTTTTTTGTTCGCCATTGGCTCATATGGGTAGATGGAGGGGGTGGAGAGGGGGTCTCGTACCATCGCCCTTTTCGACTTCAGGCATGGGAGCTGCCTTCTTAGTGTGTTCCATGGTGTCCTACAGAGTTTTTGTCAGTATTTCTTCCGAGATTACTCATTGGAGATAGCACTTACGTTCCCAGAGGTGCCGTGGATAATGCTGTGGCCCTCAATGGGTCCGTTGTCTGAGGATCCGTCTCCGTTGCGGGGCATGGTGGTGGTGATGGTACGTGCGTGGGTTGAATGTATAGACGTGTGTATTAGAGAAGAGAGTTGTAAGAGGGTTTGCTGATGATGGAAAGAAGAATGGGAACTCTGAGGGTTTAATATGGATATGGGTTCCTTCTTGTCCAAATTGCATTGTTACGTAGAATTGCGATCAGAGGTGAGGTGCTGTGATGTCATTGTGGGGTAAGGCTGTCCAGCGAAGGGAAATGGGACCCACCAGTAAACACCAAATAGGGACCAAATTTGGCATGTTTCGTAAGAGTGACGCAAATGGTCCTCTTTGCTTTCCCGTAGCTCTTGGTTATGGTACGTAATGGGGTGTTTTTCCTTCTGTTCTTGTCATGGTCGCGATGGGAAGAATGTTCTCGCTCAGGGCGCGCCGATCCGATCGTAGTAGCTTCATGGGGAATAAGCATGCGAAATGCAGAGTGGATGGTATTACTCTTGAATCGAAAAAATAAAAGAGATCGAATAGATGTGCACGATGTCTATGGTGAAGTCCAGCAGCCGATCTTTGCAAACTGGCGTTGGAATCAATGTTTTCTGAGAAAAAAGATGAAGGCTTATGTGACTGTGACATATTCATTGCTACTGAGACGCTTTGAATAGGTTTTGATCTTCGTTCCTCTGTTGTTTACAATATGCCATTGCCATCTTTGTGATTGACCATCACGACAGCCTAACTTTAAATTATCTTGATCCCTTGTGGGACACTACCCCGAAAAGCAGATCTCTGAACAGACTTCCGGCCTTCTGACAGTTCAAGCAGTGCCTCAAAATCATTAAGCTCCTCCACATCACATCCTTGCGGTGGCTCAAAGAAAAACATTCCAATCCTAGAAAATTCCTTTCCATCTTTAGTAGTAAGCAGAAGTCCTGATGGCCCCTTGTTAGTCGTTTCGTCGAAGCAACAGATCTGCAGACTGAATATCCTGCCGCCTTCAACCTTGGAAGCTAGTGTCTCGTCCCAGAAATCAAGATGAACATCTGCCAGATCAAGATCAAGATATTTGTTATCTTCATTGACTAATGTCGGCAACTCTGGAGCTTCATTGAATACAGTCTGTTGTATGAGACCTTGCACAATTAATGATCCGGATTGTACAGCGCCGTACGGTGCCTGGGAATGAGCAGGTTGAGTCGTGCATGATACGACTTTGAGCATAGGATCAACTTCGGTGAGCATAAAATTATACCACTTGACAAACCCAACAGTAGAAGCCCATGACCATGAAGGTGCAAGATATGCTTGGAATTCGTCTTGCCGAAATGGTTGCTCATGGGACCAAAGTAGCCCTAAAGGAAGGTGTGATTTCCAGAGGCCGGCAAGATAGCAATCATTTGATGTTTGAGTCCATGCCTGGGCTATTCCAGATATCGCTGGAAGCCTATCCGACTCGTCGGATAACTCGCGATAAGTATAGTGCTCAACAATGTCCATCCAATTCCTGCAATTTCGGTCCTCGGCACGAATGCCCTTGTACATCTTGTACGTCTGGTCTAGCAGGCTAACGAGTGATGATGGTAAGTTTTGAATTGTGTCATTCTCATGCATCGAAACACTCGCACAAGATCAATGGAGCTCGCAATTGGTGAATCGGAGAACCCGACGGGCAAGGAGATGCTCTTGGAAAGTCCAGCCGCGTAAATCAATCGGTGAATTCACCTGAATGCTAGAGAGTATTACGGATCCCAGTCTTCCAGATGGTGACGCGAAGGGTAATTTATACCCGGTCGTCCCTGGAGCAGGCAGAGAGCATTGGTGAAGAAACCCTTGACTGCAGCTGCTAGCCCTACTGGCTGAGAGTGTAATGAAGGAACTTGCATATATTCTATGCATTTGCGCAACTTCGGTCGCTTTATCCTCTGGATTGTCTTGGCGAATACAAAGACTGTCGATCCAAATCCAACGAATCCCAAGATTCGAGGTCACTTGGACAGCGTCACGGAGGGTTTTTGGAAGAATTGAAGCTGATATCCCATCCTTTAGCATGTCTTTTGTGCCGCCATTCAACTGAAACTCTTGTGGGCCTCCCCAACAGTAGGATAGAGCCGCGTATTTCGTTGTGGTGGTATCAAGTTCGGAGGAAGTAATCAGATGAACGCGGACGCCCATTCCTTTCTCTTCACCGGATGTATTGATCTCCAACAACCTTCTGGGTAGAAATGAAGAGCTTGGAAATGCGCAATCTGGGTGGTTAATTTCGCACTCATAGAGGCGTTGCTTTGCCCACGAAGCTGATTCCTGCCGTTTGAAATCATGTAGAATTGGTCGAATCAGGATGCTCTCCGCTGCTGGGTTTCCTGTTCCATTGTTAACCTTCGTTCAAGCTAGGATATTCTCTTTTAGCTCTGTACCTTCACAAGCCAAGACCGAATAAGAATGTTCTTTTTGCTCAGGATGTCGCACGTCTCCCTGCAATTCACCCACCGCACATCTCCAAGTGCCTCTAGCCGTTTCTAGACGATCCGTATAGCCACTGAAGTACAGTTCATGTATCCAATTCTCTGGTCGGAAACGGGGAGAATCGCTCGCTTGTTCGTGTCCATGAGTTTCCAAGATGGACTGGAGCGAGTCGAAAGCATCCTTGAAAAAAGCGCAGCCTTGTAATGCGCCATCTCGTATCCTTGAGCCCCGATACCTGATGAGGGTTCCGGAAAGCAGGTCATCATTGACTTCCCTTTTGCGTTCCATGCTAGGATCGAGTTCCTGTACGTTGCAGAAACTACAGGAATGAATCAAACCTGGAAAACTCGAATTAAGCACCTCCAGATCTTCGCCTGGTTGGAAACTGTCTTCATTGTTCATTGTAGCTGGGCTCTAGTACTAGCTCTCAGATTAATCCTTGGTGATACCCTTTATGCAAAGTTTTGTGATCTTTTGCCATGCATCATCGTCGCTCTGGTCGGCTGCAGCGAATGCGTGCGGAGGTATTCAAGGTTTATGTCTTCACACCCGCCCAGCTCTTCTAATCATGAATATACACTGGTGTGCAGGATTTTCCTTCACGTGACATTTACCTGACCAATCAGGCCTAATGAATACTTGGATTGGACCTTTATATCCCGGTGTCAACATGACCGCATGAAAATCCACAGGATTGGATTTTCACGGAGAGTGCGTTTTGCTTTCTGAATTCGTGCTCGGCAGTGGCCAGAAAGCCAATAATTAGTTTTTCATATCGTAGGCACACTAAGAAGCTTAGGTTAGCTACTGTATGAGTTTAAAAGGCTAAGAAGAATTACGTGATGTTACAAGATACAGGAGCCTATTATCGCTTTAGAGAAACCCTCCGTATTTAGGCGGAAAGTCATCGACACATTCGTAATTCTTTTAGTTAGATAGAGCGAGATTGTTCCGAAGCAGGCAAATAACATGATTGATTTGTAAATACGGAAAAACTTTCTGCAGTTAATATATTAGAGTCGGTTGTTATTCAAGTCAGTCTTGCACAGGGGTATACAAGACTAAACACAATCTTTGCCACTCCACGCCAAATGCCAACAAACAGCACTCCATCGCAAACTAAGAGATAAAACCTTCTTTACCACAGTCCACCTAGCATCAACCTCATACATCTAACAGTTTTGTTTACTGCTCCAGATGAAGTTGCACTCTCTTGAAACCAAGGCCCGTCTCTGGTGATCAACCCACGCCTCCTGGTCGCAGTTGCACTTGACACACGTCTTATGGCAAGTGTAATCTCCCTCATCTATCGTGCAATTAGCAAAAGTACATAAACTTATACTATTTTATGCGAAAGAAAGAACGACGAATAAACTTACAGTGACACAGCATTCCAGAGCCAGGACAGTACTTGGCCGAGGCCGCTCCAAGAGTGAAGAGAAGAGCAAGAGCAGAAACAGCCTTCATTGTTCAATCTTTTGGAATTCGAGGATTTTTGAAGATCTTTGGGTAAGAAAGTCGTTTGGATTGCGACAAGGTAACGTTGATGTCAGGGTGAAGTTGAGAGGGCCTTGACCTCGTCTCAACAGCAAAACGAACACTACCTATATATCCATTAGAAGACGAAGCCAAGAAGCTAAGAAGAAGAAAAATAGCCACATGGATCAACATGTCTTGTTTGGCGGTTTACGAAGCGCCAATTTCGATAAGCATTTTCAGCATTGTGCTTGTGTTCTCGGCTTTTACTGACTCGCTATAGCTGGTTATTGATGTTGTTGTAGACGGCATACTTGCCGTATAATCATGACACTACGACTTATTGGTCAAGAATAGCCGAGATCGGATATTAGGCGGTTTTTTGTACTTGATTTTTACCCGCTGTCTTTGTTATACTCCTATTTCCTTTGAGATTTTCTTCTTTGTCGGTGAAGATCTTGAGCATATTAGGGGCAGTGATGGAGATGGCCTAGAAGTGCGGGGTTTGGGAACAATGAAGCGAAATTGAGGGGTCTGAAATGGCGGAGAAGAGCTGTAAGAGATGTGTTTGGAAGGAGGGGATGGATACGAAGCATAAAGGTATGAAGGTTGTATGTAGCATCTCGAAGATCACGCGGCACCACATATTGTTTGAAGGGCTAACCCAGACATTTTGAAATCTTCAAGAGAAGAGTCATTTTAATAGTATCCTTGGCACTAAAATAGATATTTGGTCAATTCGTATACACTACGCAGCATATCTTAATCTAAAAGTATCACTGCCTTATGAGCTATCTGAATTCACGCGCTACACGCCTATACTAAGTAGAACTTTGTTGTATTACCAAGCCAAAGTCCAAATAGACGTTCTTCCAACATCAAGCAAGAAAAGAAGAAAAAAAGCTAGAACCTACCCCGAAACATACCATCATAAAATCCCCCACAGCCTGCAGAAAATCCACGCCCCCAAATCCGCCATGGATAAACAGCCCCCCCCCCCCCCCTAAATCCCTCTGCCTTTTCCACATGTAGAAAACCTCAACCTCAATCCCAAATTTTCTCCTCATCTCAATCCCGCGGTGCACGACCCCACAAATCAGCCCGTCAAAGCTCCGCAAAAACCCTACATGACGAAGATACGAACACTGCCAAAACAGGGCCGTTTCCCTCCATCCCCCCCAACTACACCGCACAGCACATCACATTTACACAAATCGGGGTTTCAACCAGCAAGTAAGAAAAAAAATTCAAGCTGTGGTATTTGATGCTTTGATAGAGTCACATAGTCTCAAAAACAGGGTGTCCAAAAAAAAAGAAGTATCCGACGTAGGTATTACGTAGTCGATAAACATGAAGAAGGCAAAGGTTGAAGGGAGAAAAAAACAAGACTCGGTACACGCAGCCACTTTTCGTTCGTGGAGATATACAACAATTCAGCATCTGAACTTAAATCACCTAGCTACTCGTTGCTCTCTCAATACACCCGACAAACTATAAACATCAACATTTTTCAATTCCCCCCCTCACAGATCCAAACTGGACTGAAAAAAATATATCTACCGCGCACTCCTCACCCACCCCACAACACCAACACTATAACCCACCAAACCACCAACCCTCTCCCTCTCCCCCTTCGCCTCCTCCTGCCACTTCCTCAGCAATCCCACTGCCTCCTCATCCAACACCACCACATCCCCATGCAGCCTCAGGAAAACGCTCATCCACGCCTGCACAAGCTCGTAATCGCGGCGCTGCGCCAGGCGCGCAGTAAGCGCCTTGATAAAAGTGCGGAGTTCCGTGTACGGCTCCGTTGTGTCGAGAGTGCGGATAGCGATGTCGGCTGCGGAAGGAGGTAAGGAGGATAAGTGGGATAGGAGCGGAGTGTAGTCGCTTGTTTCTGTAGCGTGGGCGAGGTGCCGGCTGAATGTGTCGGTGGCGGTGGCGGCGCTGGAGCGGGATGCGAGGGCTGAGCTGGAGATGCGGGATTTGGTGTCTTGGGGTTCGGTGGATGGGGCGAGGGCGGTACTGTTGGCGTCGTCTACGCCTTGGATCTGGTTCTGGCCGACGGAGGGCAAGAAGAAAGGTGCTTTTTCGGGTGCCTTGGGGGCTTCTTTGGGTTTGTTGCGGGCGCGAATGATGTCGAGGTGGAGGAGGGTTTGCCAGCGTGATTTGGGGACTAGACTGAGAGTCGTGATGTTGTCGCTAAGTTGGTCCATGACGGGGACGGTGATTTCATCTTCGTCCTCGTCTCCTGCCTGCTCTTCGGTTGCGGCTTCTACAACAGCAACACCGCCTTCACCAGATGCTGTGGGTGCACTGACTGAGACGATGTCGTCCTCGGTGATTTGGCGCGTCGAAACGTGCGTAAAGAGCGTTCGGTTGGTCCAGATGTGCACACCAACCTCACCGTCTAGGCCAGTGGCGAGGAACTCACCGGATGGCGAGAAAGCCACGGTGTTGCACTTCCTAGGAAGCTTCATTGCATCAATCATATGGCCAGTTGGCAGATCCCAAACCCTGACAGTGGAGTCAGAAGCTGCAGAGATGATCCATCGGCCATCACTCGAGAAAGTGTAGTCGAGTGTTTGCAATCCGGTCTGGGAGCGAGAAGCCCAAAGCTCTCGAATGAGCTTCTTGGTAGTAATATCGACAACACGGATAGAGCCATCGTCACAGCTCAATGCTATCAGGTCACTGTTGCGGTGGTAACGTATACCGAGTATCTTCGTCATAGGATACCAGTCAATCTCATGGAGCAGGATGCCAGTAGCAAAGTCCCAAAACTGGTCATGTTAGTATCGTCACACCTGGAAAAAGTATCTCTACTCACCTTGACTTTGCCATCGTCCGAACAACTTATAAGCGTGCGGTTCAGCGCATCTACGGCAAGGCCAGTGATGGCGCCTTTGTGTTTGCCTTCTCCTTTGGCAAATTTGCGCGGGGAGTCATCTCCACCACCGAGAGCTTCTTCAGCCTGGAGTTGCAGCAGCTTGTACTTCTTCGCCTCGACTGAAGTAAGCCGAGCAGGAAACTTTCGCCGGAATTTGCCAGACTGCAAGTTGTACATGTCGATGGAACCACCAGCGGAGCCAATTACAGCAAATGTGCCGCAAGATGAGATTGCGACACTCTTGACTTCAGTTCCATCGCCAGTATCAAATGCCCACCTTCCTGCTCGCTTGCGGCCCCAGAACCACGTCCTTGCAGTCTTGTCGCCCTCATGTCCGGTAACGATGCTCTCCCATCCGGTCATGTTCACCTCAGGAGTCTTCTTGTCCTTGCCCTTCACTTTTGACGAGTTGTTCCAGATGCCAACCACACCCGGCATAGCACCCATGCCACCGTCACGGTTGAGAGAACAGGCCACACAAGTGATGGCAGGAGCCTTGAGATCCTCCAACTTGGTGTGGTGCTTTGATGTCTCGGCATTTCCATTCAACAAACCCATCTTCTTTGCCTTTTTCTGAACAGCGCCCTGGCTGAGCTCTGTACTTTGTCCATCTCTTCGCAGACTCCAGCCCCAGAGACTGCGGTCTTTGCTTGCGCTAAGGAGCCACTTGCCAACATCATCCGAACCGTCTGAGTTGGAAGGGAGGAAACGGAGAGTCGAGACTGGTGCAGCATGCCCACCACGAGAATGTAGGATGCGTGGGACGGGTGAGAAGGGCGTTTCGTCAAAGATCCAGCTCTTCAGCGAGTTATCTAAGCCACTTGATACAATTACTGCCTGACCGACGAGAAATTCAATCTTGCTGATACCACCCCCAACGCCACCACTCGCAGATGGAGGTGGGCCGTGTGCGCCTCGCAGGGTACCTGTTTTGCGACCACCCTTGTTCAAGTCCCAAAAGGTAATGTCTCCACTGTCACTGCTAGCTGTTGCCATGACACCGTCTTCACGACCATCATCACCAGCACCTAGTCCATCACTTCTGAAGGATATGGATGTCGCTGGGTGCTTCTGGGAGCCGCCGGTATTTAGGCGCATGATCTCCTTGTCTGCGCGAATATCGTGAATTGTGATTGGGCCGGACTCGTATGCGATGGCGAGGAGCGACAAGGCGGGCGTTGGCTGCAGTGCGGTCACCGAGCCAAAGTCAGCAGCGGGCGGGAGGAGCGTGTACAGTAGCTTTCCAGTACTGATATTCCATATCTCGACTGATCCGTCTTTGCGGCCGACAAAGATCTTGTTGAGGTATGTTGGCATGTTGCAAATGCAGCCAGAGAGTGGGCTGGAGGAGACCCCTTGGAGAGTAGTATAGTGCTCCAGAGAGCTGGTTCGCCAGACTTCAATCTTGGTATCGCCGCATCCTACGATCCATTCTCCGAGAACCACCAGCCTTCCGATGCGCTCGATGCCGCCACGAGGTAGCTCGAGCTCAGCGACCTTTTTTCCACGCTGAAAGATCCATACACCACGTTCAGAATTCTTCTTGGGTCCTGACCAGGCGGCAAAGACGACTTTTTTCCATGCTAGTGTCGCAGAGATATCCTCGGGCGTCTGGGGTCGGGTGATGAAGACGAGGTTGAGTCCGCGCTTGAGATCGTATGTCTGCAGGGAGCGGCCGACGGAGGTTGTGATCTGGAAGGTAGTCTTGCCGAGTGGAAGCGCGGTGAAGGGAACAGCTGTGGGAGATACAAGGCCTACTGTCTACGGGAAATGGGTTAACTACCAGTGGATAGCTCATTGGGTCGCATAAACTTACTCTGAAAGGCGCGAATATCTTGGACTGGCGGACAAGCTGTGCAGAGCTCTTTTCGCCATTGCTCTGTGTTTTTTGGCGCTTGGTGGCTGGACCACTGACAGCGCCGTTGTGCAGCTGGGGACTTGCCATGATTGGAGTTGGTGGGCAAGGCACAACTAGAGGGTGGGCATGTGCTTGGAGTTGTCGCGACTTTTTGGCGGCGCAACCAAATTTTTGCGGAGATGAGATTAGATTAGATCTTGGCCGGCTGGAGCAGGACGCTAAGGGATCGACGCAGGGGTGCATCGGCCGCCTTGCATGCCCACGCACTTACGTAGTTTGTATGTATGATATATATCATGTCGCCTAAGGGTCCTCATGGTGGACAGCGATCAGGTGGACACACTGAGAAGGCCCGCAACAATGGAAAACGAAGCATCAAGACTAGCTCTCCCATGTCGCCAGTGGGCGTAGCATGTGCTGACATGCCACTCTCGTCGGCTGCGCATTCCTCTTGCCCATCAGAGGACAGGCCGGGCCGAAACGATAGATGCAACACGTGGCACAGACCATACTCGCTACAGCAACGAGAGCGATCGTCTATGGCTCGAAAGGGTAGAGTATGGGTGTGCAGTGCAGGGAGACGGCCCATTCACATCCAAGCACCGGAGCCATTGCGCCAAGTAACGCAGAGTGACGCACTGTTCGTGATGGCCCGTCTGGAGCTTCTTCAGACGATACAAGAGTCCAGCCTCCCAGGCCCCTGGAGCATCATGAAGTCGTGAAAGACGTACGTACGGCCGCCCATCGCCCCTTGTGCCAGCCCGCCCGCCAGCCCTCGCTTGTGGAAAAGCAAGCATTTCGTCTGACAACACCCCCACGCACGCACGGGTATAAGACGCAGCATGGAGCCGTCCCTCTCCCGCACGGCAAGTACAGAGAGCACTCAGTCATGGCAACAGCTCGCCACGGCGAGCGGCGCGTCAGCAACGGGCAGCAGAAAGGCACGATCGAGCGAGCCAGAGACGGGCGCCGCCACGGTTGGGCGGGCGAGCGTGTCAGTGCCTCCGCTGAGCGCAAAAGCGATTCGACAGAGCCTGCCCGGCCGGCGAGCATCCAAAGCCTCAGATAGCAGTTTTCTCGAGTACCTAGGCAATGCCTGGTCTGGGTCCGCCATCGACGAGACCGATGGCTCGTCGACGCTAGACAACTCGCGCGCAAGTCTTGCAAGCGCCCCCGTCAATCCCCAGCTGCTGCCGGACTCGTTCCGACATGGCACACACGCCGCCGCCGCTGCGCCTGCAGAATCCAAACGGCTATCCATCTCGTCCTTTGTGTCGGCCCTGTCACATCGTGGATACAGTTGGAGTGGTAGGAGCTCGGTAGCCGGCTCAGAGCCCGAAGGTGCGTACGTCATGCACCTTGACCGACCTGGCCGGCAGCTTTTTTCCCACATGCCATGACCCGTTCTTGTCTTGTCTCGTCTGGCCCACTACTGACTCTTCCCCTCACATAGCCAGAATGGATAACCCTCATGGAACCACGACGGCCACCACTTCCTTCTCCGTCACTACCTCGAGCCAAAATGGCAGTCTCGGCACAAAGCCCTCGCCCACGCAATTGCTCTTCCAACATGACCAGACTGCCCCCAGCAATCATGCCCAGGGCTCCTCCTCTTCCCCCACCACCACCACCAACAACAACGCTATCCCACCACATCCTGCCTCTCCCCAGCTTAACCCGCCACCCCTCTCGTCCCAGCCCCGCCGCTCGCGAAGCCGTACCGCCCAAAGACGCATTAGTGGAAGCACTGCTCCGAGCAGTAGCCCGGCCAGTAGAGACATGCGCGAGAAGAAGCCCACAAAGGGCATAATTGGCGTCTGTGCCCTCGAGTCAAAGGCCCGCAGCAAGCCCGCACGCAATATTTTTGGAAAGCTCGTCGACGAGTTCGAGGTCAAGATCTTTGGTGACAAGATTATCCTCGACGAGGCCGTGGAGAACTGGCCCATCTGCGACTTCCTCATTTCCTTCTTTTCAGACGGCTTTCCCCTCGACAAAGCCATTGCCTACACCCGGCTACGGAAGCCCTTTTGCGTCAATGACTTGCCCATGCAGCAGGTCTTGTGGGACCGTCGTCTGTGTCTTGGCATCCTCGATAAGCTCAATGTGCCCACACCGAAGCGCATTGACGTGAGTCGAGACGGTGGACCAAAACTGCCCTCTGCCGAGTTTGCAAAGACTCTGTACGAGCGAACTGGCTTAAAGCTTGAGGGTCCTGAGGACGGCACCGGAGGCGGCCTGCCCGCGCCCAAGAAAGTCGAGCTGATCGACGACGGCAACACCATTTTTGTAGATGGTGCCACCCTTACCAAGCCTTTTGTGGAGAAGCCCGTGAGTGGTGAAGACCACAATATTCACATCTACTTTCACAAGAAAGATGGCGGTGGTGGCAGGAGACTCTTCAGGAAGATCAACAACAAGAGCTCTGAGAAGGACGACACTCTTGAAGTACCAAGGGCCATTACTGAACCAGGAAGCAGCTACATCTACGAACAGTTTCTGCGGGTCGAAAACTCGGAGGATGTCAAAGCATATACTGTCGGACCCAGTTTCTGCCATGCTGAAACAAGGAAATCACCAGTCGTCGACGGTCTTGTTAAGAGGAACCCAAGCGGCAAGGAAGTCCGCTATGTAACAAAGCTGAGCGATGCAGAGGCCGCTATTGCATCGAAGATATCAGAAGGCTTTGGCCAACGCGTGTGTGGCTTTGACTTGCTTCGCACTGGAGAACAGAGCTACGTCATCGATGTCAATGGTTGGAGTTTTGTCAAAGACAACGGCGATTACTACGACAGAGCAGCCACTATTCTCAAGGACATGTTCCTCAAGGAAATTGCACGCAAGCAGCATAAGAATGCCGCCCAGTATGGCACTGCTGATGCGCAATCTGGCTCAGAGGGTACTTCCGGTACTGGCGCTGGAACTAAGAATGGATCAGGCCATCGCAAGACTCTAGGCAAGCTCTTCAAGAGCCCCAGCATGTCCAAGATGGTGCACCCTGGCCCGATCCATGCTCATCTTCCACACATGAGACAATCCAGCACTATGCCCTCTTCGCCTGAGACATCGTTGAGTACAACACCCGTTGCAACTTCGCCCGGGTTTGAGAGGCCCAATGCTTCGGCACTGCTCAACCCGACAACACCCCCTTCTACAACACTCCCCCAAGGCATAGTGTCTGATCCTGACATGCCGCTTCCGTCTGCATTCGAAGACGACGACGAAGACGTGGATCTTGAACCGGAAAGATCAATGTCGACCGATCATGTTGACGTGCCACCTCCTGCGACTGCAGCACAATGGAAACTAAAGGGTGTCGTCTCAGTCATCCGCCATGCTGACCGTACGCCCAAGCAAAAGTTCAAGTACACTTTCCACAGCAAGCCCTTTGTCGACTTGCTCAAGGGGCATCAGGAGGAAGTGCTCTTGATTGGCGAAGCGGCCTTGCAGAGCGTCAGTGATGCAGTAAAGGTGGCCATGGAAGAGGGCATAGAGGATCCGAGGAAACTGCGTGAACTGCAATTATACTTGACGAAGAAGGGAGCATGGCCTGGCACCAAGGTACAAATCAAGCCAATGTTCCGAAAGAGGAGAAAGGAAGAGTTGCAGCCGGGAGAAACGCTACCTGAAGAGACACCCGAAGCGCAAAAGCCGGATCCGATAGGAACTGAAGGCCAAGATGCGGCGGACAAAGCAAACAAGGATGACGAGCCGGAGCTACTCAAGAACCGCAGCGATTCCATGTCTGGCGTCACCTTGTCTCGCATCACCGCCCAAGATAACAACATGATTCTCGATAAGCTACAGCTGATCATCAAGTGGGGAGGCGAGCCAACCCATTCTGCTCGACACCAGACCCAAGATATGGGTGCAAACTTCCGCAACGATCTCTTATTGATGAACAGAGACGTACTTGACGACGTACATATCTTCAGCAGCTCAGAACGGCGAGTCACGACCAGCGCACAAATCTTCGGTGCATCTTTCCTAGACAGGGATCAGTATCTGGCCGAACACATCCAAGTTCGCAAAGATCTGCTCGATGATTCCAACGCAGCCAAGGATGTCATGGATAAGGTCAAGAAGAAGCTTAAGACTCTTTTGCGCGCTGGTGACAAGGCTCCGCCACAGTTTGCTTGGCCCAAGGACGTGCCTGAGCCATATCTTGTCGTCAGGCAGGTAGTAGATCTCATCAAGTTCCACCAACGCGTCATGAACCACAACTTTAAGAAGATCGAGACGGAAGCCATCTCATCACTAGCTGCACTAGCGTCGCCAACATCCGGATCGCAACCAGAGCAGTCTCAGTACACCAATGTCAGCCACATCCAGTCCCGTTGGTGCTGTAACGAAGGCCCTGAACTGTTCAAGGAGCGCTGGGAGAAACTGTTCAAGGAGTTTGGCGATGCCGACAAGGTCGATCCTAGCAAGATATCTGAACTCTACGACACGATGAAGTTTGATGCTCTTCACAATCGCAGTTTTCTCGAGTGGGTGTTTACGCCTGATGCCACTTTCGTGGACGAAGAATCCATCGCCGATGGCTCGAAGCAAACCACGCCCGACAATTCATCTGCTAAATCGATACCTGTGGGCCTAACTCCATCGGAAGCCCAGTTGAAAGCGGAAGCGAAAGAGAAAGAGCAGAACGCTGAGAAACCTCAAGAGAAGGAGAGGGGCAGCTTGTCTCACCGTATGGGCTTCAGGCGCAGGTCTGAGGTTGCGATCAAGGCACCTGCGGCACCATCTTATGCGCACGAATCGTACTTTAAGTTGTACTCTGGCGTTGGAACGACTTCCTCAAAGCCTCAGGCAGACGCGCGTCTCGTCAAGCTGCGCGAGATGTACCATCTCTGCAAGGTTCTCTTCGATTACATTGGTCCTCAGGAGTATGGTATCGAGAGCGAAGAGAAGCTGGAGATAGGGTTACTTACCTCACTCCCCCTGCTCAAGGAGATTGTCGGAGATCTTGAAGAACTCCAAGCATCCGACACTCCAAAGAGTTTCTTCTACTTCACCAAGGAGTCGCACATTTACACCCTGCTCAACTGCATTCTGGAAGGTGGTATCAAAACAAAGATCGAACGCAACGCTATTCCCGAGCTCGATTACTTGTCACAGATCAACTTTGAACTCTATGAGTCTGAGAATGCTAGCATCGGTGATCAACCGCATACCTTCAACTACAGCATTCGTATCACGTTGTCGCCGGGTTGTCACGCTTTTGCTCCGCTTGACGTGTAAGTCATGATTCATGCATCTTATCACAACATTACTAACATCAACAGGCAACTCGATTCGAGACACATGATTGGCTTCGCTCCTCGCCGCAGTCTGACTCTCCACCAGGACTGGAAAGAAGTCCTCGAGACGCTCCGCGCAAAGTTCCACACGTAAGTCTTATAATTTTGTCTCGTTCGCACGACTCCTTACTAACATCGTGTCTAGCGTCAAACTCCCCAAATCCTTCGTCGCTATTGACCTTAGCGAAAAGGTGCCCGAGGCTTTTGAACGACACACCAACCCCAAGGGTAAGGAGCATAACATGATGGATAGCGAGGAGCGCGGTCGAACCGAGGAGAGGGGCGAAAGCACATCCCTGTTACCTATCACGAATGAGAAGGGGAATGTCTTTTCGCCCACCGGAGGGGTGGTTAGTCCTGAGCATTCGCAGCTTAAGGAGATGAGTCCCACGGATTTGCCTCCGCCGATGATGGATGAGAAGGAGTAACGAGGAGGGAGTATGTGAGTAGATCTGCGTCTTTCGTTTGCGGACATGATGGGTAAGATGATGGGGATGCTGGTAACGTTCTTTTTTTTCACACATCGTTTATGAATGGGATTAGAAAGGTTATTTCTTTTAACTCATGGTAATGGGCGGGAGGCGTTTGAGAACAGGGTCTTAGGCGGTGTAATATGGGGTTAGATGGAAAGGACGAAGTCGAGCACATTGTTTACTACTGCATATCGAATAAAACAACTCGACATTGTTGAAATGCATTACTATCGATTCTCATCCTCCTCTTCACAATCGCATGTACGAAGGTGACAACATAATAACTAATATCTATACACCTCACGACTCATGCTCCCCCTCCAAACACCTGACATGACTCCATCATCACCTTAGTTCCCCACCTCCCTCCACATTACTAATTCCACCCTGCACTCGTCACGACATGCATATGTACAAAATAATTGACACCATTGCAATGCCGGCAGTACGCTAGTGCTTTGTTGCTTCGGGTGAACTTCGGGTCCTTTTCCTTGCCCCTCCCCGCCTTTTGTTACCTTGTAAGTACCCTTGTTGGCATGAGATCGGGATCTGCTACTATGTGCTGTGGTCTCGGTGATTCGGTGAAACTCCGGGGG